>NC_022012.1:6853732-6889141 GCF_000317375.1 Microtus ochrogaster | reverse complement strand
GGGAGGCTGGGAGGAGGCGGAAAATTTTTTTTTCTTTCTTAATAAAAAAAAAAAAGAAAATTTCCACTCGAAGGAGGACAAAACAAGTTCACATTTGTGCTGTTCAAATCATTCTTTATTCTTCTTTCCTGTTCTCTCATTCTGCAAAGTTCCCAGTTTATATACAAACACAAAACAAAGGCCGTTCTTTGCTAATCATGAGGTTGCAAATCCAATATTTCTCTTAGGCTCATAACGCTGATGGGATCTGTCCCAGGTGAAGCAGTCAGCAATTTATGGTTCCATGGAGGCGTGGCTAGGAAGATGCCCAAGTAGCACTAGGAGGCAGAAAGGCTGATTTAATAGGCTCTAAATTCTAAAGAGGGTTCATACAAAATACCACATTTCTAGGTGTGCTGTGATTAGCCAGGAGTTAGTGATTGATAAATGTAAAGGGGAAAATGGGTAGACATAGAGGGTTGATAGCTTTTCTTCAAGGTTAGAGCTGCGGGTCAGCTGAGGTTAGCACTTTCTCAAGTCAGCAATGGGAGAATTAGGGCACTCAATCTCAAATGAGTTTTGATGTCCCTTTATCTTTGAAGGTCTCAAATGTGATCTATATGAAAGTCCTTTACTTACTGCATGTCCTGCCAAATGTAAGAAAGTTGGAGGGAGTTTAGCTCCTAATGAATCTCTGAGAACAGAACAGAGATTAGGCTGTAGGAACCAACATTTTTGGCTATGTGGCTAAACTCTGTCACTAGTGGTCTCACAGTGTGAGGAAGCCATTAAGTAAGTAAAATAAAAATGCAGGCTTTTAAATGTCCACAATCCTTGTGGGACAAATAGGTACAGTTATGAATCATTCTCCAGTATATACATATATATGCATATATTTATATTAAAACTATATAGCTAAATGAAAAGTCATTTACCTGACCACCTACAGATAAATGTGCCTAATATGTTGATATGCAGTTATGAGATTACATACATACATCATATGAGATTACAGGTATTGGGGAGACATCAAGCTGCTTCAACAAAAGTGAGCAACAACTTTCAGAGTCGATGGTCCTGCAGATCTTGTCTGGACAGGGTTAATCCTCCATCAGATAACCATGCCTCTGGTGGGTTGACATCTGAACACTAGTTGCCACCTGCTGTAACTCTCATGGCCTCTGACAAAGTGTATTTAAGATTTTTCTTTGGCCAAATTGCCAAGTTCTCTTTTACTCCTATTTGAATCCATAAAGTTTAACTTGCATCTGCTCTAAATTTCTCCTTCAAATGCTTCTAAGTTTTCAAATTAAGTAATACATAAAGAACATTAGACATATGTGGCCCAAATAGCTGCATTATGATAAAACTAAATGTATCATATAAGCACAAATATTTTTGAAAACTAACACTGTAAGATGCAGAAAAAAACAGAATATGGCTTCTGATTTTAGTATATAAACATGTTAACATATGAATGGGGATTAGTACATTAGTATATTATTCTTATTGTGTGACTTATTTGGTGACAAACCTGGTCTTGTGTTTTATTTTTTACCACTGATTTGAACATACCAGATAATTTATTTAATCACACTAGCTTCTACTTCCTAATCTGTAAAACATGAAAACAGCCCTTGATGTGTAAGATTTGATAACGACTGTAAAGATATGTGAGCATTTAATGAATGGTTGCTTCTTTTATATACAGGCTTCCCAGGTCCAAGTCAGTCACAGAGCTTATGTTGCTGGATTGAAGATTTGGAGTTGAGAGATTTCTCCTATTAATCTTTAGCTACCTGGTGAGAATCAAATTTCTCAGTCATAATACATGAAAATTGATACTGGTGGTTGATACAAATAAATATTGTAATGATCTATAAAAAATGAAGAGAAGAAGATATACGAGAAGAACTGAATATTGGAGAGTGCTTTGGAGGAAGTAATAGCCAATGGAAAGGTTCATACTTATACTTTATTAAGAAACAGAAATAGGGGCTGAAGAGACAGCTCTTTTCTGTTCCTGTAGAAAAACTAGGTTCTGGGTTTCGTTCCCAACACCATCATCAAGTATTTTACAACTGTCTGTAACTCCAGATACAGAGAATCTAATGCCCTTTCCTGGGCAAGCACAACTGCACACATGGTGGAGGAGGGGAGTAACAGACAGAGATTTAGAATGATAATTTAAATAAATTCACATCCATATCCAGAGAGCAGAATTGTATTCTACCACTGTCTGTGTTTGGGCCCTTCGAGTAGAGTCTGTCCTTGATTAACCCAGACTGGCTAGACAGGCTTTAGGTTTTCACAAACTGATCTAAGGGATGTTTAACTCTGAAGCACTTTAGAGTATTAGACACCAAGGTTGCTTATTTCAGCATTCACTGGGTTAAATGATGCCAAAGATTCTTAAAAATGTATGTCTTCCAGAAATCAAATAAAATGGGTAACAATGTTGTAATTGTCTGATTAACATTAAGCTTAAAGAAGTACCGCAGTTCTCAAGATTGGTCTTATAATAGCATGCATAAAAGAAAGTCATGTGAAAGACATTTCAAAATATGGCAATTTCTAAATATATAAAAAGACAATATCATACCTAGAAGATAGAAATCATTAAAAAATAATCTTAGAAATCCTTAAAAATAACCTTAGAAATTGCTAAGAAAACATCAATGGGAAGTGAGGAAAATCTCACTATAGTGATCATGTGAACTCAATTCATGGATATTAATATGGTGGAAAAGCATGTTAACTTTTTCCCAGTAATCATGAAACTAAGAGGATAATAGAAGAACCATTGTAGTATATTTGAGTCTACACATTTGTGCTTAGCATAGTGCCATTTTGGAAAACATATCTTTCAAATTTGGCATACGTATTTCAAGGACTACTTGAAAATTTCTAACTCTCTAAACCCCAAGTCAGCCCGGGAAGATATGGAAGCCTGTGAGTGTATGAGATCTGAGTGCATACTGGAGGAGATGCTTAGAACTCATCTTGTTGTACATTTCAAATGTCGCATCTCCCTGCACCTGTCACATTTAACTGAACTCAGTAAGACTGAACTATTTCTCAGAGCCCTCGGATGAAGTTCCTACCCAACACAGCAGCATCCATCACAAGCCAGAGAAAAGTAGAGGGTTTTCTTTTAGGAAACAGTGTGGGCTAAAGAGAAGCAGATGTAATTTAAGCAGCTCCCCAGTGATCTTGCTCTTCAATATGTCACAGTGGGTGGGAGCTTTCTGCCATGAATCCTTTTCCATCTCCTTGACAGAAACATGTCGAAAGAAACAACAAAGGTATCTCTTAATGCCTGCTGTAGTTTAGTGGATGAAGCTGTTCATCCCGATGGGTGAAGAATAACGCCCCAGCCTCAAGCAGGGGAAATGGGCTAGCTCTCCAGGATCATTTAAGAGAGCCTGAAAGGAATGTTAGGTTTCTGAAAGATTCTGTATTTTAGAGTTACAACCCTGAGCTATTCATAGTGTGTGAGTTGAGATGCTAGCACTCAACATGATAGAACTACATTCAAAGGGGAAATTTGGGACCTTTGAGATGCTTGTACACCAAAAGGCTTTCATTGACTAAAAATTCCAGAAAGAAACTGTGTGCCTGAACAATAAAAGTTGACATTTTCCATTTAAAGCATGTTTGGTCTATTGGATGATAATTAATAAGTGAAAATAAGATGACTAAGTTTCCTCTATTAATTGACTCTTAGTGTTATCATTGTAATAATGAAACTGAAGTTTATGATAATTCAGATAAAATTCAAATTTAACATCTAAGTTCCTGGTAAAAGGTACTCAGAGAGGAATACTTCTGGATAGCACCATCCAGGTGCTCCCATTGCAAAAGCTTCCTTTAAACAAAAACAAACAAACAAAAAAGTCGGGCAATGGTGGCACACATCTTTAATCCCAGCACTCAGTTTCTTGAGTTCTTTGTGTATTTTGGAGATCAGACCTCTGTCTGATGTGGGGTTAGTGAAGATCTTTCCTATTCTGTAGGCTGTTGTTTTGTCTTGTTGACCATGTCCTTTGCTTTACAGAAGCTTTTCCGTTTCAGAAGGTCTCATTTATTAATTGTTTCTCTCAGTGTCTGTGCTGCTGGGGTTAGGTTTAGGAAGTGCTTCCCTGTGCCAGTGCATTCAAATATACTTCCCACTTTCTCTTCTATAAGGTTCATTGTGGCTGGCTTTATGTTGATGTCTTTGATCCATTTGGACTTGAGTTTTGTGCATTGTGTAATAGATATTGGTCTATTTTCATTTTTCTACATGTTGATATCCAGTTATACCAGCACCACTTGTTAAATATGCTGTATTTTTTTCATATGATATCTTTTGCTTCTTTATCAAAGATCAGGTGTTCGAAGATGTGTGGATTGATATCCGGGTTTTCTATTTGGTTCCATTGGTGCTCCTGCCTGTTCTTATGCCAATACCAGGCTGTTTTCAGTACTGTAGCTCTGTAGTTGAAGTCAGGGATTGTGATACCTCCAGAAATTCTTTTATTGTACAGGATTGTTTTGGCTATCCTGGGTTTTTTGCTTTTCCAAATAAAGTTGAGTACCATTCTTTCGAGGTCTTTGAAGAATTTTGCTGGGATTTTGATGGGCACTGCATTGAATCTGTAGATTATTTTAGTAAGATTGTCATTTTTACTATACTAATTCTGCCTACCGAAGAGCATGGGAGGTCTTTCCACTTTCTGGTGTTTTCTAAATTTTTTTCTTCAAAGATTTAAAGTTCTTGTTATACAAGACTTCCACTTGTTTAAGATCACATAATCCAATTAAAAAATGGAGTACAAACCTAAACAGAGAATTCTCAACAGGGGAATCTAAAATGGCTGAAAGACACTTAAGGAAATATTCAACATCCTTAGTCAGCAGAGAAATGCAAATCAAAACAACTCTGAGTTTCCATCTTACACCTGTAAGAATGACCAAGATCAAAAACACTGATGACATCTTATACTGGAGAGGTTGTGGGGAAAAGGGAACACTTCTGCATTGCTCATGGGAATGCAAGCTGGTACAAACCCTTTGGATGTCAGTGTGGTGATTTGTCAGAAAATTAGGAAACAACCTTCCTCAAGACCCAGTAATACCACTTTTGAGAATATATCTAAAGGATGCTCAATTGTGCCACAAGAACATGTGCTCAGTTATGTTCATAGCCAGAACCTGGAAACAACTTAAATGGCCCTCGATCAAAAAGAATAAGAAATTGTGGTACATTTACACAATGGAGTATTACACAGCAGAAAAAAATAATGACAGCTTGAATTTTGCAGGAAAATTGATGGAGCTAGAAAACATTATTTTGAGTGAGGTAACTCATACACAGAAAGACAGTTATCACATGTACTCACTCATAGGTTGTCTTTAAACATAAAGCAAAGAAAGCCAGCCTACAAACTGCAATCCCAGAGAATTTAGACAATAATGCAGATACTAAAAGAGAATTACATAGATATAATCTACATGGGAAATAAAAAATAGAAAAAGACAAGATCTCTTGAGTGAATTGGGAGCATGAGGACCTTGGAGGAGGATGAAATGGAGAAGGGGAGAAGAGAAAAATGTAGAGCTCAATAAATATCAATTTTAAAAATTCCCAGCACTTGGGAGGCAGAGGCAGGTGGATCTCTATGAATTCAAAGCCAGCCTGGTCTACAAGAGCTAGTTCCAGGATAGGCTCCAAAGTTACAGAGAAATCTTGTTTCGAAAAAGCAAAAAAAAAAAAAAAAAAAAAAAAACACACACACAAAAATTTTGTTCAGTTAGACTGTGCCATTTAGTCTCACTCTGATTTGACCAAGTTACATTGCAGTTGGAGAGAACTAATATTCACAAGTTATCCTCTGGCTCTGCTTTCATGCTATGCTATGCATTTGCATACACACATGCACACACTAATAATAACAATTTAAATAAATGAGCACATATATAAATAAATGAATATATAAATAGGAAAAAACCCATTAGTGTTGTCTGTATAAACTTGTAATTTCAGTGCTGGCTTTCTTATGGTCCAGATACTCTATTGAACAGTAAGCTCCAGATTCAGTGAGAAATCCTGTGTCTAAAGTATGTGATAGAGAAGCAATAAATAAAGATCCTCAATATCTCCCTCTCATCACCATATGCAAGTGTACACATGTGAACATGCACACAAACTCACCCCATGTATGCTCACATAGATGAAAATACACATACACATACATAAACAAATGCACAAACACCTGAACACATGAAAGGGAAGGGATAGAGAAACACTCAAAGAGAAAGAGAGAATTAAACCCAAAACATAATGCTTGGTTTAACTCACCTATACCTTACTGGTGCATGTTCTGGGTAAAACATTCTTTGGCAAGTTCATGTACATATTTTATAAATGAGATGATAAGGCAAGCCACTAGAGAACTAATGGCCTAAAGGTTGTGCTTGTATCACTGCTAAAGTGTGACTAGTAGACAGTTATCCAGACTCCTTCACAGTGTAGCAAATTAGCATTGGCATCTGTGCTTCTTATTATGAAATATTCAGTTCAGTTTTACAAACAATACAGTGAGCATTACAGTTAAGTCTGTAGTTTATTGCATATTATAGGTTTAACCAAGTGAGCATTCAGGATAGCTGTTTGAACAGTAGCCATCATCTTATAAAACACAGCAGGAATGTTCATGGTCAGCAGTTTCAGCGAGCTCTCGCTGGAGAGCAAGTGTGTGTCAGAGCAGGCTCTGGGATATTGTCACCTGAACTGTGTCTCCATCTCTATTCTAAAGTCCCCCTGACATTGGGTTTTCAGGAACTCTTCCAAATTCCAAAGGACAGGAAGGACAACAAGTCTTCTGTGTGGAAGAAAGGTATTCCATCTGAATCTAGGGTTTGGTGTTAGCGGGCTGTCCTGTTGGCATAGCCATCAACTGTGTTTCAGTGCTAATATTTTGGCTAACACTTCTTTAATATACCTGCCTAAGTGTCCTTTAAGTCATTTCTGCCTCAATCAACAGAAAGCATGACTGAACTTTTGTACCTCCAATCCTAAATAAAACACACAAAATATTAAACCAATTATAAAATTGCATGCTGTTGAGTATCTGAACTCATGTTTATATACTAACACACACATCTTTTCAGAGAACGAGCTGGATAAATAGGTACATTCTGTTTCTGTCATCGAGCAGGTGGGTGCATGAGATGAGATGACCTTTATCTTAATAAATACAGTGCTCACTAGGCTGAATTCTGTCAAGATGCTCACAGAATTTAACAAAAGTCCTTATTTTAGAACTGAGACTAAATTGCTTGTTCCCATTAAGAACGACCTTGATGGCCTTTCCACATTTCTTTCCACAAAACTAAAAGCCAACAAAACATGGGTGACAGCACTTGGTAAAAGTGATTGTAGTGACATTTTAGATCTGCCGAGCTTTTCTGCAGCTGCCACACCACAGGTAGCCTGATGAGACACACTGTGTAGTCCCAGAGTGAGGGAAACCCTACAGATCTCTTGTTTCAGGCATTTGTAGAGGCCCGTGAGTCTGAAGACCATCGCTTCCTGCTTGGCCATATATTCTATATGATACTGAATTGGAGCAAAAGGGTCTTTTGTCATAGCTGCATGAAATGTATACACATTAGGCTTCGGTGGGTGATGAACATAGATTCAATATCTGTGGAGCTAAGCATTATACCCAGTGCAATGAATTCTGACAATCTACAGATTTATGTGACTCTCAACTCGTATGCACAGGAAATGTGAAACTGCTATTAAATTATTGAGTCTTTTTATACTAAAACTTTGCATTTTTCTGTCACAATAATAAACTTGTAAGTATTGAGAATAATGCTGATGTTTGGATATTTTCTTCTGAAAGATGATTGCAGTAGGATTTATGTTCAAGATAACTGAATATGCAAAGCATCAGGTTTTTAGGACTATAGGAAAATAAGAAAGTTGTGTATGCAATCCCAATAAATATTTATTAAGATTATGCTTCATGTGATAAAGTATTCCAGGCTTTATCAGAAAAACTTGTTGTAGTGGGCTAGGCAACAATGTAACTAACACAAAGTTGTTATAACACAGGGCAAAATCAAACAAGCATAAAAATTCAGAGTACATATATAGTTTTCATTCATTATTAATTTCTACTTTTATTTCTCTTCGCTTTTCAAAAATTACTTAAAGATCATTATGTGTATTTGTGTATTATTATATATGATTAAAAATGTGTTTGTTTGTGGATATGTTATGAGATTGAATAGAACAGATGGGTTAGGGTGAGTGGTACCCTTGGGCACTGCGGGCAGTGTGATCAGGAGTTCAAGGCCAGTTTTGAAACTCATAGGGAGTTCATGGTTGGCCTGGGATTCATGATACCTGTTTAAGAAAACAAAGAGACACAAACACACCTTAAACAAAACTAATAATTGAAAAAGAGATACTATGTAGGTATAAATATAAATCTTATCTGATGGACAGGTTTTATGTATTGATTTCTAAGAAGAATTATCATATGTCATAGTTAGCGTCCACTGTCAGCTTGAGACAACAGAATCATTTGGACAAAAGGGCACTCAAATGGGGAATCATGGTCAACAGACTGGCCTGTGAAGCCTTCTCCTGATTGCTGACTGATAAGACAGGGCAGGGCTCACTATGGGCAGGGCCATCTTTAAGCAGTTTGGCTTGAGCTCTAAAAACATTCTCTCTGATGGACATCATTACAGAAGACCACAGCTGTTCAAATGCAGAGACCAAAATACTTTGTCTCTAGCAGTCCCAAGTACCTACCACATGGTTTCTCTGCAGGAAGACAGTAGATACTAGTCTTGTTCAGTGTATTAAGTGCAGAAATCATGTAGTAGATATATTACTTCCCACACCTTACATCCAAGTGCTTACTCTGTAGCACTATTTCTGACTTTGGATCTGATAACTAAGGCAACTATGGACAGGTAGTGTATACCACTTGGATATGTGAACACAATTGCTGAGAACCTCCAGATGAGATGGGATATGCTGGTTGCACTAACATGAACTACTTAAATCTTCTGGATCATTTTCTGAAAATCCTTATTTGTTATTTCCGGCCATAAAACAAGAGTGATCTAGAATAGAGAAGACCAGCAGTTAGTGAAGCTCTAATGAGCACTGTTGAAATCTGCATGCCTGAAAAGTCAACTGTGCATGGGACCTCTAAGATCTTTCTCTTTAGCTATGTTAATGCGTTTATTTTCTGAAAGTTACAGTTTGTACCACAAAGGTTAGTTAATAAGGAAGGTTACATAAAAACTTAGAACAGAATGCTGAATTTGAGTTATTCTACTAAGTGTTTATTCCTCTGAAAGGTCATTTGGATAAACCTGCCTTAAGAATGTAAAATCACAGTCATAGTAAGAATTAGTGTTTCTATGAGAAAAAATGAAGGAAATATTTCACTTTGTTCACTTGTTTTGAAGATTTTCTTTTAGTATTTTAGTGCAAGCTTTTGAAATCAGAGGTTATGTATTACTGTGTGTTCCCAGTACCGTGCAGGGAACAAGCAAGGTTGATAATAGACTGAGCCATATCTGGAAAAAAAAAAAAACCTGCCCTTACAAATTTAAAATTTTCTGTTTTACTTTCAATGGCACTACTATTATGAAGCAATTTTCTAAAATTCTAATTCTATTTAATCTCATTTTTATATCTATCTTACATATCAATACAGCAGAGTTGTATTGTCAAGCAAACTTGATCAGAGTAGATAATTCCCAATTCCTCGTACTATGGAATATTGTAAATATAAATTTCCCAATTTCTCAGCTTTCTTCTACATCATTAATTACTAAATACCATATGGGAAAATAATAGCTTTGATGACTGTTTCATAGCTTTTAGTATTTATTTAAAATAAGTGAACAGTATGAAAAAGCAGTTAGAATGTCATCTAACAAATGATGAACAATTTATGTTTAAGTAACTGGAAGAATTACTATATTCATATAGACTGACATATCTATTGTTAGGACGAGGTACTATATTTCTTAAGCAAGTTTTTTCAGTTTTAATTTTTCCTCTACATATAGAGTTACTGTCACATGAAAACGGGCAGAAATGAAGGAAAGTGTGAGAAGGTGGGTATTGAGAGAGATGCCCCTGAACTTCTATTCTGTTTCTTGATGGTACCATTCTTTTCTGAAGCCCATTTGCAAAACTTGTCTAGGGCACAGAGCACATACTTCTTATTTTTTTTCCATGCCACTTAACCAAAGTCATCTGTGTGACTATGGTTTTAGAACACTTTGTTGGAGTTCAAAATTCAGCAGTAGGTAAACAACTGAAGGCAATAACTTGACTTTCTCTTAATTTACAAAGAGTCAATAGTTCATGGGGACTTAGTAAGTCACTGTCAGCCACTGCCAAGACTAATAGTTTGCATGGCCTGTCTCTTATGGGCTCAGTGCAGGGAGCTTTAGCTCTCATGGGCTCATGATTTGAATGATTTTATTCAGTTTAGGGGACAGCACTTCAGAGTCATTTGTCCAATTTTTAGGCTGTTAAATACTTCCCTTCCTTCCTTCATGAAGTTATTTGAATCTTTGAGTAGGTGACACAAATATCTTGTTTAAAAATAGGCCCTCAAACTCAGCTTCTTGGACAGTTATGGATCTCTATATTCAACAACACTTACCTCAATGAGATGCTTCTTTTATTAACGGTGAGAGCATCTTTTGTCTGTGGCTATGTATATAGATATTCAGAAGGCATTTTAACAATCTGTCAATTAAGTTGGACAGCAATAGTGCACTCTCTTGAATCTATGACCATCATGGGTATGAGTCCATCTTATTTTTAACATAACTGTTCCCAGAGATATTGAATGTGCTTTTGAGACTTTTAAAAGTTCCCAGAAAGAGGTTATATAATTCAGTTATGCATTTCTGCCTACCTACATAGGATGTGAGGCATTCTAAAAAAGATTGAAAAAACCGTGTCTTGAAAAACCAAAAAAAAAAGATTGAAGAACTCAAGAAGGTCCACTCATTTATTGCTACCATGTGGGATGTTATGAGCCCATCCATACAACCATGAGAAATGGGTACTCAACACACATAACTATGAGCATATGTTTTTAGACTTCTCAGATACAAGAAGGTTAAGGAAAATGTAATGTGTAACTTTCCCAGTCTAAAATATTTTGACACAGCAAAAGGAATGATCTAAGGCAGTGGCTCTCAACTTTCTTAATGCTGTAAACTTTTAATACAGTTCCTCATATTGTGGCAACATCAACCATAAAATTATTTTTGTTACTATTTAATAACTGTAATTTTGCTGCTGTGATGAATCATAATGTAAATATCTATGTTTTCTGATGTTTAAAGGGGTTATGGCCCACTTGAGAAACACTAGTCCAAGGCATACTTTATAGGTATCTGTCTTAGTTATGGTTTCTTTTGCTGTGAAGACAGCATGACCATGACAACTCTTATAAAGGAAAGCATTTAATTGTGGCTGGCTTAAAATTTCAGGGATTTAGTTCATGACTGTCATTTCAGGAAGCTGGTAGAGTGCAGGTAGACATTGTGCTGGGGAAGGAGCTAAGAGTTCTTCATCTGGATCTGAAGGCATTAGGAAAAGAAAGCCACATTGAATGCAGCTTGAGCATATGAGACCTCAAAACACAAATGACACACTTCTTCCAACAAGGCTACATCTACTCCAACAAGGCCATACCTACTAATAATGCCACTTCCTTTGGCCCTATTAGGGTCATTTTGTTTCAAACCACAGCAGTATAAGAATAAGAACTCATAGGATTTAAACAGTAAATTCTTGAACTAAGTTACCTACAGTGTTTCTTGAATCTATGAAGTTTGCTAATGTTAAGAGTTACTGGATATAAGGACTCCCCTATGGCTTGGCAACTCCCTTCTTTCCTTCCTTCCTTCCTTCTTTTATTTCTTTCTTAAAGATTTTATAATTATTTTTAATTGTGTCTCTCTCTCACACACACAGAGAGAGAGAGAGAGAGAGAGAGAGAGAGAGAGAGAGAGAGAGAGAGAGAGAGAGAGCGAGAGCACATTTCAGTAAGTGCAATGACTGTAGGGATTCCTTGGAGTTGGAGTTACAGGAGGTATGCTATCCTATTCAGATTCTAGAAGGCAAATTCAGGTTCTTTGCAAGAGTTGGATGCTCAGCATCTGAGCCATCTCTCCAGCCTCTATTCCCCTCCTCCCCAAAACTGGGAATCTACAGAGAGGTTAGGGGGCTTAGGAAAAAAATATTTTGTTTTACTTCCTATACTGAGGAACTCTTTGGCTTTCAAAAGATGGGAATGCAACCATTTTAAGTTTTTTTTTCCATCTCTGAGAATATGTTACATTTATTCCCAAGAATTTTAAAGTTATTTTATGATAGAAATGTAAGATATTTATTTTACTTTGAAATGCAAGTCTGTTCTTGTTACTCTATTAGCTTATAGTACAAGTACATGCAAATGATTTCTAAGTCATACACCAAAATTAAAACCTTGAAAACTAACCAAAGAATGATAATTTCATTTCAGAGAGCATAAAGAATTTTTTGGAGGGAGGCAGATAAACAACCAAATGAGAACTTGTCAATATAGCAATCAGAATTAAAAATAAAATTCTGTCTGATAATTTCTTTTAAAAATTGAAGCCAGCCTAGCAAATTTAAAATGAATTTATGGACACAATCAAATGAAGTTCAAAAGTAATAATAATTTGGAATCCAGAAAGATTTGTGCTACAAAATTATTTGAAAATCATGGACTTAACTGGGCAGTGGTGGTACATGCCTTTAATCCCAGCGCTTGGTCTACAAGAGCTAGTTCCAGGACAGACACCAAACTTACACAGGGAAACCTTGTCTCAAACAAGAAAAACAACAACAACAACAAAGAAAAAATCATGCATTTACAAATTTGTTAATGTCTTTTATTAAAATGTTTTTCTCAAATGTACAGTGGGGAAATTTCTAAAATGTACGTACCATAGAAAAAACATTGCAAATTGGAAGACAAATGCTTATTGTATTTGTCCTATCAATAACACATTACATTAGATTTTTTTCCTGAGACCTTTTTTATTCTTCAGACCTTCAGACTGTCTTGTAGTGCTCTCCAGTGTTCTGGACATGTGACTTAAATGGTCACATGGAACCTGTGTTGGGAAGCCCTTGTCACTTTCTTATCACTACTTTGATATTCTCAATAATTTCTCAACAAGAGCTCCATGTATCTTTCACCTTGAACCCCATGAAAAAACATGCTTTTCTATCTGTGGGCTTTCTGGAGTTGGAATATGGAAACCATTGCTATGTGTATTTCCCAAGGTGTTATGTAGACATTTGAGGAAACACATTCTATTTCAATCCATAAAAAAAGACAGTGTCTCGAAACTGACTCACGTCTTAGTACTGAACAGAAAAATAATCTTTTGCACTTGGAGTGTAGGATGTATGTCAAGGAGGGAGGAATAAGAAGAGAGAGAAAGTTTATTATAAGTCTTTTCCCCTATATCCCTGGCTTGGGGTTGTAATGATTTTGTGTTCTGTTTACCATTATCTAAACTCTCTGAAGACCAAATTCACTTCGTTTCCCTAATTACCATACCCTAGACCTTAGTACTAAGTAACACCACTTTGTCTCTTCTGCAAAATGGCACCATCATTCCAAACTGTAATCAATAAAACACTCTTTGTGCCATTTTTTTTATGTCAGCATTGGCCCCTAGAAAAGAGCTCCTGCTGAGGGCTATGGGGATTATGCATACTGTTCTGTAATCTGGAGGCATCCTTTGTGGCTGTTTCCTCTGGGATCAACCCTCCATTCCGTTTTCCTGTCTCATGGGCTGTGGCAGTTTCAGTATTGCATTAAGTGATATAAGCACACAATTATACATGCAGAAGTGATTATAGGAAGTTCCTATTAAAGAGAAAGAAAAACTTTGATTTTGAGGAAGACAACTGACATAAAAAGGGTTTTAAAATCTGACCCAAAGGAAAGGAACAAGGGGGAAAACACAACAACAACAACAACAAAAACAAACAAAAAACAGAGTAGAAATAAAAGAACTAATCATGACTGCAATGTAGCTTTGGGAAATTGTGAAGATGCTTAGGGTACTCAGGATCAATGTCAACTGTCAAAGACTGTAAGCATTTTTAAGATTAGCCCTGCCTTGTTTTCTATGTCAGAATCATTAATGACACAAGCACTTTTTGAGGAATGTGTGAACGTGGCCCGAACATGGAGATGAATTTCACTGTCCAACCTATGGCTCTTTAATAATTACAGGCTTCAAAACAAGAACCAAAACTCCAGCATTAGAGATTAGCAGCATGAGGAGGTGGACATGCAATCTCACCACCAGCTAAGGCACCTTTAGCATTTGATAGCTGCGGGGAGAGGAGACTCAGTTGCTTGTTTTGAAATGTCTTGATTCCTATTAGGTTGACTGTATGCAAGAGAAGGGCTAATCCTAGACTGGCTGTCCAACACACATTTGATGGAGAAGGAAAGGAAAAATGACAAAGTGTCCTCTAACTTGGGTAGGCAAGGATGAGAGTTTAAAGAGTGGAATTGAGTGGGATAAATATGTCCAAAACGTTTCTCATGAAATTCTCACAAAGAAATAATACAAATATTCTTTTTAAAACTTACTGTGTATTGGATATGTTCTCTTGATTGACAATCATTTAATCATATAATCTTTACATGGATTCAAGGACCAACACTTCTACAGTTTTTACGGACATTTCCCTCTGGGGAGAATTCGGAGCTGTACTTTGGAGATTTGATCTGCAGAGCTTTGCACAGCCGGGATCTGAGAGCACAGCTGCTCTCATTATCATCTCACATCACAGTCTACGCCCAAGCTCTTTGTGCTGATTCATCACTGGCATTTGGGCCTTGAGTAGACATATAACCAAATATTTATTTGTCAAGGATCCAAACCTTTTGACGGTGCCTGTTCAGCTTGACTTTATCACATGGGTTTGTGGACACGTAAACTTCGAGAGTGTCAGAGTTGCCCAAGTGGTTTAATACATATTCTTTTTCACATCCCCCAAAGATGTCATTTTCTTTCATGATGATCATGTTTAGTTAACTTTGGTTATAGTTAATTCAGTAACTCCATGCTGATTCCTGGAAATAGAGTTGGCAACTTCTATGATATTGCTGACTTCTGGAGAAAACTTTATGTGTTGCTTGGCAAGTGTATGCTTTCATCTTGGTCTATAACATATAACCCTACAGATTTGTGAATGTAAGAAACAGAAAATCCCCTAGTGGCTCCTTCAAAGCACTGTAAAGTGGCTCCTGCTTCACCTACAGTGGCTTGAACTCATACATTCTTTCTCAGGAGAGTAAGGCACCATATGAGTGTCTTCTAGGGTTCATAAATACATTGGGTCCTAAAAGATAGTACTTCATAAACTCTAAATTCTTTCCCCAAGCTGCCATTAAGCCTCACATTTCAGAGTCTAGCTGTAAGGCCAGATGTCTTTGAGTACTAAGGCATGCCATAGGCTAATGATTTCACATCCTTAATACTTTACAGTGAGATCGTCGTCTGAACATATGCTGTGATGAACGGAATTCAATAAAGCTCTTAAAACAGTGCTCTCAAGAAAAGAAAACTAACATGTAGTAGGAGTAGATCATACCCCTGTTAGAACAGATTATCTGAAGCTCATTTTCCTTCAGTTCCATAACTCTATAATCAAGCAGAGGCAGTCAGATCTGTCTCAGGAACCAGCAGATTCCCTTGTAAAAGCTTACACTCTCTGTTTTCTACTTTGTAAATGGCACACCAGTGAATATGTCATACTTTAAGCTACTTCAGTTCTGGGTAATCATTGCTTAGGGCCATCTCCAGAAGTATAGTCTTAGATCAAAAGTAAAGATGAAAAGGACTGGAACATAAAATATGGAAGCTGTAGGAGCTCTCATTTACTCTGGAAGTCACTTTTTAAAGATTTATTTTATTTTAATTGTATGGATTTGTTTTGGTGTGGCTTTGTATACACAAGAGGGTGTCAGATCCCCTTAGTTGGGGTTATAAGTATCTATGAGCCATCTAACATGGGTGCTGAGAACCTAACTCCAGTCTTCTGCAAGAGCAACAAGTGCTCATAACAGCTGAGCCATCTCTTCAGTCCCCAGAAGATCACTTTTTTAGTGGATGGGGATAATTCTTTCTCTACATGCGGTAAAAGTTGTGACAGTTCCCGTGGCGAGGCAGTGAGAGGGAGGGGTACTCCAGAAGAACTTGATATGCATGCATGATTACTGTGATGCCCATATGCATAAATTATGAGCTCAAGAATCACTTTATTATTCCCCATAGTGTAAGAAAAGCCTGACTTGAGAGATTTGTTCAAAGCAAAACCTTTATTTAATCTATGGCTGCTTTTAACCAATTAGATACTGTCAGGCTGACAAAACTGTAACTGTGACTTATTTTTGTTTTCCCTTAGAATAAATTTAACATTTTAATCTAAATCTTTAATAAGATGCTGCAGTCTTACAAAAATAAAGCAAAGTAATGTAGACTGAAAATGAGTTTATTTTCTCATAATTTATTGTTATGCCTTTTTATAAATCATCCATGTTTTCAACAAGAACTGTTTTTAAGGCAATAACTCAGTGTTTGAAAAAGTAAGTGAATGTGTTTATTTCTTGTTTTATAATCAATTGAGATGTCTTTTTCCTTTTACTATAACTGCTGGAGAAGATGACATTTTTAGATATTTGATGCAATGGAAATGGAAAGGACTATTTTTTAAGAGATTTATTTTGATTTATATTTTGCTTGTGAGAGTATGCTAACATGTATGTATGTATACCATGTGTGTGACTTGAATATGATGAGGCCAGAAGAGGAGAAGGCCCCTGGAAATTGAGTTACATATAGGTATGAACTTCCATGTGGGGGCTGGAAACAGAATAGGGGTCCTTTACAGGAGCATCTAATTCTCCTCAATGCTGAGATGTCTCTTCAGTCCCTATATCCTTAAATAGTTATTTTTCACCTCTTACAAGACATATTTTACATAGCGCACACAGCATTATTTTCTGTAGCATTTCCATTGCTGGTGCTATTTGGGTCAAGACTGATTAATAGTGATCCCAAGAAACTAGACTAGGTGGCTAATCCCCAATGGACCAACTAAAAAGACAATTAATAATGAATAGAAGTGAGGATATGGAGAAGCATCACAAACAATGTTTACAGCAACCCTACAAGCACATATTGGTTGCTGATGTGAGCTTTAGGTGTAAATGGAGAACAGAGACATCTATTACAGAGCAGTCCTGGAGGAGATGTGGTCCCTCCTATCATTGGCCTGCCATTGTTTGGGTCTGATCTGCCCCTCTAGTGAGGAGGCACAATAGACTGAAAGACCATGGAAGATCATCTTCAGGCTGATCCCTGGGCTTCAGCTTTGCCCTCCCTCAGCTCAGGAAAGGATTTCTGGGGAAATTTTAAGTAGTCTGATAGCCAACAGGAGGATTCATGTGTCTCTCTAGAGTACTTTCTCTTCCACTTGGCTATCTAGAGATCTCAGCTGGGCTGCTTTTTCCTTCAAAAGCCTTTTTTATTTTATATTCTCATTTTCTTCCCCTTCCCTTCTCAGAGACATTTTAGTTCTTAGGCCTGGCAGTACAGATGAGAATGAAGCTCAGTCACTCCAGGAAACTCCCCAGCGGTGGCATCACGCTGTCCACATCTCATGTGACTGATGATGGACAGCTGCAGATCTTTACATAAACCCTAGTACATTTTAAATTTTACATCATAGCCTTAATGTCATAGCCGAATAATTGAAGGAAGAAAATTTTATTTTGCTTTATACCAGATGACCATTAGATAAATGCTTTAAATCACGTCCCATGTCATCATTCGAGTTTTGTAACAAGATTGACATTATGTTAAAATGATTTTGTTATAAACACAGGATGTCTCAATTTACAAAAAGCTGAAGATTCCAAAGCCGTCTTTACGGAAGAGACATTTATTTGTCTTTGGCAATACGTAGGCTAAAATGCTTGAGAATGAAGAAAGAGACTCCACTAGCTCTCAAGGCATGTTCCAGTGTCAGGCTGATATCACAAAATGCATTTACTTTACATTTTTTTTGACTAACCTTAAAATGGTTTAGCTTCCTGGCACAAAATCCTGTTACATGCTACTAAAATATGGTAAAACAAGCAGAGATGATTGTTTATCATGCAGTTTATTATTTAGTAAGAAGTTAATATTCCCTAAGTGTAACCATATTTTTATTTCAAACATATTGCAACAACTCTCTCATGTGCCATGTTGAAAGACTTCCATGGAGCCTTCCTTTCACTGATAAATCTGTCTTATCTGGAGTAGCAACTGCACATGACATTATTCAGATATACGTTTATTCCTAAATCTCTTTTACCTGAAGTAGCAACTGCATGTGACATAATTCACCTAAATGTTAATGCATTTTAGAGCACTGTAGGCCAAAATGCTGAGCAGTTTGGCTCTATTTTACCTTAAAAAAAACAGAAAAAGTTACAGTTATATCACTCTTCCACTAAAGAAAATGCAACTGCAGTATGCAGGATCCTAGGTCAACTGCTTAGGCTAAAAGGAGTAATAGACTCAGATTCTCTTTCCAGAAGCACATGGAATAAAAAGGAGGAAACAAGGCCAGTGTTTTAAAAATCTCTAAATTGCATCGCAGTATTTTAAGCTTCACTGTTTGGTTAGGTTAATGTGTTATATATTGACACCATACTCCAGTTTGTACTGAAAACTCTGAAGAGTTTAGAGTAACCAAGAATAATATAACTTAGCAATTGAGTGGAATTTCTTCAAGGTATCTAATGTAACCTCCTCTCAAAGTGCATAAAAGATATGCATAATAAAATGGACTATGGGATAGCCTACAAACTGGGCAGCATACCTTCACCAATATGCTTCAGGCTAATAAAATGCTCTGTTTCAAAATACATAGAAGACAGATCCTGAGCAACAATAACCGAAGGCTGACTTCTAACCTTTATAAGCATGTGTATACAGGTGATCTGCTGTTAGGTATGCCCACACACACTCACACACACACATGCATATATATAATGTATATAACCAAATATAAAATTATTTTTAATTTGTATTATTGTGCTTGTATGTATGTGGTATGTGAACTTATAAGTGTGTGAATATATTGTTTCAAGTTACATGTTCATGTAGTCATATGCATGTATGTAAAAATTAGAGACTTTGATGTCCATTGGTTTCCTGTATCTTTTTCTACCTTGTCCTTTGAGAATGGGTCTCTCACTGAACCTGAAATTTATTTGTTTGACTAGAAGTGCTGACCAAAGAATGTCAGGGAACTGCTTGTTCTCTTCCACCCTAGTGCTGAGGCTATAAAAACAGACCACTGTACTTGGGTTTATATATATATTTCAAATGGCTTAAAGGTTATATTATTTTTTATTCTGTTTACATACTATAGGTATTGCATTTTTATTTGACTCGAATTCAGACAATATTGATAACTGTAAGTTTGTACTTCTCTTAGTGTAAAACCTACCTGTCTATACCAATTAATCTGGTTTTGACTATCTACAATAAAGCCAGTGCTATTGATTAGCAAAAGTGGTAGCAATATACAACAGATGTTGACTCTAAGTAAACCCTAAATAGGGTTGTATCCCCTCAAATTTGTATTTAATTTTTAAAAATTGAAAAGCATAGAGTAACGAAATTATTTTTCATAGAAATCCATGTTACATTACTATGGGATACAATATAAGAAAGGTCAAACAGCCACAATGTTATAAAGCAATGAAATGGAACAACTGAGAGCATAAAGAATAACATTTGAAATGAAGAATCTATTCAACTAAAGCATGAGATGAGCAGTCGCTAGTATACACTCATTGCATGCAGAGCCTAACTTTTTGGACTTGTGGTAATAGTTTGAAATGACAAACATTTATTGTTCATAACAAGTCTAAGTCAACCTAGGTGGCAGCACACCTAGGACCTCACCATAGGTGCAGATTTCTCTAGACATTGTCCTCCAGTACTCATCTGACACTTAGGGTACATTTCAGTAGAGTACATCAATTAGCACAAAATGTGTATATTTGGTAAAGAGAGCTGATATTTTAATACATGCATTTTTGTGTAAATTTGATATGACTGGGGCAAGTGACAATCCACAGCATTGCCATTTTTATGTTGTAATGTTTACATTCTACTCTTTTGTACTATTTCTTTTATTTCTGATATTATGATATAAATATTTCATTTCTTTCTTCCCTTCCCTCTTTTTAAACTTTTCCATATACTCCCCTTTGCTATCTTGCAAATTAATGCCCTCTTCTTTGATTAATTTCTCTTTCTTTTCTTTATTAATACATTAAATTTGTAAATACAAACTGTTCAGTTTATAGTTTATATAATGTTACTTGAATGTAAGTTTTCAGGGCTGACCATTTTGTATTTGATAACCATTGGTGTGCTTTCTCCTGGGAAAGAGTCTTCCTTCCACTATCATCATTCCTTAGTTGCCAATTAGTCATTGAGTAGATTGAGGTCTCCTGGCCTGGCCCTATATTTTCAGCATCTGCTGCTGTCATCCTTCTTCAGTTCATGTTTGGCAATCATGTTAGTGATACTTCATAGTTATAGCATCTGATGTTACTCAGAGACACAGTCTCACAGCAATCTCCCTGATTCACTGGTCTTACAATCTTTCTGTCTCCTCTTCTACAATGCTCCCTGAGGTGCAGAAATTGTTTTCACATTCTACTTGCAGTAATCTTAAAAAATTAACTATATTTTTCCAACTATAGCCTTTGTGTTGGAAATGTATGTAAAACCTTGGGTTAGCATCATCCTGTCTGAGTGCATATGGGATGGGTTTATCCCATATTGCACTTAAGGCTGACTACCTAAACATTAGGTAACATCTTAATTTTCTCATGTATTTTAGCAAAAATTATATATGTATTAGTTAGCTTTTCAATGTAGAATGCTTCATTATTATGAAAAACTAGCTTATTTTATTGGGTTTAAGTAAATATATTCTTACTTTCTTTCAATGAATTTTATATTCATGTGGAAAGCAAGAAATTAAAGAAAGTACCTCCACTGTCAAAATGTATCAAGAATTTATTTAAAGGTGTGTGATATTTTTAAAGAGGAAAGATTTTTGCTGCACTTAGATATGCAATAAAAGGATTTTCTGAATGCATCAATCTTGTTTCTTGATAAATATTTTAAAGGCATATTTCTACTGAATTTATATTTAATGTTTATAAATGCTCTTTTAAAATAAAGCTTTATTTTAATAAGAACCCAAGCTACTTTTGTGGTTTCTTATTATTAAATTATTTTATTCTCAAAGAGAAATTAGTTTTTACCTGTTTCTTATCAAATAATTATATTTTATAACATTGCAATGTTTGTGTCATTCACTAGAAATCTGAATATAATATGATTTAACTATAACAAAATACTGGTGTTTTGAAAGGCTTTCATGAGAACACTGTATTACTTCACCTTTCTATGGATCTTGCAACTGGTTTTCCTTTCAGAGGACCACTCAGTATGGATAGGAAGTTTCTTGTGAAATGTGTATGCTATTTTAGTCTGGTGTCTTACACACTCAATTATTCCCACATATACTATTTTTACTTAAATAATAATGAGGAGCTGAGATATGGCTGAACCATTAAGAATACCTTCTGTTTTTCCAGTATGCGCATGCTTGATTCCTAGGAGAAATGTTAGGTGGCTCATAACATCTTGGAACACCACACACACACACACACACACACACACACACACACACACACACATGAACACACACACACATACATGTGAACACAAGCACATTTTAAAGATAAATGAATCATTGTTGTGTAGTTGGAATTTTCTTTGAACCATCAACCAGTTCCTAAATAAAGACTTATTAATTATGAATGCTTGGCCTTAGCTTAGACTTCTCCTGCTAGTTCTTTTAACTTAATTTAACCAGTTTCTCTTCATCTATGTTTTGCCTCTGAGCTTTCTACCTTTCTTTCATTTTGCTTGTCTTACTTTCCTATTTCCTCCATGTCTGGCGGCTGGCTCCCAGTGTTTCACTGGCATCTTTTTTTATTTTTTCCCAAATCTAACTTTCTCCTCTTACTTACTCTTCCTGCCCAGAAATCCCATCTGTACCTCCTTTCTCACTATTGGCCATTCAACTTTTTATTAGACCCATAAGGTGTCTTAGACAGGCAAAGTAAAATAGCAACACATCTTTATATAATTAAACAAATGCAACATATTTCACATAGTTAAAAATATTCTGCAAGTAAGCAAATGTAACATATCTTAGAATAGTCAAAAAAAATATTCTGCAACACTGGCCAATATTTTATACAGCACCTATGTCTTTTGGCTTGTGGTACTACACAAATTTTTGGCATATAGTTAAAAATTCAAATCTGCCTTTTCTTTAAGACTCTGCATCTTCTTCTATGATTCATTTCATATATCCCTAGTACTATCTCAATGAATTCCTTCTGCTTGTAGGTTTTAGTGTTACAGACTTGTTACCAAAAAGTATTTTACATATTCTTTCGATAGAGTTGATTTTAACCACTATTTGAATATATTTTTTAGATATTTTCAACTTTTAAAAAATTTTTCTTTGCTATCAAGTGACAGGAAAAATTTAAACAGTTTTAATACACAGTGGGAAAAGGTTCATTAAATAGTGGATTTTTTTTTTCTCTTTTAGAAGTGACTTTTCAAAGCAGAGACAGACTCATTGTTTATGGTCACTAACATGAACTAGGAACCCACTGACCACACAGAAGGCTTCTGTCTGTGCACTTACCTTTATCCCATTGTCAGGATTTAAATTCAGGTCTGTTTCACAGCTGGCTTTGACTCCAATACTCTAATAAAGTTGCCTCTCTCTCTTTCTGTCTCTCTGTCTCTGTCTGTCTCTCTGTCTGTCTCTCTGTCTCTCTCTCTTCCTTTCTCTCTCACTTTATTTCTGTGGTGTTAAGTTGGGAGCTTCACCCCAGTCCCTGGCATCCATCCCAGCCCCCTGGCCTAGTTGTGTTGGTCTGGACTCCAAATCCCAGCATGCCAGGTCCTGACCCCATCCTGGGTTAAGTCAAGGACTACTCCCACAGGTTATTTAAGTGGGTGCCTAGAGGAGGAACACATGGTCCCGGGATTTGCATGTGCTCCCCGGTTTTCTGTCTCCCCTGTCATGCTCTCAGCCACCTGAGAATGCTGTGTTTATTAAAACCTGAGCATTTTAATGTGGCTTAGTGTGTTTCGACTGAAATTCTTTGTGCCAGTGGAGAGATTTTTCTTAACAATTCTTCCTTTCTTGCTTTCTCATTTTTTATTTCTCTTCCTTTCTTTCTTCTCTTTCCCTTCCTTCCTTCCTTCCTTCCTTCCTTCCTTCCTTCCTTCCTTCCTTCCTTCCTTTATTCCTTCCTTCCTTTTTTTCCTTTCTTCCCCAAATCTTCTTTCTCTAGGAGAAATTGACTGTGGTTGTTTACATAAATAATACATTCTTAATTCTCATTTTTCGATATCTTTCTGGTTATTGATTACTTTTTGTCTCATATTAAGAGAAAAACAAAAACCAACCAAACAAAAAACTGAAAATAAAGCCAAACAAAAAATTAGAGGGAGAGGAAACTGTAACCAGGATATATTGCATGAGAAAAAAAATCAAATTTTTAAATAAAAAGAGAAAAAAGAAACAAAAATATTATAGGAAATGTTTTGATTATTCAACATTATTATAATCATTTAATATAAATACTCAGTCAAGATTTCTTGCTACTCTTGTGGAGGTCCTGGGCTTAGTATCAGCACACATCTGTGGTGATATCTTGTTTGTACAAATAAAGCTTACCTGAAGACCAGAGGGCAGAGCTAGCCACTAGCTAACCATAGAGATCTGGAGGTCTATGCAGACAGACAGGAAGTGATATAGCTGGGCAGAGAGAGGAAGTGATAACATGGCAGGAAATAGGAACTCACTCTTTTTTTTGGCTGGGAAGTTGAGTAGGTAAGGTGGCTGGGGTTTTCCTCCTTTGTCTCTCTCATCTCTCATCATTTACCCCTATATCTGAGTCCAGTCTTTTATTATTAAGATCTATTGGAACTTATGCTACATATCACACTTATCTTTTCATTCTCTAAGTCGCTTAAGATAAAACGAGAACATCAAGAAGCTGAGTTTCCTTTTTTATAAATTATGTAGCCTCAGCTATTGTTCTAGCAATAGAATATAGTATCTGTTCAACACAGAGCTCATAAAGAAATACATATATTTACTTTTGGGAAACAGAATAACACTTAGAATTCGTTTGATAAATTATAGTGCTATGTGTGCATGTGCATTGATATGTATATGTAGGCTTGCCTCTGTCACAGTCTGTCTGTGTCTCTGTCTCTGTTGGTATGTGTGTGTGCGCGCGCGCGTGTGTGTGTGTGTGTGTTTGTGTGTGATAAACCATGTTTGAAATTGGAGAGAAACATGGGAAGATGCTGAAAGGAAGTGCTTATGAACTTAAGTAGGATTCATCTTGAAGGAAGTTTAGAATTCCATTTTAGTTACACAGTTCGTCAGAAGTAGTTCTCATTGTCATTAACTCTTTCTAGTTTATCTTCATGTGAAAATTGAAACTGTTTATTTCATTAGTCAACGTTTTCTTTATTTCCAATTTTATATATCCAGGAACCATCTGCTCAGCTGAAGTGTTTGAGTGCATGAATGTTCCTTGGAGGAATTCCTGTATGTTTCACATTCAGAGCAGGATCTACTCCACTCAGGTGTCTGTAGCTCTTAGCAATGAGTTCCACTGACTTGAAGCTTCTGTTGTGCTCAGCTTGCTGGTGATTACTACTCAGCAGCATTTACTTTTTCCATCGCTTGTTAAATATAACTCTTATTTTCTCTTCAAAAGAGGCTATACATTTCAGCAGTCTGTTTCTGTCATCCTTCAATCGCATCCAACATCAATCTGAAAGATTACTGGTCCTCTTTGGGATACCTAGGGAGCAGTCCAAAGCTCAGAACAAATTCCCAATGCTGAGCTCCGAGAGAAGAGTTCAGAAATACTATTAACAATTTCTACACTGCCCCAGCAAAACACTAAAGAAATAAAGATACTAATCTGTTTTCTGCTTGTGTATCTGAGTGCAATCCCACTTAGCACATAGCCAGGGTAGGATTATTTGATCATCTATAGGTTCTCCAAAGGAATATTCCATATGATTTTTTTCTTGCCACCCACTGGCTTTTTGATGACCTTTCACCCACTGGCCATCAGAGACCCTTCATAAACACCCATCTTACATATATTAAGTTCAAACCTTTCAATATAGGTTCAAATTATTGAATCCCATCTGATTGCAACAAACCATATCTGAAAACCTAGGATGCAAGCCAGGTATTCTTTATATATTAACACAATAAAATAATTACTAAAGCAGCAACATTCAGAGAAAATTTTGTCAATACCAGAAGGCTGTTCATGGATTTAATGTAAATTAAGACAGATACCCCAGTGGATCAAGCTGTACAAACATGAAAATTAGAGCTCAGATCATCATAAAGACTAGATAGAAATGGTGGCTACCTGTAATTCCAGGTTTTATAAGGCAAAGATAGGAGATTCCTGAAGCATGAAGTTGAGAAGTTAGACTCGTTAAATACGCAAGTTTGGGGTTCTCCTATAACCCCAGTAAATAAAGTAGAAAGCAATCCAAGAAGACACCATCACCAACCTCTGGCCTTGGTATTCATACGTACATGTGGACCCACACCCATGCAAATGCATGTGCACATACAGAAAAAAAAACCAATATACTCCTACTTCTACAGAAAATAAGTGTTTATCACCTCTTATGTAACATTGTGAGCCTTGGTGTACTTGTGTCTGAGCCTTTCTGATGCAGTCTATATGACTGGGCCCTGTTCTAGGTCTCAGAGTGCATGGTTGAATTATCTGACAAATTGTTAGCTTATTGGACTCAACATCTTTGCAGTTTTATCAGTGTTTTCAAGCTCATTGTTGCTGTTTAGATGATATTCCAACCTTTCCTTTTATGATTTAATGAGAGATCTGAGCCCTATCTTTCTAGGTATAACCACTTTCTATGACTGTATTTCTTCTATGTTCATTCTTAGAAAGTTTTTCTGAAACAACATCTAATAAATAAAATGTGACCTCAAGATAGGGCATCGAAGAGAAAAAGGATATTTCTGATAGTTGCTCTACTACCCTTCTTTAGTTATCAATACTTCTGGGCTCATTTTCTTTAAGGACTTCAGTGTTCCCCTGAATGTCTGTATTAGCTACATGTATCATCATGCACAATGCATCTTCACGAACCATGCAAATTTGAGAAAGGCTTCTGAAAGCTGTGCTGTCCCGTCATCCGAGGATAGATCCCATGAACTAATTATACAAAGCTGACATGACAATCAGAGAAACACTGGCTCTAATCCTATATACACCTTGTTTGACTTGTAGAATAATTATTTATTGTTGAATAAAAAGTCATGGTTATTTATCTTTAGTGGAATTATAGAAATATATGAGAGAATTGCATTGAATTTACACAATAATTATTCTTTTAGGCATAATTCCTAAATTATGCTTTCTACCATCTGTTACTGTCCATATTTAACTGGTATTACTATGCCATGTTATGTTCTGGCCTTGTCAGACGTTTGACACTGTAGACCCTGGTAAATGGGAACCATGAGCAAGCAAAGACAGTCATATCAAGGGTCTTAACCATTGTTACTTTTCAATGTCTGAATTCTTCAAATAATTTAATATATTGACCCTGTGAAAAACAAAGAAATAAAGCAATGAAAGTAATACTTTCTACAAGCAATATTTAGTAAGGAGTATTTGTGTTCCTTGTGAGATCAGGTTCTGACCTTTCTCACAGGAGGCTGGCATATGAGAGAATCCAACTGGATGTGCAAACACTAAGTGCGGATATCTATCTTATTTATGACACCATTTTTCATTATTTTTTTTACAAATGAAATTGTTAAGTCAGCTAACCCTAACTGTTGATTTCTAATACAACTTCTAAATCCTTTGTTTCACAATCCACTCAAATTCTTAGTTAAATATAGCTAAAAATATGACAGCAATTTTGAAAAATGTTTTAAAACAGTGTTATATAGAACCATATATTTGAATTAACTAAAAGGTGTGTATATGTATGTTTGTGTGTATGTGTTTATTTATATACACATGTGTACAATTATTCCCATTATAGTTTTGTAATTTGAATTTAGATATGTAAATCTAAAAAATCTGTGTTATTGAACAACCAAACAAGTTAGTAATATAAATTGAAGTTAAAATCTCTCTCTATTCATATACTATAAAATAATGTGTAAAATTAACAACTTAGTTTATAGCTATGGTTACATCCATAATTATTTTTCTTTACAGATGCATTTGATTGGATTGTGCCAATAGCTTAAACAATTATCATTTTAAAGGCACTATAAGCCGGGCGGTGGTGGCGCACGCCTTTAATCCCAGCACTTGGGAGGCAGAGGCAGGCGGATCTCTGTGAGTTCGAGGCCAGCCCGGTCTACAAGAGCTAGTTCCAGGACAGGCACCAAAAGCTACAGGGAAACCCTGTCTCGAAAAACCAAAAAAAAAAAAGGCACTACAATCAAATTTTTTAAACAGTTTATCCATTTTGAAATTCTAATAGATCAAGAGTAAAAACACCTGCCTCCTGCCCGGTTTTCTTGAGTAAACTTTACTGGGACCCAGTCTGGCAAACTGACAGATGAGCCATGGTTTCCTTCACACTGCAGGCCTAGGGTCGCCAACTTTTAACGAAGGCCATATGGCCAAGAACAACAAGTTTCCACTACACTTACCTTAGAGATTAAAAGTATTCAACTCTTGCTTGATACTATTAAAGAAGCTATAACTATGATCATGCAATTAAGCTCAGATATAAAAGTTTCCATACATGTTAATAGCCATACAGTATATTTTTCACATTATCTTATGTAACACAATGTTATTTATGTTTCTATTATAATTGATTGTATTTTGGCAACATTTATTTTGCTTTCTTGCTTGAAATTCACTTAATATGAAATTTCGTGCCTTTGTGTTTTGATTTATATGTATTTTAAGCAATATTAAAATATTATTCTGATTATTCACATTTCTCTCTTTATGCATCTTTAATTATATCACTCTTGAGCCACAGTGGGGTGATGGTTTCTTGGCTATTATGGATAGTTTTCTGGATTAAAAATACAACCAAATTTACTTTTTCTTTGGTAGTTCCTCCATACCCACGGAGATGGTTTGTAGAGTAAGAGCATAACAAATTACAAGGTAAAGGACTACAGAATAACCATAATTATTCACCTGAAATTTCAAAACCTGCCCTTAATAATTTATTTTCAATCACTTAATATGACATGTATGTTCACTTTGAAAATATGTCCCATCCATAATGGCCTTAGTCAAATGCCGAGTCAGGATTTTGGAAGGAAATTATGACTGACTTTGATTGCCAAAGCGAAAGACAAGTGTCAATATAAAGATTAGGGTCAATGCACTGGCATACGGATGTAGTGTTCACCCTGGGCTTCTGTTGACCATAAAATCAGTGAGAATTGCTTGGTCAATTTAATTGCAAACCTGTGGGCATTGATTTTTTTCTAAGAGAGAAAAGAAATAAAACCTTAGAACTTAAAAGACTGAGTGATCACAAATAATTCTTTAAACTTTTATTTCTACTGTTTATGTATTCATTTATAATAAAATGGATGGAAAATCAGAAAAATCAAAATAATTAGCGAGTTCTACTTTTTATAGCACATTTGAGATTGTACTCTAGAATTATAATACAGAAAGTATGTGTATGGAATCTTAGGGAATGATTTTCTTTCTATTTTTCCTGTCTGAACAGCGATGATGTGGAATAAAGCACAGTCCCACAGCGGAGCAACACGTATGACACACATGCAAGTACAGTGCATACAAGAGCAGACCTTTTCCTCTCGGGAAGTGCCTGTCCTGGGAGAGAAAGTCCATTTCTCTACCTCATCACACACACCCTGCCTTCCCTTCTAGGAAATGGGTGAGCTGCGTCTGCCCAGCAAGCTGCTTCATGCTCAGCTGTGATCTAGATTCGGTTGTACTTTCCCTAATCTGTAGAATAATATTCTGACACTATTTTTACCTCCTCTGCATCTCCAAACTATCCCTTTTTACACGAAATATCAGCGAGTGCTGAAATATGTCAGAAAACACACCCACACTTTACACATTCTTAACTCATGACTAGCCATTAACCTGCCAGCTACTTTCAAAGGACTGGAGTCAGAATTTGACACCAGTTAGTGAGGCTCCAGCCTGCTGACCTAATTACCCTGCTATTCATCACTGGCCTTCATTTTCAACTCATAAACCAATGTGTCATCTGTAAAGAAACACCAAAGAAGACAGTCCTCCTTCCCCAAGCACAACCACAGTACTTTCATATGTAGACCAGCAATTACTTGTTTTGACTCATGGAATTCTAAGCCAACACTCTGCTGGAGTGAGCAGAGGCAGTTAGTGTGATTGTTTATCCTCTGGAGCACAAATGAAGCCTTTTCACTCCCTTGTATCATAATGCTTCCTTTGTCACTTTCTGACTAGAGGAAATCCATGCACTACAGGGTAAAAGAGCTCTCTGGAGGAGGCCCTTTCTGTCTCTCACACTCCTCCCTAATTCTCACTTTTTGCTGATTTCATAGCAATTTCGTGGGATCTTGCTCTGCTATTATCTTGAATGAGCATACCTAAGCTGGGAATACATTTATAAATGTACTGTCAAGTCCTCAAGGCTGAGTTAAATTCATTTTCCATGGATTAAACTGAACAGAAAAATCTCTGAAACACAGAGACTGAAGAGGAGTCTCGGGTATTTGACCAGTTAAATATCTATAGGTACACAGGCCATATAGTTAAATCTAGATTCATTGGAGCATCAGAAACCTTGGGTGGTAGGCCCATCATACTGTTACACTTTTTGAGATTTTATGGAAATACAATTTCTGGTAATTAGGTGTGTATATGTGCAAAGCATTATCTAACATCCTTGTATGTGTGTGAAAGAGAGAGGGAAGAGATACACACTTCCTTTCTGTGATTTAGAATGCAAGATTCCATTCTTTTATGTTTCAAATACACTGTTGGGGTTTTATTAAGTACTGAATTATTGCTCTGTTATTGGTAGCAATTTAGAAAACTACCTTTAGAATACTCAACAAATTTGAGATTTATTAAAAATTGTTTTCTGAACCTTATCCACACATTTTATGTTAGCTAAATGTAAGTTCTTAAAGACGCACAAGTGAGTTCTCGACAACCATTCTTGGATAGCAAAGTCAATTAAGAATGTTGGCCTAACCCAGTTCAACCAGGTATTGTTAATCTTACTGACTAGATAGAATTCAAAATCACCATAGAAAGAAACCCCTGGGTTAATTTTTGAAGAATTTTCTAGATTCAATTGTTTAGGCCTCACCATTGCATGGAGCAGGGTTCCCAGAGGATAAAATAGAGACAGGGAGCTGCCAGCAACATCGATTCTTCTTTGTATTTTGACTGTGGAGGCCATGTAACCAGTGGTCCTCTTTTTCTGAAGCCATGCCTTCCCTACCATGATGGACTGCATCCCTGGGACCATGAGCCAAAACAAGCACTTTCTTCCTTAAGCTTCATTTGTCAGGTGTTCTGTCACAGAAATGAGACACATAACTAAAGAATAGGTAGTTCTGGGAGAAATTGGCTTTGCCGTTTCTTTCTTCCTATGCCATTTTATTCACCTAAAGTGACAGAGTAGACAAAGTTTTTAAAGTTTGGTGGAATTGTATGGGTTAATTCAAGGAGATGTATTTTCTTTGGTGTTATTGGTCCAGATCATCTCAGCTCATCTTTTACCAGATAGAACCGAGGGAAAGTTTTCTAACCCTTCCTTTCATGATTGTCAGGTTCCTTACTTCTTTGTGTCAAGGGCCAATGACTCCTGAACTCTCTTTCTAGAAATAGATATCAGTACCTGCAACAGTAACTGTCTACTTTAACAATGTGCTTCTATGACTTTCTTAAATTAACAAGTTACTTATAGTTAATGAGCTTAATTAGCACATTAGTTAAAACAATCATAATGCCTGATTGCATCTATTTAAATAGAGTAAATTGACCTGTGTGGGCTTTCCTCTGACAGGGGCAAACTCTGCTTCCATCCCTTTCCTCCTAAGAAGAATTGTCTATGTCCAATTCTGAGCTGCTATAATGCTTGCAAGTTGAGTTTATCTGCCTGGAAACCAGAGAAACCCTACTGTAGTGGGTGATGTCTAATGAATCTCCACCGAGCCTTCTTCATCTTCATGGTGAGGAAGAAAAAACTCTTACTTCATGGGAACAAAGTAGTTGGTTCATTACAAAGCCAGATGTGAGTGACCCTTGCCTGGGTCAAAGATTCAAGGTTAGCACATACCATATTTCAACATGGTGTTTTTAATAATTAAACAAACAAGCAAAAACATAAATCAAGACACTTTTCAAATATCGATTGGTTAGTATAATAGAGAGACATGTTATAGAAAAATAGAGAAATTCAAATACAAGCCTCACATGCAATGTAATGATACCAATCCATTTGATCGGTAGAAACTAGGGGCCCATTTGCACATTCTGAAGGATTCACCTAACTTTTATGAAGATGTGAGGCCACACAGAGAGCATGGCAATAAAAGACTACTAAAGAGGTTCAGGATGGCCCAAGATAATTTGTCACAGGACTTGGAACATTCCAACTTTTCCATACAACTTAAGTTCTAATTAGTTAATTAATCACCCTCAGTTGGAGGCGTTCTTTCCTGGAATTCCACCACACACTGAATACATGTATGAATGAACATATTTGCTCATGGATGAAAAGATTCTCTGTCCCTTTTGTACAATTTTTTGTATAAAATTTCACTTATTCATATTTATTTCTTGCTCTTCTTTTCATTTAAATTATTATTATTATTACTATTATTTTTAATAATAGTACAACTAGCATTTTGGACATAGAAGGAGTGGGGTTTTATCGTTTTTGTCCTTTCAATTTTGATCCTAAGTTTTAACAGCTAACCAATCTCTTCAACCCCAAACTAATGTAATTTTAACTAAACATGTATCATTACGAATAAATATAGTTTCATTGTTCAGTCCAGAAAGTTGTTTCTTAAATATGTACACACCATACAGAGATCCATCGATGGTTAAAATGCAGAAACCGGGGATCTCAGGGTCCTTAGCAGCTACAACAGAGCCCTCTTCTAACAGGGAAAACAACAGCAGAGGAGCTGAGAAGACGGAAGGCACTAAAAGTTCAGGAGTTCTGCTACAGAGTGCCTTCAGGAGAGCAAAGCCTCACCTACAAATTCCAATACTATATTTGCCTAAACAGGACCTCAAAAATGACAGAGGACTTCATACTAGATGAGGTGTTACCAGAAATCAGTAGATACTGAGAAAGGGAGACTCAGTTTTCTTTACAAGTGAGATTGATTATAAATTATCCAATCCCAAGAGTTTGCCTCAAACACATACACATATGAGCAACACTAAATAGAATTTAATACATTATAGTTGAAATTTCTGTTTTCCTAGAAGTTTCCTACCAGATACCAACCATTGTATGCAAAAAGCATCTTTTATATTTTTTGTTGTTGCTGTTTGGTTAGTAAAAACATTATGGAATGTTGCCATATTGTTGCCATTTTGGAACATGGTATGTATTTATTAATTATTTATATAAAAGAAGCGAGTGTGAATTTGAGAGGCAGAGGGTTGGGAGGAACAGGGGGAGTTGATGAGGAGAGGAAGGGTAGAAAAGACTCAAATACATTACACATGTATGAAATTCACAGAAATGTATAATTTTTTAAATCAGGTCTTCATCTCAGAGGAGTCAACAACCTTCACATTGAGGTAGGAGATGAGTTGACACTTGTTTGTTTCCTTTATCATTAATATACCATTTAAAAAGCAACAGTTGAGTTTTAAAATATTCTTATTTTCTTTTACTTATTTAAATCTTGACAGAATGATACCTATTGTTGAAATATTCAACTTTTTAAATGCTTTTGGAATTTTAAAATTTAGAATTTTTTGCTCTTTATGCCCACATTGATGCCCCAAAAGTAATGTACTAACAGTCTTTTGTAAGACTGTGTCATGACTTTTTTCCCTTTTCTTTCTGTATATTTCTTTAAAAGCCTGCAATCATTGGCTATAAAGTAACTCTATTTTATAATATAGATACAATATTTGCTCAAAGGGATAGACTTTAAGGAATTCAATTGAAGTATATAAATTTTAAATTTTTGGTATTTCTAATGTCAAATTTTTAATTTTAAAAGAAAATAAAGCAATTAAAAAGTTCAGATTCTTAGAGATGATAAATATGCACAGCTATGCTTCACTTTGTTAATGATAGAACCTTGAAATGTCTCAGTGAGTGAAGATAACTGCTGCATAAGCTTGGTGGCCTGAGTTTAATACCTGGATTCCATGTGAATGGAAGAGAGAAAGATCCCATGAAGTTGTGCTCTGAATTCCACACATGTGCTGTGGCATGCACACCCACACATTCATATTATAAATACACATTGACACACATAGAAAAATAAAAAACAAAAATAAGAACGGAAATTTCATAAGACACAAAGTTTTTTTATAGAGTATATTTTGATTAAATCATGGCCTCGAATGGAAATCTAGAGAAATATAACCCTAGTTACCATATCCATAAAGGTATCATTTCTAAAAAGGTAATTATAGTATTTGGAAATAATTGATGTAGCAATATTATCTTTAAACTTACTTAAATATATATACTACCTATATCTATCTATATCATCTATAAATATCTTATGAAATTTGTAAATATTAGACAAACAAAATTATGTAAATATATAAAATTATAAAGTGCACAAATATAATTTTAGAAGATGGGAATATTGTTTTAATTTAAAACAAAAGATTATCTCATTTAATTCCTGATGCTAATAGTCAAATGTAGGCTGAAAGACGTGCATATTGTATGATGAATAGTGGTTCTGGCATTGGAAGACAGGATTAACTGACTGGCTCTTCTAAGCTTCAGCTCTCACTCTATAAACTTAAGGCATGATGATGGACACTAAAAAGAAATCCCACACTAGCTCAGAACTGAGTATAATAAAGGGTTATTTATTTAGGGGTAGACTCACAGATCACAGTCCTCTGCATGAATGGGGAACAAGAACTGAACCCAGCAGCCAGAATAGAGAGAGAGTGGAGGCTTTACATTGACGTTTATAGTATAAGAGGCCATGCCCAAGTGGGCAGGTAACTTAAGGCTGCTGGCTGTAGAATTTCCTATAGCACCTCCCCCTTTTGTTTAAATAAGAGAGTTCTAAGCCTAATACAAAATTATATACAATGAGAACAAATATCAGGTAAAAAATTAGAATTACAACTAGCATAAACAATATCAAGCAAGAAACGTGATAAATGTTTCAATAATTATCCTATCCTAAGGAGTTTAAGTCTTGTATTATAAATAACTTGGCCAAGTCATGAGAGAAAAGTAACTATGACTATCTAGTCTTCAACCACATTGAAGATCTGAGAAGAGAAATAATATTACTTGAGTAAGCAGGAAGTGCAATCAAGCAGTTCCAAAATGTGTAACAAATGACAGACAACTGGCTACCTGGGCAATCACCCAAAGTCTCATTTTCAATGTTGGAGCAACCAACTTTAGCTAAGGCCTTGAGTAACTGACTGACCATTTTCAGAGGCAGGAATTTTTTCAAACACACTTTACCCTGACTTGGAAAGATTTGAAAGTCCTTTTTCTTCTATTCTGCTTGTCCTGTCCAGACATACATTTTGTCAGTGGTTGATGCATGAGCAATTTTTTGCCCAAAGGCCATTTTTGTCAAGAAGAAAACAAGCTCCCTGTGGAGTGTCTTCAGTGCTCAACATTCTCTCAGGAATAGATAGATGCTGCCAGGAGCAATCATGTCTCATGTCAACAGAACTTTAAGTTATTTAAATGCCATATCCTACAGCTCTTTAAAGTGGTTGAAGATTACCTATCTATGCAGAATACAATCTCTATGTATCGAAAGAACCTGATTAGTCTAACTATAAGTATGACAAACATGGATGATTATATCCCTATAATTCTTTTTTTTTATAAATACTTATGGGTTTTTTGTTTTTTTATTTATTTATTTTTTTATTGAGAAAAAAAATTTCTGCCTCCTCCCAG
>NC_022012.1:6833434-6853227 GCF_000317375.1 Microtus ochrogaster | reverse complement strand
TATTGGGAGCTCACCAAGGCCAGCTGGATTGTGACTGAAAAAGCAGGGGATAAACCCGGACTCTCTGAATATGGCGGACAATGAGGGTTGCTGAGATCCCTATAATTCTTAATTCCATTATAATTTAAAGAGTGAGACTTCATATTAGAATATTAAACATCTTTAAACAACTGTGCAACAAATGAGGACAATGACCTTAAAATGTATCAATATACAAAATGTCTTAAGCAGAAGTACAAGCATGCATACAAAATAACTTTGCCTAGATGTACATATATTGTAGACTAAAATATATTCAATATATTTTATGTTTGTATCAATATGCAAGAATCTATACCATTGTAAATTGCCTATAAATAATAGCTTACAAGTATTCACTCTATTACTCACTATTATTATTAGTGTGAGTAAGCTCACACTAATCTATTTTCACATCCACCCCCCCCCTTTTCATTTTCAATGAGATACCTGAGCCAACATAATTTCCCCCTAACCCCAAACTCTATACCAATTATAATCAACCCCAAATTTATATCCCTAACGCTAAGGAAAAACTTTGTTGGGAGAGGGGATATCATCTTCTAGAATTACTTCCAACTGTCATGGGGGAGATGTTCTTTCTATGGGATCCAGTAAAAGTAAAACGATGGTTGAGTTCCAAGATTACTGTCTGGTATAATTGCAAATAGTTTCAGAGTATTTGATAGAGTTTTTCTGAATTTCCTATTTAGAGTTCTGGCCAGAACATTGAAAAACGATGCACCATTTCAGCTAGCCATGTTGGAACCATCTTGAGGAGATGATACCCAAAACAAGTCTTATAGTAGTATTATCAGCATAATTACATCATATCAACAATGGAGTCATTCATTGTTGTTGGGCACCATCTTCTTCCTGGAAACTTCAAAGATTACTGTAGGGAAATTCATTGTTCATTGTGAAAAAAAATAAACGTGTGTGTGTGTGTGTGTGTGTGTATATATATATATATATATATATATATATCGATGTATATATATGTATATATATACACACACACATATACATTTTTCAATAAAAAGTATGATAGAGACAAAATAAGTATAAGAAAGTAATTTTTTGCTAAATACTTTCTTCTTTTTGTCCCATACTGGATGGCTGATGACATGAGAAAGAAACTCTGAGTTTTTTTCTTTTAACAACATGCTTGAATGTAGAGAAGGACAGAGCCATTGTCCCACTCCTAAGCCAGCTTTGTTTTTATGTGAGTCATGAATATTATTCTAGTTTAAGTTAAGAGATTCTTACCCTCAGATGACCTGCCCTAATAAGTCATATTTCTCTTCACTTGGTGATCCTATCTGGATAATTATCTTTTCCTCTTCAGGCATCTAGATTTCCAGGGTCTGTTGACTTTTTTTTTTTTTTTTTTTTTTGGTTTTTTGAGACAGGGTTTCTCTGTGGCTTTGGAGCTTGTCCTGGAACTAGCTCTGTAGACCAGGCTGGTCTCGAACTCACAAAGATCCACCTGCCTCTGCCTCCCGAGTGCTGGGATTAAATGCGTGCGCCACCATCGCCCGGCTTTTTGATAATGAGTATTTTCCTGAAAAGACAAGAACAGAACTGTGCCACAGCCCTTACGAGGTTTCTGTACCACCTGTATGGTTGTCACTGTGACACTATATGTCACTGTGGATGAGCTGTCATTTCTCTTTCTTAAGAGATTTCTCTTTTTTAAAACTGAATTTTTACTAATTTTGATGGTACTCATAATTTTTCTTCTCCTGTTGAAACAAGAGCAAAATCAGTGTAAAATGTATGGGCTCTAGTTACTGCTATGCCACATACAATATGGTGAAGGATCCAAGTAGATGTCCTTATAAGGTTAATTCTATCACTTTTGGGATAATTGCTATTAATCTCTCCTAAAATGTTACCACAAACTCTTTGCCAAGGTTCATTGTCTTCCAACAATTTTTAAAATTTCATCAGTGGTAAAAAGGCACTATAATCTCTGTGGATGACTGGACCAGTCTTGACTTGGGGGCCTGGGAGTTGCCTCCCCAAAGAGTTTCCCAATGGTTTCAGGTTGCCTTGTCTGTATTTTGTTTATCTGCACTCATAGGTCCATTGTCAGTTTTTGCCACACCTTCTACAAAATGCAGAAGGTTGATACCTCTTATTTTTGCCTTTCCCATAAGAGATATTATTTCTATGCATTCCTTGTCTATAATCCCTTCGGAGATGTCTTAGTCTACCACACTTAAAACATTTGGCATTTTGATGTCTCTTCATTCCTTTGGAAATTGCTTCTCCTACCCAAGATTTAGTATTATAGTCAAATGTCTCAATGTTCATTATATGCAGGATCCATTCATCCATTAGTGCTGATCTAACCTTCAAATGCCCAAGTATCATTTTGATTTCTAAGTTGACATTTTCAAAAGTCAGAGATTCAGTAAGTATTCATCTATCATCTGGATCTATTACTCCTAATTGCAAAGCCTTAGTTAATCTTTGTAAAAAATCACTAAAGAGTTCTCTCTGGTCCTGTTTAACCCTGATATATTATTCAATTCATTTTCCTGGTTCGTGAATTTTGTCCTAAGCATTTAAGGCCTATTTGTGGCATAGGGACAAGATTTGTTCATCATAAAGATCTAAATCCTGTGGGTCAGCATAAGTGCCCTCACCAAGAATTTGATCTTGGGAAGTCTCAAGCCCTTTTGCTTTCCCTGTTTTTCTAAAATTTTTGCCTGTTCATGCAAATAACACTTCCACAGCAGTTGGGACTCATCATCCAGGACTGCTGAAACTAACTGAAGCCAGTTGTGTGTGGTAGCTTTAATGCTAGAAGCCCATGGCTTTACCATCTACCTAACATATACGGAATGCAAGCCATTAATTACTACTGCTTAATTTCTTATATATCATTCATTCCTATAGGTATCTATATACCTTCTTTGGATCCTTTGGGCCTTTAGAAATCGATGCTTTGTCAGGGTAGATTACAGGGTAGGAAGCTAAAACCCTGGGTAAGTCATCTCTGACACATACTGGTGATGTTAAATCCTGTCCTTGTATTTTCTTTCTCTGTTCATCAGCTCCAATAATTTCCTCAATCATTTCAAATCTTTTTACTACTATTTCTTGTAAAGCTTGAATCTCCTGGCCTATATATATTTCTAGTAATTTCATTGAGGCACCTAGCCTCATTCTGCACATGTGATTCCAAGGCCTGAAGTTTTTCCTTTAAAGATAACATCTGATCCTGGGACATTATTCGGATAGCATGCAGATTGCCTTCTTGAAGAAATACTCTATCTTCTAACCTATCATAAGTTTTTAACATTTTTGATTATCAAATTAAACAGTATGAATTCTTTCAGATAATTTCTCAGTACCCTTTGACATGGAGTGAATTTTGTCTGTCACATTAATGTTATCCTTTTCAATAGTATTAATTTTTTTCAGGTTACTTTTGTTTTTTGATGGCATTAATCCTATCAGCTAGCTATTCATTATTACTTGTAAAAACTGTATCATTGCTAAAAAGTGCCTCCTTCTTGGTTCTGTTATCTAACTATTTTCTTAAGGATATAATATGAAGAAAAATACTGAGTCCCAATATCTAATAAGAGGATGTATCACAATAACCATATAAGTCTTGCAGAATACAATCCATAGTATCAACAAAAAGGTTACCAAAATTTTGCATGTTAATGTTGTCTGCAATTATATAACCTTGAAGGTTATTGATTTATTCATTAATTAATAAAATATTTACCTGTGTTATGAGGTCTGGTAAATTGTTTTAGGTGTGATAATCTTTATTGTCCAATAGGTGTCATGGTTGCAGAGTCAAAACCAGCAGCAACACAACTGGTTGCACCACAAATAGTCCTGCACCTTGGTGCTGGTTAAATACTGACAAATGTGCTTTGCTTGGAAATGAAAATCAATTAAATCAATTCTGTACATGGAACAAGGAGCTCAGAACTCAGGAACAGGCAGTACAAACCGGAAACCTATGCAAGTCACCATGAGGCAGAGAATGTGACAGTGATGTGTGTCTGTGGGGGAGGGGGGGAATGTGTGCGAGTTTAGGAAATTTCCAAGCCACTGCATGCACTTAGCTCGGCTGTGGCAGGAGTTTTAAAAAAAAAAATTATTAGTAGATGAAGGAAGCTAGGCAGGCTGGGGTGGGAGACTTTCTAGGCTGTAGACCGTTAGGGCCTTTTAGACCAGTCTACCTGGTAGATGTGGAGTTGGGATCCACATGGGGCAGCAGATGATGATGGATGCTAAAAAGAAATCCCACACTAGAGCAAAATTGAGTATAATAAAGGGTTATTTATTTAGGGGTAGACTCACAGATCACAGTCCTCTGCACGAACGGGGAACAGGTACCGAATCCAGCAGTCGGAACAGAGAGAGAGCGAGCATGTGCTTTTTATCTCCATTTGTAGTATAAGAGGCCATGCCCAAGTGGGAAGGTAACTTAGAGTTACTGGCTGGAAGAATGCCTACAGCAGAGGCACAGCAGTGGAAGGCAGACACTAACCGTGGATGACGTGGCAGCAGCTGAATTGTTAACTTTAATGTTCACCACAGTTGTGATAGAAGGCAGGGAATGTTGACTGCAGAGTTTTCTGAATAGTTGGATCTTAGAATGTGCTTTCTTTTTCTACTGCCCTTTTATTTCCCACATTTGACATTGACAGAGACAAGTCAAACTGCTTAGTCCAATATCCAAGCCCAGAGTCCCCACTGTATTTCTTGATAAAATCCTAATTGTATTTTATGCTGATTGGATTTGAGGTCCCCATTCATTTTCCACTGACATTGTAAGTCTGTAAAATTGAAACATATTAAAAATATAATGAATTTTTTTGAATTGTTTATGATGTTTAATCTGGGTTATTTCTACATTGTATAACCTTCCAGCCATTGTAACAATTTAAAACTGCACAGTACAGCACAGTATTACTGGAAGTACACTGTTGAGGGTATGGAGAAACAAAGCAAACATACTTGACTTTTAAGAAAAATTTAGGAAGATTCTATCAAGACAGGTATTAGCCATCAAGTCCCATGGCAAAGCTCTACCAGAGAGCAGCACTACGAAGTAGCTCACTTTGCCACACATTTCCCACCTCTCCAAATCTGAGCCAATGAAGGCACAGGTTTTGAGCACATAACTACAAATAGAACATAATTTGCAAAGTATATGCTAACATGTTACTCTGAATTTCTTAAATAAAATATTGCTACACAGGAGTGAGCAAACCCACATGGGTTATTCAACCAATGGGAAAGTATGAAATAACAAAAGGTTCTACCAGTACCCTCACGAAATGACCTCTAGTTGAAAGGTTGACAGAGTAGGCCAACTGTGGAAGTATGAGTCAGTTCTATTTTTACAGAGCATTTGCAATCACATTGTGAAAAGGGTTTAGAGATCTCTCAAGTCAGTAACATTAACAGTATCAATGGTGGAACAAAGGAATGTAAGGAAAGAGCCTTCTCATTTTTGCCTACATTTTTGAAAACCTGACTGGTAAAAACAACTTGAAAAATTTGAAAACATGTAAGCAATTAAGTACAAGGTATTGGTAATTGAATTCTCAGTAGAAGCCTCCATATTATCTTCAATTTCTCTTTTCAAAGTATCAGTTACCTGAGATCATTCACAGTTGGTGCATATTAAGTGCAACATTAAAGAAATAAATAATATGTAGGCTTTTAAGTAACATGCCGCTGCAATGTCACTTGCCAATTCATCCAGCATCATCTGAGATCATCAGATCAGCAGTCACAGCCTCACAATGCTGTGTTGAAAGGTTCATTATATTGTGGCCTAAAACTATGCCCCAAAGATTGCACATTCCTTCACGAATACAAGAAGAGGAATGAGAGTATCCGCAAAGAAATGGAGGTGCTACATAAAGCTGGATGATCCTAACAGGCTTCAGTGAGGGTGTAGAAGACATCTCAAGAACCTGCAAGCAAACTCCAGCTGACAGACCAGCAGAGCAACCAGTGTGAAGGTCTGAGCCCGGAAGAAGGATAGTGATCAACATGTCACAGACTGGGATAAACCAAAGGATAGTATAGTGTGTGTTAGGGATCAACATGTCACAGACTGGGATAAGCCAGTCAAGGAAGTCTAGTAAAAAACTTCTGTGGCATTGTCTGTGTATGTTCGGGCTTGTGTTTGAGCACAATAAAAATCTGTGTGGACAGGGTAAGGGTTGGCTATTGTAAAGAAGTGAATGTAATTATACAAATAAATTTGAATTTGTTGCAAATAAAAGAGAATGAAACCACGCCTATATCCTGCTCATTGGGTCCCATGTGCAGTTAATTACACACACACACACACACACACACACACACACACACAACTGATATTTACAACTAGTGTATTGTTACAATGTGTAAAATTTAACCATGTATCATTTACAGCTTGTTGACACATAAGGTCATTGTAAAAGGTTTAAGAATTATTCGTTTCCTGTTGTAAACAAACTGAGAAGCTGAGTGCTGGAGTCCTCTTTGTTAGTTTATTGTTTCATTTCAGGTGAAGGCAACATGACAAGTGTTTTAGAGTTATATACATAATCAGATATCCTTGGAGATTTTCACTACAATAGTCATCAAAGGGTTCTCTGTTTTCTAGAGAATATTTTGTGGAATTAGCATCTAGAAAAATGTAGTTAATTGAATGACACCCAAATTAAGAAACCCTTGAACCTTCACCTGGCAATATGCTTAGAAAATAAAAGGTACGCACAATGGAAATTTCCATTTGCTTTCCAGGAGGGTAAGATAAAAGGAAAATCAAGCCATGTTTGTAACTTGGGCAATGGTTGATCAATGAGGATTTCAGGACTATTGCATTTCAGTGAGGCATATGACTACTAGGGCTTTAGTATCAGGGATAAACACACAAATTGCAAGTAGATACCTAAGGAAAGAAGGACCCTGAAAGGCAGAAATTACTGGAAAGTTCTATAGAATAACCAGCTTGAAAAGGAAAGATAAGAGTATTCAGGAAAAAAAATATATTGAAGAAGAAACTGGTGTTCAATGTTTAGCAGAAAAGTATTGTGCAGAGTGAAGGAAAAGGCCTGGAACATGTCAGTCAGGGACTCCCCAGAACAGCGCGGTGGGGAACATGTCAGTCATGGACTCCTCAGAATAGCACGGACATCCACTTTGAATTATAGCACTAGCAAACAGAACTGGAAGCTGGGAGAGAAAAGGGCTTACAGAAACCCATTTTATAAGACTGTGAGTCTAAACTGGGTGATGAGAAGCAAAGTTTACTGAAGAATGATGAAAAGAAGGCAGGATGAAACTAGACACTATCCATGAACATAAGTCTCAAATTGGAATGCTTGTTAACCAGGTCATTAAGGGTTTCTAGTATGTGTGTGTCACTCAAAGCCAAATCTGACTCTGACTTTCCTTCATTTACTCTGGGTAAAAGAAGCATTAGAACCAAATGCAATAATGCATCATATTTAGGCAGCATTTCATAGACAAGCTTTACACATATATCAGAATGTCTGAAAGTTAATAAATAGCAAACAAACCATTGTGTATTGTCTCACAGATTATATAGATTAAGGAAATGTCCCAGTAATGAAAGTGTCAACAGCACATACGTGGATGACATCTACAGAGCAAACTAGAAAATTATCTCAATGAAAGCTGACTTAGGATATAATAACTTGGATTTCTCTTTGTAAGAATTTTATTTCTTTGAGTTATACCTATTTGAGTGGTATAAGAAGGTGTATTGTGCATATTGGATTATTTTTAAAACATATTCCTATTTTCAGATAATTATGCTGCCCAGAATTGAAAAGCTGTAATGTATACATTGTAACAGACCCAGAAGGCATGAAGCTCTGTATTTGCCAAAGTGTTACCTGAGACATGCAGTTACTGACCTCCTGTGAATTCTTTAGGTTTTGGAGATGACACTAATACTGAAGCTCAGCAACAATAGGTAACATTGGAATAATCTTGTACATTGGATATCTTCTCTTAAATAGATAGCCTCTGTTTTTAGAGATAAATGATTTATACATTTTTAAGGGAGGGAAATTACTGAATCTTTTGCCTCGGATAGGAAATGCTCTCAGTCCTTGATAATAGGAAAAGGAGGATTAAGCATTAACCATATTTCAAAAGCTTGTTTTATAAATGTAAGCACAGAATCAGCAAGATAATCTAAACCCTGAACGTGGGTAGTCTTTCACAAGTGCTGCCCTTGCAGAAGAAATCCTTACCATAAAGTTCTGGGCAATTTACCGAGCTGTGCTTGATGACTGCAAACCCAGCTAGCACAGCCCTTTTCTACTTCCTGGGACACAAAGAAGACAGAGCTTTCCTCTCACACCACAGGAGTAAAAAAAAATGTCAAGATCCTCACTGTGCACCTGTTTCTGGGATTTATGAAGTTGTATTAATTCTAATTGCAAACCAAACCAAATGTGTCTCTACTTCAGATAAGAGCATAGCTGTGGAAAAAAGATTAGGTCAACTATGCAAAAATATGGTTTCAAGGAATGTGATGTCAATGATACTGATAACAATTTAATAAAGTAGTAAATGACAAAAATATTTCTTCTTTAAGATTTTATTTTTAAAAGTATATGGCTCTGTGTGTGCCTAAAGGTATGTTCACATAAATGCAGGTGCTATGGATACTGTGATTTTTTTTATTTTTACTGTATCAGGAAAATCCTCATTTCATATTTCACTTTTGAATACAAGAAACTGCTTTTAACAACTCTGGCAAATGTGCAACTATGAATTTCTTCCTCCCTCAGAATTCTCCTCTAAATACACTGGGACGTGTTTCCACAGGGGCCTTGATTTATAATGAGAAATATCAAATCCAGTGGGCTTCAGCCTTTACGTGAGTCTATATTTGCCCCTGTTTAACATTTACATAAAAGGTTATCTTTCCCATCTACCACTCACATTTGCTGAAGAGTATTGGCAGTTGTGACACTGACAGACACCACCTCAATAAATCTTGTACGGATTAACAAGCCTCCTGGTATTTTTTTCTCATGTACCACTTTCAGAAAAATCTACCCTTTTATGTTTGATTTTCTTCTTTTAAAAGATTTATTGCTTATTTATGATGTATGTATCCATAGATGGCTATATGATATACTTGTGGTTATATCCATACAACTCTATATGCCATGACTATGGATATATCCATATGTATCTATATGCAGTCATGTGGGCATATCCATATGTATCTGTGAGTAGTAAATGTGGGTATATCAATATGTATCTATGTACAGTCATGTGGATATATCAATATGTATGTGTGAGTAGTGCATGTTGGCATATCCGTATGTATCCATGTGCAGTGAATGTGGGTATATCCATATGAATCTGTGAGCAGTGCATGTGGGTACAGAAAGGCTAGAATCTTGTCAGACATCCTGAAGATGAGTCAGATGCAGTAAAACATAGTTCCCAATGAAGGCAATTCATAGGAGGGAACTTTGTGAAATGGTTGGATGAGGGCTCTGGTTTCATCAATGTATTATCCACTGGTACGTATCAAGTTTAAATGGATTATTAGAACTTAGTGCAACAATAGAAGCTAAAGTCTTGTTTCACTTGGTTCACTCTAGCTGTGCCCTGGAAAGGTGGACCTTGTCCTGGGCTGTCTCCATGGCTTCCAGGATGTCATGAGATGAGCAGAGATGCTCCACCACACATTCCCACCGTGATGGCATACTGTGTATCCTATTCAGGCCAGATAGAAACTGATACCTTTGAATCTGTAAACCAAATACAAAATAATCTTCTTTTCCTTTAGGAAATTTATGTTAGGGCTGGAGAGATGTCTCAGAGATTAAGAGCATTGGCTATTCTTCCAAAGGCCCTGAGTTCAATTTTCAGTAACCACATGGTAGCTCATAAGCATCTGTAATGAGATCTGATGACCTCTTCTGACCTCCAGGTGTATATGGAGTTAGAACACTGTACACACAACAAATAAATAAAAAAAGAAACAAATAGAAAAAATATTGTTAGGTGTTTTCCCAAATTTAGAGCGACTTGACTCACATACATTAATCCTGGAAACTTGCTAATAGTGTGGAGGATGCTTTGAGAGGATCAGGCACAAGCAGGGTAGTGTTGCAGCAGACTCAAGCTGCTTTCTGAAACAATCCATGAGACTAAGGAGAGCTTGGGAGAGCCCTAGGTGCTTTATTTCCTCGGGACTGGTGGCAGCTCCTGTGGTTTCACATAGCCTGTCTTTTGCTCATGTTCAGATCACACTGTTGTGAAGTATGTAGAAGAAGTATGTGAGGAAGTCAGTTGTTGACAAGATGGAAGAAACCTGCAGTCACATCACACACATGACTACAGGCAGCCAACTACTGAATGGATCAGATAAAAGTGTTACAGCCCTGGAGGGAAAAGTACCCCGGTTGTCAGAAATCAAGCTATACCTGCAAGTGTTACAGTTCTAGAGAAAAGGTGTCTTGACTGTTGGAAGTCAGGCAATACCTGAAGTTGTGAAGGGATGGTATCCTGGATACCAACTGTTCTGGAGGGAAAGGTATCTTGACTGTTGGAAATCAGGAAATACTTAGAGCTGTGAGTGGAAGGTATCTTGTATACCTACAGCTGTCAGCAAGAAGGTACCTAGACTGTCAAGAAATCAGGCTATATATGAAGCTAGGTTCCAACGGGACATTGTCTCCTCACAGGATGTGGCAACCCTACCCCTTTCCAAGAGAGAATCATTACAACTGAACTCTCCTTGCTCCCCTAAGGGAAATTCCCAGCAGATATATCCATTTCTTCTCAGCCCTGGCCCAATTTTTTCTTCTTATGCTTCACTCTGCTAAAGTTGAAAGCCCTGGCTCTTCGTTGTTACTTCTGCTCTACTCCCCTAAAAGAGTTTCCCAGCAGAGATGTTCATTGCCTCTCTGCTCCACTCTGCAACGAGCATTTTCCAGCAGGGATTCTGCTTGTTCCAGTAAAAGAAGGTCTTCACCCAAACCTTCTTCAAGAGATTTATTTGGGAGGGAGGAATCTAGGTGAGTGCTTGCCTTGGCCAGGGTGGAGTAGGACATCTGCCAGCTGAACAGGTTGTCCTTGAACTCACACAGATCTACCTGCCTCCCAAGTGCTGGGATTAAAGGTGTGTGCCACCACCACACCTTGAACTCACAGAGATCCACCTGCCTCTGCCTTCCAGGTGATGGGATTAAAGGTGTGTGCCACCACACCCAACTACTCCATTTTTTCTTTTTTCTTTTAAGGACATGTATCCTTTTTCTTTTATCTCCCAAGCCTACAGATATTTTCAAACACACTATAAACTGTGTAGAGTTTTTCTTCATCTGAATCTGTCTTTACTGTATATCTCTCTTTTTTCTGACCACACTAGCCTTTAATTTTCTAAGTAATATGGCCTAGGATTAAAGCTATGGCTTTGACAGCTGGATCCAGCCCATTCCTTAGTTTTCTGAGATTCCAGCCTCATGGCAGAGGTACAGGTCAGAGCCACATTTAATGCCACAACTCTATGACATTTCAAGCTCCCTGTCACCACACAAAAGCATGCGGTCAGCATTTCATCAACACCATTTACATGTTTCATGGTATGACTTCTTAAAAGAGCTGCGAGGTTTTGCAGCTAAAGCTGAGTCAGGAAGCCTCTTTTAAATGAGATGTGCTTTCCTCTAGAAAGTAGAGCAAACCTGAGAAATTGGTGCTACCAAGAAGTCATGCTTAACTCTGTTCCCAAGCTCTCTCAGGTTTTCTGTGGAAGCACTTGTACACACATTGGGCACCATTTGTTGACTGGGGTTTCTGTCCTGCCCAGTCAGGGAGCCATTGAGTCACTAAAAAACCACACAGATATGTACACTAATTATAAAACTGATTGTCCCATTAGTTCAGGTTTCTTATTAATCTATAACTTATATTAGCCTATTATTCTTGTTTATGTTAGCCACGTTGCTTGTTTGTTACCTTATTTGACAAGGCAGTCACATCTTGCTTCCTCTGCCTCTGGGTCACAACTGCAGATTGTGCTTCCCCCTTCCCAGCATTCTCCTTGCCCTGCCAATACTTCCTGGTTGGCTACTGACCAATCAGCATTTTATTAAACATAAATCAAGTGACAGGATAAAGGACCATTGTCACAGGGCATCTTTTGTCCTTGTTTTGTTTTGTTCACACTGAAGATAAGAGATAAGTAAATAATCACCATACAATGAGCCCTTGGTATTCTCATTCTTATGGAGACTGCACAGGAGGCACATTTAGTCTTATGTACTTTGAGAGAACTGAAGCTCCAACACAAGCAGCTTGTGAGCACAAACCTGTGATGTGGAATGTCTTTCTGTATGTGTTGCTTTGATTGGTTGATGAAAAATATTGCTTCAGCCAATGGCTTAGCAGAGTAAAGACAGGTGGAAAATCTGAAAAGGGATATATAGAGTAGGCAGAGTCAACGAGATGCCATGTATCTGCCAAAGGCAGATGCCATGTAGCTGCCCAAGAAGCAAGAGGCAACAAACCACAAGCCTGGTGGTAAAATACAAAATAATAGAAATGGGTTAAGATATAAGAGCTAGCTAGATATACACTTGAGTCATTGGCTAACAGTGTTATAATTAATATAGTTTCTATATGATTATTCGGGTCTGAGTTGCTGGGAAAAAAATGAGCAGTCTTCATTTACAGACCTGCAGGTCCCCAAAGGACATCCCCACTGTCCTATCATGTTAAATCTTTTAGAAACAGGAACAAGAAGATAATTAGACCTCAGTTATAACATTGTTAAGTAGGAAGATAGCAACTGGCCTGTCATTAGCTTAGTGCAGATCTCTATGCTATTTGTATTGTACAATATATTACAGAATTGTCACAAGCTCTTTGTGCTAGCTCAGAGTGGATTCTGAGAATAAGAAGCATGCTTACTCTAAATATTCTGCTATATTCCTTGTCCTTGGCCAGGTTGAAATATTAGCCTTACACTCTGGAGAAAAAGAAAACAAAGCAAACAGCTACAGCTGTTGAATCTGCTAAAGTAAATTGAATCCAAATAGATAATACTATTGCTTCTTTCTTGGTATAAAAATGCTTTCTCTGGGTACAAGAGGCCAGAAGTTTACTCGTCAATGGAGAGTTTCGGTCTGGAACTTTGGCATAATGGCATTTTTCCAGTTTTAAAAGACAGATGCTATAAACATTCAATTGATGACTGCCACCACCTTTGTTCTTGTAACTATGCCATTCTAGATGTCTGTCTGTGATCTGGATGCTTTTGTTGAGAATGTTTTATATCTATCTGATACTTGCTATGTACTTAATAAACTATTGCAACTACTCCAGATTATTCCCCATATGGAGTACATGTGAAAACACAGAAGCAGGACTGAGTCATTGTGCACTGTTTGAGATAAGGAGCAGTTGATAGGAGGAAGGATGGAGAGAGCACAGAACACTCTAATCATAGAGGGTAGATGGAAGATCAACACTAGAGGCTAGACTGAACAAAGCCAGATGGGCAGCTTCGTCAGGCAGGGGAGCATGGCAGAAAGACTTAGTTAAGTTTCAGTGTTTTGCTCTGTTTTCTGATTCCTGCTGTGTAAATAAACCAATACCCTGCCACTGTTAGAATCCTAGTGGTGAACAGGGCTGAAATTCTCTCCTCAATTACTTTTTTTCTTGTGAGGAAAATATGTGTAAACAATACTTAAGTAAAATGGTGATAAGTAGCCAGAAGGGAGCATAGAAAGGATTGCAATATTTGATGCTGCAATGTTTTCTACATTACAGGGAGGGAATTAACTGTTGGGTAAAAAATAAACAAACAAATAAATAAGAAGTGAATCACTCCAGAAAACTGAATGTCCAGTCAGAGCTATGACTTGGGTTTACTTTTTCATAGTGGTAGTTTATTTTGCTCATCCCCTTGCCTTTCAACCAGATAATAATGAAATACTCCATCACATATCGGGGTTCTCTTACTGGGGGTAGGAGACAGGTGGGTCTGTGAAGCACATAATAGCCCCTGTGAGCACCTGAGCATGGCCTCCAGTGGCATCAAAAACAACTTGTTTGGTTGTATATTATTGTAAATCAGTGCTGGGGAGATAAGAGAGAGAGAAAGATGGGGTGGGCAAACTCGAGTTCTCCCTGAATAGCTGGCCTAGCCTGTTTGTCAGAGTCCAGGCTAAGGAGAGATACTATCTCATAAATTGCTACATTTTGGAGCTGGAGTAGGCCTTACTTTATTTCTGGTAAGCATTTACAGGTGTGCACATGCTCTTCCAAACTGTCCAGCCTTATAATTATGCACGCCTTTATTACTATATATTCACGAACAGACACAGGCACACCATTTTATTAATTATTATTTGAACAATTGCCAAATAGGTCTGTATAAAACACTTTCGTATCATGGTGTTTGGCAAGAAAAACTCATTTATTTTTCCCATCAGAGTGGTAGGAAAACATTCAAACCATATAAAAGCTAACATTTTATTGAAAACAATGCTTCTGTCAAAGTCTGACAGACATGTCATAGATACCTTCGAGGCTGTTGCTGGCTTACCAGTCACCCAGAGCAATCAACTCTGATGGGTCTTCTTCAACACTAAGACACATTTTGGAATCCTGACCTTATTAGGGAACAACAAGACAGGAGCACAAGCATCAAGAGAGAGAGAGAGAGAGAGAGAGAGAGAGAGAGAGAGAGAGAGAGAGAAAGAGTAGGATTTGCTGTCAGCCCACCTCGTCAAAACAGTAGAGAACAGAGCACTCTACGATTCATTCTCAAAGATGCTGGATGCTGCTTTCAGTGATTTTAACAGTATGAAATCCTTTGTTCTCAATCAAAAGAAGTGTTAAATAATAATGATACAAATTACCCAGCAAAGAATGATGAAACCCCTGCATTGTGGATGTCTTTTCTGTGAGAAATCACCTGGAGCATCAATAGGAGCCCAATGCTGTCAAATTCTATTTCTAGACCAAGTTTTCCTGGTCCCCAGGGAGCAACTGTCAGAGGGCTCCTTGGCTAACATGCGGAGAGAGTGGTACAGTTGATTGAGTATTCTTAATGAATAAAGTCAGCTGACAAAATACTTGTAGACTTTACTTGATGGATGAAAAGACCCTTTGCTGTTTCTTTGCATTTTAACTTTATACTGTTAAAGGAAAGTGGGAAAAGAAAATGACTATAATTAAAAATAGCCATTGCTTCATTGCCATCCCACAGTTGTGGTTTTCCTTGACAATACAAGCAAGTAGAGCTTAGTTGCACAATGCACACAGTAGACCAGTTGCTCTTTTTATTTCTGATGATGTGAGATATAAAGACAAAATAAGTACAGTTATATCACTGGCTAAAATATAGATTTATTTTTCGAAGTAACTTGTCATATGAAACCATTTCATTGTATTTTGTTAGAAGCTCCCATGTGTGTAGTCATACACACTGGGACAGCACTTCTGTAATGTTCTAGGATGTTCAGGAATGAGAATCCACATCCCTAAATTTAAGCTCTCAGTTTTAATTTCATGGCAATTTTAAGTACACTTTTTCCAAACTTACTTCCCAATGAAGGAATATGAGTTGCATAATAATTGTGTTAACCTTGACTTGGTAACTGTTAAATTCTATTATTATATTAAATAATTTATTCATCAATAATTGAAGGCAAAAGGAAGGGGTGTAGTTAGCTCAGTCAAGAAAGCACTTGCCTTGCAAGCAGGAGGACTTGAGTTTAATACCAAAGCACATATAAACAAACATCAAAACCAGAAACACAATTCTGGTGGAATACATTTATAATCTCAACTCTGGGAAAACAGATAGAGGTATGTACCTGAGTATCATTGATCAGTCTGATTAGCACTCTGGTTGATTTCCAGGCTAGTAACAGTCCCATTTCAAAAAAAAAATGAAAGAAAACAAAGATGCAGTGTCTTGAAAACAGCCCCAAAGGTTGAGGCTGTCCTTTGGTTTCCATACACACATCATCTAAAACATGCCTACACATGCACAAACATGTGCACAGATACACACATGCACATGAAATTGAAGACATGTATTTGTAGTACACTTGATAGGATGGTTTTAATCTATTTTTTTTAAAGATAAAATGCATTTAAAACTCCCCTTCTGTCTCTCATTTAGTAAAGTGTGTTATGTGTGTGAAGTGCCACAGGTAATGAAATGGAGCTGAAAAAGATACAGCTCTTCTCAGAAGCAGTTTGAAGACAGGAGGAGGAAGGTGATAATTAGATGCTTGGACAGATAAACTATCGAGGCACCCACAACTTTGGAAAGTGCAATATGAAGGCGCAAACTGATGTTTAGCAGGGAGTCATCACAGAGAAGAGCATGTGCAAAGGCAGATGGCTGGAACACTGTGGTGCATTTGAAGACTGTGCAGTGTGCCATAACTGTAACGGAGCTTGCTCTCCGGAAAGTCATTGCTTTAAACATTGGAAGATATCAGAAAGTATTAATTGCTCATCTCTGGGAAATATCTAGGGAAGTTAATGAAGAGGCTAGCCTGATGTCAGATATGACCTCTTTCTAAACATGGCAAAATCAGCAACTTTTTTCTCTATAATTACATTTACATGACATGATAGAGTGAAATGTCAATAAAAGAGAAAAAAAGAAATTCCCCTCCTTTAACAGGTTTAAAAAGAGAAAAATGTATGTGTTGGCAGATATATATCTCAAAAATGTGTGCAAATGTAATTTTATTGGACATGAAAAGCCACATCCAATCCCACACCTCTATAATGAAGTCAATTACACATTGGTACTTACATTATAACACCACATTTGTACAGACATCTAGTATTAACAGAAGTAAACATCCATATTCCCTTTTCAATAATTGCCATGCAATTATCTATGCTAAAATCTGCAAAAATTGTCAAAAATAAATAAATAAACTGAGTCCCAGTTCTGAATGTGCTGATTTAAGTATAAGGCACAGAAACACTGAATTAAAATGTCTAAAACACAACAGAAGTACATGGAAGATTTTCATATGATACCAGGTTTGGTTCCTCAGTCATGTAACTATTTCACACCATTTACTCTAGCACTCAAGTGTATTATTAGTCAATGTATGGAAGTCACTCCCTGACATTGTACCAGTCTCCTTGCTAACTTTTCTTTCAAGCTAGAGGGATGAGTGAGCAGTTAAGAGTGGGGGACATTCTTGCAGAAAATCTGGCTCACAAACACATATAGCTTCAGTTCAGGGGATCCAACAACTTCTACTGGCCTTCACAGAACCTGAACCCATGTATTCATGTCCATATACACATACACAAATGTACAACTAATTAAAAGATAAAAGCAGGGCATTGTGATGCACACCTTTAATCCTAGCACTTCCAGGACTGCCTCCTAAGCTACGGAGAAACTCCCTCCCAAAAATTAAAAATAAAGATGTCGAGTCTGTTCTATAATTTAATCAATTGACTTTTTGTTGTTGTTATTTTCTATCAAGACAGGGTTTCTCTGTGTTGCATTGGTGCTTGTCCTGAAACTAGCTATTGTAGACCAGGCTGGCCTCAAACTGACAGAGATCTGCCTGCCTCTGCCTCTCGAGTGCTGGGATTAAAGGTATGTGCTACTACAGCCTGGCTTCAATTGACTTTCAAGAATATACATGACTGTGGATGTGTGTTCAAAAACATATAAACAGCATATTTGTCTTTTGGAGTTTTTTATACTTTTCTCAACTGTATAATAATGACAAGACTTTATTTTATGAAATATCTCTGTTCAGTACTCAGTGAACAGTTTTATAGATCCCAAGTTTCAAGTGACTACCTGATCTTTCTCCTAAGAATAATTCACTACTTTTTAGATTATGTGATACACAATAAGATTCAAAATAGTTAATCTGTTGTTTCTATTATATATACACAAAGCAAAAAGAACCACATTGCATCAAAATATTAGAACACTACTTTTTTGTTTTATTTATTTATTTATTGAAAAAATTTCCACCTCCTCCCGCCTCCCATTTCCCTCCCTCTTCCCCCACTCCTCTCCCCCTCTCCCCACTCCATTCCCCCTCCCTCTCCAGTCTGAAGAGCAGTCAGGGTTCCCTGCCCTGTGGGAAGTCCAAGGTCCTCCCACCTCCATCCAGGTCCATGAAGGTGAGGATCCAAACAGGCTAGGCTCCCACAAGCCAAAGACCTCAATATCAATCTGAACACACTGAACCAAATAGAAGAGAAAGTGTAAAGTACTCTACAACTTATGGGCACAGGAGATCACTTCCTACATATAACCCCAGTAGCACAGACATTGAATAAATGGGACCTCCTGAAACTGAGAAGCTTCTGTAAAGCAAAGGACACTATCACAAAGACAAAAAGGCAACCCACTAACTGGGAGAAGATCTTCACCAACTCTGCAACAGACAAAGGTCTGATCTCCAAAATATATAAAGAACTCAAGAAACTAGACTTTAAAATGCTAATTAACCCAATTAAAAAATGGGGCACTGAACTGAACAGAGATTTCTCAACAGAAGAAATTCAAATGGCCAAAAGACACTTAAGGTCATGCTCAACCTCCTTAGCGATCAGGGAAATGCAAATTAAAACAACTTTGAGATACCATCTTACACCTGTCAGAATGGCTAAAATCAAAAACACCAATGACAGTTTTTGCTGGAGAGGTTGTGGAGTAAGGGGTACACTTATCCATTGCTGGTGGGAATGCAAACTTGTGCAACCACTTTGGAAATCAATGTGGCGATTTCTTAGAACACTACTTTTAAAAACCTTTAGTAATGTTCCTTTAGGATCCTATTCAAAGTAATATACCAAGAAACATTTTTGACAGTCATCTTACATTAACAAATACAGAAAAGTTACAGATCTCAGTCAACTGAGATCTCATCAAACAGCATGCTGCCTTAGTCACACGTCAATCTAGTTCTTATTTTATTTTGTTTAATAAATACATAGGATCAGTTTTATTCTTGACACAGGTTTCTGTCCTGCCCAGTCCCTCGGCCGTTCATCCCCAAAGAAACTCATAGAGGCCTACATTAATTATAAACTGATAGGCCTATTAGCTCAGGCTACTTATTAACTATTATAACTTATAATAGCCCATAATTCTTGTCTGTGTTAGCCATGTGGCTTGGCAGTCACATCTTGCTTGTTCTGTCTGCCTTCCTCTGTGTCTGGGTAATGATTGCAGATTGACATTTCCTCCTCCCAGAATTTTCCTGTTCTTATCGCCCCACCTCGACTTTCTGCCTGGTCTCCCTGTTTATACTTCATGCCTGGCTAATGGCCAATCAGAATTTTATTAAAAATAATACAAGTGACAGGATAAAAGACCATTGTCCCACAGCACTTCGTTACTGTTTTACAAGTGTTAAGTAGATGTTCCATGTATAAGTGCTGGCCCAAGATCACACGTTACTGAGAGCACAGCCAGGATTCTGAACTTCAGACTGAGACTAATTCTGTTCTGAGACTGGGGAGGAAATTATGATGATGCCATGGAGAAGGTTTGAAAACCTTCCTGTTGTGTAGAACTGGGAAAAGTTTATATAAAGCCACCTGCCTGCAACTCATGACACAGCTATGGTTCTACAGTAACCTGGGAATCCTGAATTATCTCTGGTGCCAGAAATCAGATTTTTTTCCTTCCTTCTTTCTTTCTTTCTTTCTTTCTTTCTTTCTTTCTTTCTTTCTTTCTTTCTTTTTTCTTTCTTTCTTTCTTTCTTTCCTTC
>NC_022012.1:6820328-6833189 GCF_000317375.1 Microtus ochrogaster | reverse complement strand
CATCCAAACAGACTAGGCTCCCACAAAGTCATTACATGCAGTAGGATCAAAACCCATTGCCACTGTCCTTGGCTTCTCAGTCAGCCCTCCTTGTCCGACACATTCAGAGAGTCCGGTTTGATCACATGCTCCATCAGTCCCAGTCCAGCTTGCTTTGGTGAGCTTCCATTAGATCAGCCCCACTGTCTCAGTGGGTGGGCGCACCCCTCATGGTCCTGACTTCCTTGCTCATGTCCTCCCTCCTTCAGCTTCTCATTTAGGCCTCGGGATCTCAGTCCAGTGCTCCAATATGGGTTTCTGTCTCTAGCTTCATCCTTCGCCAGATGAAGGTTCTATGATGATATGCAAGATATTCATCGGTATGGCTATAGGATAGGGCCATTTCAGGATCCCTCTCCTCAGCTGCCCAAGGATCTATCTGGGGACATCTCCATGGATACCTGGGAACACCTCTAGAGTCAAGTCTCTTGCCAACCCTAAAATGGCTCCCTTAAGATATATACTTTCCCGCACCCTTCCCCCATCCCAAAGGTCCCATTTCCCCAAGCTCTCCCCATCTCCCATTTCTCACTTTTCTCTCCCCAACTTCCCTTACCCCCACCCCACCCCCACCCCCAAGTTTCCAATTTTTGCCAGGCAATCTTGTCTCCTTCCAATATCCAGGAGGATAACCATATGTTTTTCTTTGGGTTCACCTTCGTATTTAGCTTCTCTAGAATCACGGATTATAGGCTCAATGTCCTTTATTTATGGCTAGAATACACTTATGAGTGAGTACATAATATTCATCTTTTTGGGTCTGGGTTACCTCATTCAGGTGTTTTCTATTTCCATCCATTTGCATGCAAAATTCAAGATGTCATTGTTTTTAACCACTGAGTAGTACTCTAAAGCATACATATTCCACACTTTCTTTATCCATTCTTCCATTGAGGGGCATCTAGGTTGTTTCCAGGTTCTGGCTATTACAAATAATGCTACTATAAACATAGTTGAACAAATACTTTTGGAGTATGATAGAGTATCTCTTTGGTATACTCCTAAGAGTGGTATTGCTGGATCCTGGGGTAGGTTGATCCCGAATTTCCTAAGAAACCGCCACACTGATTTCCAAAGTGGTTGCACAAGTTTGCATTCCCACCAACAATGGATGAGTGTTCCCCTTATTCCACATCCTCTCCAGCAAAGACTATCATTGGTGTTTTTGATTTTAGCCATTCTGACAGGTATAAGGTGGTATCTCAAGGTTGTTCTATTTGTAATGTTAGGGAAGAAGGGGTTGTGGGAATTTCTGTTTTCTTCCATATTTAAACTTCCATGGTTCACAAAGTTTTTAAAGTATTTGTCCCACAACTAAAATAGTAACAAAAGACAATATATTAACTATCTTGTATGGTGCTGGGAATGAACATCCCTCTATCAGTTAATCAGGAAAAAGTTTGATTAGGTGGCGCCTATGTATTATTTTGTTTTTTTCTTAAATATTATTTTATTCTTTTTTAATTTATTTATTAAGGATTTCTGCCTTCTCCCCGCCGCCGCCTCCCATTTCCCTCCCCCTCCCCCGATCAAGTCCCCCTCCCTCATCAGCTCAAAGAGCAATCAGGGTTCCCTGACCTGTGGGAAGTCCAAGGACCGCCCACCTCCATCCAGGTCTAGTAAGGTGAACATCCAAACTGCCTAGGCTCCCACAAAGCCAGTACGTGCAGTAGGATCAAAAACCCATTGCCATTGATCTTGAGTTCTCAGTAGTCCTCATTGTCCGCTATGTTCAGCAAGTCCGGTTTTATCCCAGGCTTTTTCAGACCCAGGCCAGCTGGCCTTAGTGAGTTCCCCACAGAACATCCCTATTGTCTCAAGTGTGTGGGTGTATCCCTCGCGGTCCTGAGTTCCTTGCTCATGCTCCCTCTCCTTCTGCTCCTGATTTGGACCTTGAGATTTCTGTCTGGTGCTCCAATGTAGGTCTCTGTCTCTGTCTCCTTTCATCGCCTGATGAAGGTTAATATTCAGGAGGGTGTCTATATGTTTGTCTTTGGATTCACCTTTTTATTTAGCTTCTCTAGGATCGTGAATTATAAGCTCAATGTCCTTTATTTATGACTAGAAACCAAATATGAATGAGGACATCCCATGTTCCTCTTTTTGGGTCTGGGTTACCTCATTCAGGTGTTTTCTATTTCCATCCATTTGTATGCAAAATTCAAGATGTCCTTGTTTTTTACCGCTGAGTAATACTCTAATATGTATATATTCCATACTTTCTTCATCCATTCTTCCATTGTAGTAATAGGTGCAGCGGGGCTGCGTCCTCAGAACCCCAGCCGCCTGCCTGGCTAGCTTATGCTCGAAATAACAACACACAAACTGTATTCATTTAAACACTGCTTGGCTCTTTAGCTTTAGCCCTTTTCTCGGCTAACTCTCGCTCCTGGACTAACCCATTTCCAATCATGTGTGTCGCACCCCAAGGTGCGCTTACCAGGAAGATTCTAGCCTACGTCCATCCTGGGTCGGAGCTTCATCGCGTGTGCCTCAGAGAGCAGAGCTCTCGCCTCTGCCCGCAAGAGTGGAGCATCGTGTCTCTCTGAGGCGTCTGCCCCTGAGAGGAGAGCTGTCGAGTCTCTGAGCTCACTTCCTCTTCCTCCCAGAGTTCTGTTCTGTTTACTCCTCCCATCTACATTCTAACCTATCAGGGCAAGCAGCTTCTTTATTTAATCAACCAATGACCTTCCTCCATCATTCCATTGATAGCAGCACAGAAAAAACTGCTTATTGTAAAGTAAATTTTTATGAACATACCCACAGCTATATACAGTACAAACACATATCTAATTGGTCATTATATTATAAAGGTGATTCAAAATACATTTTGATTATTTTCCCCAGAATAGATTTTTTTTGGAATATCATAATAAAATTCTCAAATCAATAACATTTTCAAAGTGCTGTCAATAACTTATCTGGATGACCTGAAATTGATTAACTTCTTTAGTTTTTAGAATTTACATTAGAAATAAAATTTCCATGCATAGTTAATATAGCATATTCATAGACAAATTTTCAAATAATTTCATACATAGATTATGCTTTGAAAATGTTTTCTAGATCTTTCAGTTTTAGTTAATGTGCAAAAATGGTTTTGTTTAGTCAAAATCATAGGCATCTATTTTGAGATTTGTATAAAAGAGTTCCTATACTATCTTTTTCAACTGCATTCTATGAATGAACATTTAGATTTATAAAAAGAGTATATATATATATATTAACTATCTCTAAGTAGAAAATGTATTAAAGATGGAACTGACTTGAGTTTTTCTATGTATGTAATTTGTGTTAGTATCAAAATCAAATGCTTGAAAATTTAAATTTTTGTCAAATAAACTATTAAAAACTATAAAAAATTGATAATTTCCCTTCATCCAACCTCATATTCTCTAAAGCTTCTACAAATATTTTTATTCATTTTGATGATTTGATTATGTTTCATATGTATTTGTTAGGCCCTTCACAAAAATGCAAGATCAAGACTTATAGGTTTGCAACTGAGATCCTTCACTTATACCTAAAAATAAAGAGAAGCATGTAGGAATATGGATTTAAACATTTCAAGCAACAACAAAGCTTAGCCTTCAACTTGAATGAATCTGCATGTGCCACACTTTACGCTATTAACGAAGATCAAGAAAAGTGCTATCCCCATGTTATTCATTTCCTCTTGTTCTTGCATCATGTCAATTCACACCCCAGAGTTACTGGCAGTTTGTGATAAAGAGACTCTTGGTTTCTCTGTGCTCATAGAAATCAAGGGACACTGTCATTCAGGCTTAGCCTTCAGAACAAAAATAGATTTACCAGCTTCATATTCAATAGAGGACTAGTATATAAATAGAAAAAGAATGTAAGAAAGTAGATATCAATACCCCCAAATAATTTAATTAAAACTAGGGTACAGATCTAAACAGAGAATTTTCAAATGAGAAAACTCAAATGACTGAGAAACACTTAAAGAAATGTTATATATCCTTACCTATCAGGGAAATTCAAATCAAAACTACTCTGAGAGTCCATCTTATATCTGCCATGGTGCTTAAGATCAATAGCAAAACTGACAATTCATGGTGGCAAGGGTGTTAAGTAAGGGGAACACTCCTCCACTGCTGGTGGGAGTGCAAACTTGTACAGCCACTGTGGATATCAGTTTGACAGTTTCTCAGAAAGATGGAAATATATCTACCTCAAGACCCAACTATATAACTCTTGAGAATACACACAAAGGCTGCTCCATCCTAACACAATAGCACTTGCCCAACCATGTATACTGTTCTATTCACAACAGCCAGAAGCTGGAAACAGCCCAGATATCCCACAACAGAAGAATAGATAAAGAAAACGTGGTACATTTACACAATGGAATGTTACTCTGTTGTTATAAAATAAAATCATGAAATGTGCAGGCATACAGGTATAAACAGGAAAAAAAATCATCCTAAATTGGGTAAGCCAGACTCAGAAAGAAAAATATGATATTAGTTCCCTTATACATTGATATTAGCTGTTAGGTCAATGATAACCAAGCTACAATCCATAGACCCAGAGATGTTAGGTACAGAGCAGGGTACTAAGGGGACATGCATGTCTTTCCATGGTAGGGGAAAATAGAATAGATTCTATGGGTGGACTTATGCTGATGGTGTTAGGAAAGGAGAGAGGAGGATAATTTGGAGAAGAGAAGGGAATGTTAGAACTGAGGGGTGCTTGGGGGTGGTATGGAAACCCAGTACAGTGGAAACTTCCTAAAATATGTAAGAAAATCCTAGTGTTCTCCAAATAATGAAGGAGAAAGAGTCTCAACTGCCATCTTTTGTCACCAAACAGAACTTTCAGTATTAAGACTTGGTTACATACTGTTTCATTTTTGGCCAGTTGGGTTCCATGAGTATCCCTAAACAATTTAGATAGTTGGCCAGAAAATAGCCTGTTGTTCACAAAATGACAGCAAGGCCCTATTGCTGAAGACAACACCCACACAACTCAATGACCATGGAGAAGTCAAGTGGTGCCAACATAGAACCTCTACCACTAAGTTCTAGTGTCTTTGGTAGAGGAAGGTACTCTGCAGGCTAGTAAGAGAGAAACATACACATCAATCCAGCTACAAAATCTTTGACCTACACTGCCATCCTGCCTGCAATATGCTAGGGAAATAGCAGCACAAAGTTTATGGAACTAACCAACCGATGTCTGATTTTATTGAAGATTCACTTTGTGAGATGGGACCCATACTCACCATTGGACCAAGAAATCAAGACTAGATACCCAGAGAGCTAGGAGAAAAACCAGACACTGATGGTATAAAATGAAAAAAAAAAAAAAACCACAAACAAACAAAAAACAACAACAAGCAGACAATACCGATAAAATGATTCCTAAAGATATTCTGTTATACTCATGGATTAGCACCTTATTTAGCCATCATCAAAGAGAAGCGTCCTCTTGCAGCATATAGGAACAAATACAGAGACTCACATCCAGGCAATATCCAGAGAGTAAGAGACCTTGGAACACTCATCTCTAAATAAGATACCTACAACAATTCTCTCCCTTCAGGGTTCAGAGGACCCTATGGAAAAAGAGGCAGAAAGAATGTGAGAGTCAGAGGGGATTGAAGACACCAAGAAAAAAAAAAAAAAACCCTCTAAATCAACTAGGCAAAGCAGCATGCACAGGGCCTGTAAGGGTTATTATCATGTCTTCTGGGTGTATGGTGTGGCTTTCAGGTAATATTATATGGGAATCCTGCAAATGAGAATGAGGGATTTCTGATTCTTGTGCCTTCCTTTGGGCTTTTTCTTCTGTTGGTTTGCAATGTTGAACTTCAAGGTGATAGTTTTTGTTTTATATTAGTATATCTTATTTTGTTATGTTTTGTTATCTCTAAAAAGCTATTTTCATAAATGGTTTGACTAAAGATTTTTAAAGAAACACACAAGATTCATGAAGGAAAAAGCCCACAATGCATTATTAAAATTAAGAATTTCTTTTTCAGTGCTGATCCATAATCCACGGTACATTTAAAAAACCTATGTGAAATATGCAATTGTATCTATCATTCTGATAATAGTTGGGCCAGTTAACTTTGCACTCTGTAAATCCTGTTTTTCTTTCTCTGTTGGAAAGAACTCAAGCCTCGGTCGGGCTTTTGTTGCCCCATGCAGGCACAGTTAAGCACATTTCCTTTTGTTTTCTAAGTGACCCATCACATATGTTCAAAAGAGCAAATATTCTGACCAGAACGATAAACTAGTAAATGTTGTTAAAGTGTTTGTCCATAATGTGGGACCTAGGTGTTGATAGATGAAGGGCGAGGATGAACGTATCCTTTGTTTCCTCTCGTGTGTCAGTACAGGAGGCTATATGGCTGTCAGACCCCCATTAAGAGCAGTTTTATTAATAGTTCCTGCCTACATAAGGCCACTCCATTTATCAGCCTCATCGACTGCGACTAAGTGCTTATGCCACTAGCAAAGCCTGGCTCAGTCAAGAGGCAAAGAGATGGCAGTTTCTGTAAAGTCCTGTAAAGAGCCCAAAGATGGATCTCATTGTGTGACTGAAGAGAGATAGTGAAATTCAAGGTACTTACGGTGTATTTGGCATAAATTTGAATTGTTAGTAGTGGCAGAAGGTGAGTGACAACATACCATGATATATTCTGCGACACAGTATAATGTAATACAGTTCCTGGAGCTTTGACATAAGTTTTTAATAATGTTTAACAAGACAAGAAAGAAACACTTGTTTCATGTTATTTTGGGGCAGTTACTTCAAAAATCTGTCTCATCTTAAGTTACTTGGTGATGAAGAATTAGATTTGATTGATGATAAGATGAAGCTCTATTAGAGAACAATCATATAGCAGGAGTGAAGCCGTGCGTTCCAGCCCAGGTACAGAAGCGCATACCTTTAACATCAAACTCAGAGGTAGGAAGGTCTGCATTCAAGGTTGTAATTAGACTACATAGTAAGCCAAAGTACTTGTTATACATGAGACCATGTCACAAACAATCAAACACGAGAACGGAATCAGATTTGATTTGACACATTGTGTTAAAATTCACCTAAAATTGTGTGCTTTTTGAGTCATTCCCTGACAAATAAATGAAAATCCACCATTAGTTCAAGATAATTGGGGTAAAGGTTATTAATTTAGGGAAACATCTGCCCTATTAGATACATGCTTAAAATAATCTCAGGCTTTATTAATTTAAGATTGTTGGTCTTATCAAGTGGGCAACAATTATACTTTAGTTGTTTGCAGATAATAAAAAATTATTCTTCTCTAATAATTTAGTACATTAGCCAGAAATTTGTCACTTTCTGCTTAGCCAACAATCCTGCTACCATTTTCACCATTTCCTTTGATTTGAGTGCATTCAAATCGGTTTTGAAGTGTTGAAGAGGCAGGAATATAAGTACATGTCTCTGACCTACATTGCACTGTGGGTCTGATCTAATGGACAACCCAGGGCCTTTGTATGTCTTAATTAGAAACTGGTGTCAACTTAAACCTGTGACTTTCCATTGCTCATAAAATAAAAATAAGCACACAAGCAAAATCAAACCTATAAATCACACATTTAGTAAAACAAAGAAAATATTCAAATTCTAAGTGGTTGAAATGCTGCCAAAATTGCTTACATTACTAAAGTCAAGGAAGAACTCACATAAAATATTACCATGTATTGGCTGATTTTTAAGCACAGTTTTAGATTGTATTCTACCCATAAAGGAGAGAAATCAGCCTTTTTCTCCTGGGGTCCAACACCCAAATTTCCATTTTATAAATGACAAGAAATTATCAATAAAGTAGAAAAATATGAGTTTATATAGCTTAATTTAAGGAAACAGCATACCAACTAATAAAATAATATGGCCAACAAGCAAGAAATCTTAACTTTGATGAGACATAAAGAATCCCCACAAAGCAACAAAAATGAGAATTTCATAGGAGTCTATCAGCGGTGTTTACAAGGTAAAGATGCTGAATGCAGAATAAAAACATTCACATGACTCTGGAAGACAATCATATGTATGCATGATTACTTGCAGAAGAAACAACTCATAAAACCAAAGTAAACCTCAAGGGAAAACAGTAAGATTTTACATGAATAAAACAATAGCACCTTAAGATCCAGTCTCATCACAGCACAGAGTTGAACTGACACCATTCTCTAATTCAGACTTAGACAGTTTAATTGGATTGTGGACAGCTCAGAGTCACAGTTCTGCTCAGCAAGTAAGAGACCCAGTCAGAGTGGGCCTGACTTTGGCTGTGGGAAGAAAGTGACTGAACTGTGTCTGTTATAAAGTAAGTGTCAACTGTTTAATAGGACAAGTGCTTGAATGGGTCATTGCTACCATGAAGAGGGCTGCAATCACCCTGAGGATGTCTAGAGACACCAACATTGGGAGTAAGTAATTTGCATGTCTGACGCCTTTCTTGAATATGGTAGCTGTTTCTCAGGATCCCTCTCTGTAAACAAAACCCTGATTCCCTGATTCCCCATCATATGTAAATGAAAGTTTTCTGTCTTAAACTTCCCAGTCACAAATAACTGACACAGAGACTTAATATTATGTTGAGGACCAGCCTCAACGAGAAACACTTCTTGCCAGGGTAGAGGCATGGGAATTAAAGAAATATAAGTGAAAGATATGAAGACACATCAAAATAATAACACTGAAAGTGTAGGACAGTATTGAGAGGGAGTTTCAGGGATCATTCAAATACAAAAGTACCTGTGTTTATTTTTCCACAGCTTTTATGTGAATGTAAAGTGGGGGAGCAGGTAACAAAAGGATTCATTCACAGTCTGTTGCCTGGCTATCTGGATAACTCGAGTCATGTTTACTTAATCAACACTTGATCATGTAGGCAGAAAATATCTCATCCCCAGGTAAACTCATAGTTACAATGGATGGAGCAGAATCAAATTAGCATGTCCTGACCACCTAAGGATGGTGCTGAGTTTACTTAACTTCAAAAAAAGTCAGGCAACCATTTCCTGTGTTGGAAAGTGCAAACTGCCTGTTAGTGTCACAAATTCTTTTACCACCAGACAATGGTGAGAAATGGGTCTACAATTTATTTTTTAAAAATAATAGCAATATTATTTTTAAATGCTCATTTGATAACTTAGGCTTATTACTAGCCAGCACTTATAACCCATATTTCTCATCTAAGCTCTGCTACATGGAGGTACCTTTATTGGCATGGCAAATTCATCTGCTCCCTACCTATCTTACTGGTGACCTCTGACTCCACCCTTTTCCTTCCCATCATCTTGAGTTTGGTCACCCTGCCTATACACCCTGCCTGGCTCCTGGCAAATCAGAGTTTTCTTAAGTTAATTTGAGTGTTTATTTGACTATTATAAGTGACTATTAATCTGTATTTTAATTATACATTTTATTTTCAAATGATCTGCATAAGAACAGTATTTTAACAAGAGTAGAAATATACATATATTACCAAAATTAATTTAAATTTGTATCAATAAACTAAAACTTATACCAATAAGAAATATTCTGAGATTAACAGCTGGTTTTTGGATTAAAGAAAACTCAACATTCTACTACTTTCCCCCCATCATTTCTATGTCATATCCTGATGTAGGAGTCCCCTCTGTGTGCTGCGATTACCATTAGTGAGTAAAGAAATTGCTTTGGACCTATAGCAAGGCAAAACGTAGATAGGCAGGGAAAGTTAAGCTGAATGCTGAGAAAAAGAAGGGTAGAGTCAGGGAGACACCATGGAGCCACCGGACAAAGATGTTCTGAAATTTTGTTGGTAGTTCATGATCTTGTAGTGATATACAGATTAATAGAAGTGGGTTAAATAAATATGTAAGAGTTAGCCAATAAGAAGCTAGAGCTAATGGGTCAAGCAGTGATTTAATTAATACAATTTTGTGTGATTACTTCGGGTCTAAGTTAGCCAGGAGACCGGGAACCAACAAGCAGCCTCTCCTACAACAATATCCCCCTGTATTCTTTTAGAAAGAGGTCTCTGAATTTTACACTTTTGTTTGCTATTTTTTGACATTACCAATAGCAACTTGCAATCAACCCTCCTAAATAATAGCAAACATTTCTAATAAATATTTTTGGAATGTGGGTATAGTTCTCTAGATTACTTGCTGATTGGGGGTTCTAGTAATTTTTGGGGGACCCTGAAGAAATTTAGGATTATGGTTATGTCTTACCTTGAGGCTAGATCATCTCAATCAACAGCCTTGAAGCTGTTCTGGATGCAGAATTTGGAGGAGACTTTTACAAAGGCATTTTGAGATATTGGATCACCTGTGCCACTCATTTTGATTGGTATTTGATGTCCCTGCTCTGAAAATACATAAACTTCTTAAAGGAACACACATTGCATATATAGAATATGTGGCATGTACAAGTCAGTTAAAAATGATTTTTTTTATTTTATGTTTGAGAAAGTAAAGTATATACAATGTGTCTTGTAGCTCCTTTAGTCTTATGTCTTTATGTCTGTACCCAAGATTTTCCGGTGTGTGTGGAGGTTCTTCCTCGATCACACCTGATCATCTTTCACATGGAATGAATCTACAGCCTTTTAGTTTCTGTAGAAAAAAATCAAAACCTCTCCCTCAAAGTAAAATACATTTTGACTTCTATTTTGAAGTGGAGATATTTTTAAAAACATAGCTTGATTGAATTCATCAGCATTTATAATCAAATAACTCTTACCAGATATTGCCCCTTCCTCAGAAGTCACAACTTCAAAGACAACACAGCAACACAGAGTATCCAGACTTTCTCTGTATATTCTATCTTTATGTGGTTATTATATTTTTATTCCTCTATTCCTTTTTTAAAGACTTCATCCTTTTTTTTCTCTCCTGTGTCTTTATATAATTTTAAACACATTGTAATCTATTTATAGGTTTGTTTGTTTCTGTCCTTTCTGGGCATCTGTAACCTTTTCTGTCTACATAAAAAAAAAAACGAACAAACAACAAACAAAAACAAAACAAAGCTTCTGTATAACTCAGATCATGATGTGCTGTGCTAGTTCCTCCCCCTCAGTCCCCACAGAGGTTAGTCTCATGGTGGCAGAGGTTTGTTTACTGCAAACTCTTGGAAATGTTGTTTACTGCCCCAACTCTGGAAAGTTTCTGGGGCCATGCTGCCCCTGAGTAGTGGTATGTGGGCTATCTGATATGTGATCCTGGTAAAAGAATCATTTGACCTCTAAAGGTTCACAAGCCATACATTGAGCACCACTGATCTAGTCAATCAACATCTCCGATACTCAAAAGTGTCTTCCTTCTATTAGATGTCTCTATGGCCTCTCCATTGTCAGTATTTGATCTTCATTATCTATATCTAGAAAGACACCTGTCATGGCCACTGTGTATAAGACAGTCACCATATTATTCTACTGGCACCCCACTTTTATCGTCAGAACTCTGACAGCAACAGCATCACCATTCATTAGATGAGAGACAGATTTGGATTTGAGACAAAGGAAAAACCAAATGATGTTATATAAACCAGTCAAAAACCAGCTTCCATCTTCATACACATGGAATCTTCTTTTTCTTTCAGGGAAGAGACAGTTGCCTTAACATCCTTGTCATGACAGACTGACTTCTGGCCTCCTTACTGGTCTAGGAACAAACACACACTTTTACTTTTCTGAGAAGCATGAAATCTCAGAGTCCTTGATTTGCAAAATTTTATTGTCAGGATGGAGTAAGATTTGGGAACATTGTTAGTATGGTAGTAAGAAACTATTTGACAAAGCCACTCACCTAGTGGAGAGAACAGTTTTATAAAAACAAATAAACTAACTAATATCTGACTGCCTCGGGCAGGGAGTGGACGACAGCTCCCAGGTGAAATCTTTCTGAATTTTGTAAGGGTAAACAAGGTGGTGTGGGAGGAGCGTTGATTCAGATTCTGGAAAAGCCATGAGGCTAATGTGAAGACTCTTTCAGAGGAGGAGCTAACAGTTGTGGCCAGCAGCATTTAGCTAGCACTTAAGGAAATGCTTCTCAACCTGTGTGTCATGACTACAACTCATGTAGGGGTTGTATATCAGATATATACATTATAATTTGTAAAGGTAGCAAAATTGCAGTAATGAAGTAACAGTAAACCAATTTTATAGTTAGTAGTCGCTACAACATGAGAAACTGCATTAAATGGTTACAGCATTGCAAGGTTGAGAACCACTGCCTTAGCAGTTTTTGAGAAATTCTGTAGGCTTCTGCTTGCTGGCAAAATCTGGTTCAGATGAGCCTGGAGCTGTCCAGCAATGCTGCCTTTGGGGGGCTGACTAGTGATCCACTCTTCTAGGCTTTTGTTGATAATAATGGCCAATGGTGATCCACTTGCTCCTTCCAGTTGAGTGGGGATATTGGACAAAGGGGTGTTCTAGAATGTTTCTCCAAAGCAGATGGTCAAATTGTAGAGGTAGGATATCTAGAAGGAACTCCACCATTAGCATCTGGTTCACTGAGCATTGGGTCAACTTGTTCTTCTTAAAAAAAAAACAGGGTAGTTCTTCTTAAAACACGGGGCAGAGGACAGACACACACGGTGGAACAAACACAGACATGACATGGCGGCTCCCACGTGGGTCCACTTTAATGGGGGAGGGGAACACAAGAGGGTGGGGAGGCGTGCAGGACACACGAGGAAAGGCAAACGAGAGAGAGAGCCTCGTGTGGCCCTGCCTTTTTAACGGGGAGCGCAAGGGTGTCTGGGAAGGATGTCCCATACCTGTGTGCAGGTGTGCACACAGGTATCCATAGTCCAGGAGGAGTCTGG
>NC_022012.1:6818782-6820078 GCF_000317375.1 Microtus ochrogaster | reverse complement strand
TCCTGAGATGGTTGATTGAAGGAGTCACATTTGTCTGGCTTTTCCTGAGCAGCTGGGTCATCGTTAAGATGCTGGAAGGCAAAAGCAGCATTAGTAGAGAAAAGGGGGAAAAATTGAAGGGGAGAGGAGGTCTGGAAGAGTTGAGGGGAAATAAAATTGAAGGGGAGAGGAGGTCTGGAAGAGTTGAGGGGAAATTTGGGGATAGGGGGTGGGGAAAGAGTTTTTAGGAGGTCTGGGGTTAAGAATAATAAGAAAATTAAATGATACTTATTCCGTTAACGATCCGTTTGTGTTTTATCTGCTTAGGAGGGGCGGGCTGGCGCCCTGGAGCTTAAAGAAAGTGTCTTAAACACTGATTTCCTCAGACTGGAGTAGAGGGGGCTGAGTCTGGTTTCCTTTGGAACTTAAGGGCGCAAGGACCTGTCTGGGTTACTGTATATGAAGGATTATCTTGAGCTGTGGAGATGAATGGTTTAAGGTGTGACAGGTGGATCCAATGAGGGATTCCTTCAAGCTTGGCAGCTGTGGGGGTTAGAAGAATTACTCTGAAAGGGCCCTGCCATTTGGGGGAAAGGGGTGGGAGGCATTGACCTGGGGGTGAGGGAAGTACCTTGTCCCCTATGTTAATCGGTGGTGGGCATGCATTAGTACAGGGCTGAGGTAGAGAGTGATCAGCGAAGTCCCACAGAAGTGAACGTAAGTGGGAAATGAGGGGAGTGAGCAGGTGATCAGGGAGGGGAGAAGTCCCCGATGATAAGCCGGATGTTAAGACCGGCCGCCCATACATGAGTTCGAAAGGTGAAATGAGGAGGGGGCCCCTTGGAGTAGCTCTTAGTCTGAGAAGAACTAGGGGGAGGAGTCTTACCCAGTCGAGGTGGAGTTCTTGTGACATCTTGGCGAGAGCTTCCTTTAAAGAGCGGTTAGTTCGTTCTACCTTACCTGATGACTGAGGATGGTATGGTATGTGAAAATTCCAGGGGATTCCGAGCGCTTTAGTCAGACTTTGAGAAATCTGAGAAGTAAACTCTGGACCGTTATCTGACTGAAGAGAAGTTAGAAGTCCAAACCTAGGAATAATCTCTCGGAGAAGAATATCAGAGAGAATAAGAAGTTCAGCAACTGCCAAAGCACGTATGCAAGGCGCCCAGCCACGAATGGTGAGGTCCATCTTCTTTGACAGATAAGCTACAGGCGCGAAGGAAGGTCCCAGTTGATGACCTAAAACTCCCAGGGCATAGCCTTCCTTCTCTGCTACGTAAAGAGAAAAGGGGTGGGTTAAATCCGGAAGATGGAGAG
>NC_022012.1:6807036-6817532 GCF_000317375.1 Microtus ochrogaster | reverse complement strand
AGATAAGGCTGCCCTCCTACCCCGACAATAGGGGAGTTTGAGGGAGAGGTCGGCCCCCAGAATTCTCTTAGTACCGAATACGTTGCTCCGGTATCCAAGAGAAATGAAATAAGACAACCCGAAATGGTAAGGAGTACCCGTGGCTCCCGGTTGCAGATGGGCATGGCAGTCAGGTTGATGGAGCCCGGGGACCTTCAATCTTCCAGAGCCAGACCCAATAAGTCGGCCTGGGGAACCTCTGAGCTGGTTGCCCCTGCATTGTCAAGCACACGAGGGCAGTCCATGGCCCAGTGGCCCTCCCTTCGACATCTAGGGCAGGGGCCCCATGGGCTGCGATGGGGATTGGGGCACCCTTTTGCCCAGTGACCTGGCCTACTGCATTTGAGACATGGGCCGGGCGGATCACGCGGGGGCAGGGGAGCAGGGCGGATAGGGCGGGCGGTGGAGTCCATTGCCTCAGCTGGTTGGGTGGGCGCAGTAATTACGTGGCAGCGATTTTTGGCTTTTTCGTTCCTTGCGTGGTAAATCTTGAAAGCTGTCTCCAGGAGCTCTGCCGGTGGAGTTAGGGGACCCTTCTCCATACGCCTAAGTTTTGCACTGATGTCTGGGTAGGACTGGTTAATAAAATGAGACATTAGGAACTGTCTGCCCTCAGTAGATTCTGGATCCATATTTGTGAACTGTAATAGAGCTTTGGTTAATCAGTCAAGAAAAGCAGAAGGATTTTCCTTAGTATCCTGGTAAAGTTCTGCGAGCTTAGAATAGTTTACTGGTTTAAGAGCAGTTTTGCAGAGTCCAACCATGAGGCAAGTTATGAACTGGTCCCTAGCCAGAATTCCCCCTGGCGAGTTATAGTCCCAGTGGGGCTCCTGGTCTGGCACTGCCTCCGCCCCTGGTAGGTGGGAGGCCTGGGTTTGGTGAACCTCATCGGCGTACTGTCTCCCCTGCTCCCAGACCTGTCTGCGCTCCTTGGGGAGTAGGTTATTAAATAATATTGTGTACACATCGTGATATGTAAAATCGTAGGATTGGGTTAAAAATTGAAACTCTCTCATGAAATTGGTGGGGTCGGCCGTGTATGACCCCAACAACTTAGAGACTTGAGACAGTTCTGATAGGGCAAACAGTACATGGACTTTCATTAATCCCTCAGTAGCAGCCACTTCTCGCAAGGGCAGAACTGTGGCTGGCTTAATTTGACTAGCGGCAGTCTCCGCTGTGGCCCGCAACGCGCTCACTGTGGCCCGCGAGCGCATTAGGGGTGGGGTGAATTTCGGGGCAAGATGGCAGATAGAGGTGGAGCTTAAAGGCGCTCTGGAGGGCCGAGGGGGTAGGGTTGGGGGAGGGGAAGACAGGGAGGAATCTGAGGACGCTTCCGGGTGCCTGTGACGGAAAGAGACTGTTAATTGTTTGTGCAGCCCTGTATGGGAAGAATTTGGTGGCGTATCAGAAAAGCTGGATGGGGACCCAGAACTCCGGCGAGAACGGGAACTTTTTGGAGAAAGAGACCTGGATCTAGAGAGATGTTTATGTGGAGGGGAACGGGAGAGAGACCTGAGAGTGGAACGGTTAGAGGCATCATGGGGGGAAGGTTTAGGTGAGCCCTCCTGGTGTCAGGAACCTGTTGAAGGAAGAGAAGCGGTTAAGGTGTCGCAAGACCGGACAGGGCGGGAGGGGGTGGTCTCTCGAGGCCGGAAGAGCGGAGGCTCGTCCGCTGGATCCATCCTCATGGCTGGAGCGGAAGGTTCCTGTGGGGCAGACATTGCTAGGAACATGTGAGCAGGAGAGCATTGTGAAGTTGTAGACAGATCAGTTTTCAGGGCCATATAAAAGAAGGCCATTACGTAAGCCATTTCCTTCCATTTAGCAGCCCGGTGACAAAAATTGGCCAGCTCCCGTAAAATGTCGGGATCAAATGAGCCCTGGGGGGGCCACCAGAAACCGTCCTCTAGCTTATATCGAGGCCAGGTTTTGGAGCAGAGACGCATCAGCGTCTTTAACTTGATGGAGGGAATCAAAGCATGAGGCTTTAGAGATTCCAGGAGTTGACCGAGGGGGGAGTTTAGAGAAATTGGCTTTGAATTTTTAGTTCCATGGTTAACCGGTAAATCCGCCTGCAGAAGGCGAGCAGGGCAGCTCGAGTCCAGGCATCCCTGAGCCCCGAGAGGCCACGCTATGGGCAAAATCGACCCGAGCCTAGCTACCGGCAGGAAAATCCCGGCTAGGAGGGGAAGATTAAACAACCGACCTTAGCCTAGCTACCAACAGGAAAATCCTGGCTAGGAGGGGAAGATTAGGCCTTTTGGGGCTGACCGTTCAGCTGAGAAGAGGTGCCCATCCCGTGACGAGCCCGCACGTGAAAGAAAGAGGAGAAAGGAGGAAAAATAGGCAGAAGAGGCCAGGAACACCAAATTCCTGGCGGGCCAGGAACACCGAATTCCTAACGAGAAGTTGGGGACACCGAGTCCTCAACTTGCAGGCGGAGCTATGGTCAACCAAGGAAGGGAGGGGGTAGAGAGAGAACAAAAGGGGGGGTAGACAACTCAACCCAGAACGCGCTATAGAAAGCTGGCCAGGCGTTCCCCAGGCGGGACGGGGAGAGAGCCAGAGGGGGTAAACTCACGAATCGGTTGGAGATGGAGGTGGCTGTGGGCAGGTCCCGGTTGTAGACTTCGTTTCTGGGAAGGAGGTCATCCGGCACCCCGGGAGGCGCGCCAAGGCCCGAAGACCAGGCCTCAAGTGGAAGGCCCAGGACAGGAAGTCCCCAAGTCGGCACCAATTGTTCTTCTTAAAAAAACAGGGAAGTTCTTAAAACACGGGGCAGAGGACAGACACACGGCAGAACAAACACAGACACGACACGGCGGCTCCCACGTGGGTCCACTTTAATGGGGGAGGGGAACACAAGAGGGCAGGGAGGCGTGCAGGACACACGAAGAAAGGCGAATGAGAGAGAGAGCCTCGTGTGGCCCTGCCTTTTTAACAGGGAGCGCAAGGATGTCTGGGAAGGATGTTCCATACCTGTGGGCAGGTGTGCGCACAGGTATCCATAGTCCAGGAGGAGTCTGGGAGTTGTAGTTTCCAAAGGAACAACACAACTCATTCTCAATTCTGGGGGAAAAATCCCTGAAGAGACAGGGAGTAATCATTACTATGAGGAGTCTAGAGATCAGAGGCATAAGCCACAAGCCCACAGGAGACCATAAAGTAAGTCCTGTATTTAGGTTAGCTCCTGGTGGTCAGATGCCATGTGCTAGCTACTGTAGGTTCTTATTCTGCTCTTTTTTACCTGATCAGAATGGTTTATGTGGAAAAACAGCTTTCAGTGAGGAAGTGATGTGTGCTTCCTTTGGGGCAGTCATCAGGTCAAAGGCCCTTGTTTTGAGAATAGCCAAGGCTAGCGAGATAAGCTGATTTCAGAGTGATTGTAGGGTTAATGTTGATTTGGAATGGCATTTGCAAGTCTGGTGAAAATCTTATGAGACAGAGACTGTGGACAAAAGGAAAAGTTAAAGAGTTTATGGAGAATTTTCTCTTGGGTGTATATTTGAATTCTTGAGGCCTGTTTGGAGGTGGCCTCGGGGCTACTGCCTGGAGTTCTATTTCTGCCTATAAGGGAAGTCATTTCCTGCTCCTTCTTCCCATTAAATACCTTCAATGCACACTCAGCAGATCTCTGAAAGGTTTGAAGGCATTATCTAGTGCCTGCTATTGAATACTATTTAACATCAAGCAAACTTATTTTTAGTAAATTTTATGAAGCTTAACTTTGAGACCATATACAAAATGTCAAAGCTTGTCCCTGTGAATAAATTATATTTGTACTTAGTATGATAATAAACATGGTTCTGAGTACATTAAGGAATTTGATCAATTTTAAGTTGACTGACCATTAACTTACATTTTTTATCTTCAACAGTTTTCAATAAAATATTAACTTTTATAAGATCTTATAATTTTTCACTGTTAAGTTTGAGTCTTAAAATTTATAATTCTGAATTGAAACCATTTATTATCAAAATAAACTTTAAACCATAAATACATTCAACAGAGAGACTGGGTACAATATTTGTAACTCTTTTATACCATACTTTTACAAAAATCATCATTTTCTATATCACTAAGTTTTTCTAAAAGCTAAAGCTTATCAAAATTGGCAAAGACCTAAGAGGCTATACCTTAGGTCCAGCTACCACAGTATTGAATTTCAGCATCAAAAGATTTCTTTTGGCTACTATAATTAATACTTCCAATCAAGACAAACTAAATCATCCTAACATGGGGATTACTTTTATAAACTGCTATTTTTCTGTAGGCCACAACTCTCCCCTCTCTACAAAGGCAGTCTTTTGTCCCTCTGGAGAAAACATTCCTTCCTCCTCTCTTATTTCTTTCCCCTTCTCCCCAGTTCTCTATTACCTGCTTTTGTATCTTATTATTCCCTGTCCTTTGTTCCTCTGAGGCATGAATCTCCTTTGCACTGAGAATTTGGTCTTGGTGTGTCTTGTGCAGCTTCTGGTCATTTTTATCATTCCTTATGTTGTAAGTTCGAAGCTAATATTTCTTCATTATTGCTTTGAGAGCTTACATAACTTTAAACAAATCCCAACGAACTTGGAAATATTGAGATAAAGTTTGCATTTCAACAAAAGCTTTAAAGTTAGTAACTAAATGAAAGAAAATTGGGGAGAGATTATTCAGAGTTAAACATCTGTGATTACACATAACATTTATAACCTTTATTAAAAATGGTTTATGTCTTAGCTGTTAGCAAGAACATAGTGTGTTTTCCTGGCTGCTTCATTTTTTTCCTTTTCCCTGTCACAGTCAGGTGGCCAGCCTGACCCAGGACATAAACTTTAGTGGAACTTTAAAGCAAAAACACTTGGATCGACAGCAAACAGGCCAAATCCCTTCTCCAGAACCTGCTTTTTAATATAGTAAAATAGCATATGACAATATTGCACTCTTATTAATATACAAAAGACATTTGAATCTATGTACGGTTGAACCCAATTATCAGAGGGAAGTTGTAGAGTAGACAGCAAAGAAAGATTAGAGAGACATGCTTTTTGAACCATTATTCCTTGTGGTGGCAGAAGTTGACATATTATGTGAGCATTTGGAAATAAAATATGCCATGATTTGGCCACTGAGACTGGATATAAAATTTGTATTAATGTCTAGCTCTGTTGTTGGTGTGAGAGAATTGTCTGTATTCTGTCATTCATGTCTGTATTCTGTCAATCATATTTTAAATAAATGCTGATTGGCCAGGCAGGAAATATAGGTGGGAAAAACAGACAGGAAGTAGAAATGATGTAATGAGAGCAGGAGAATTCTGGGAAGGAGAAAGTTGATTCCTCCCATTCCTGCCCAGACCACCGAAGCAGCAGGATGTGATCTGCCCCACTGAAAAAAGTTACTGAGCCACATGACTAACATAGATTAGAAAAATGGGTTAGTCAAGATGTGAGAGTTAGCCAGTGAGAGGATAGAGCTAATGGGCCAATCAGCTTATACTTTATGGAGACCTATGTGTGATTTTTCTTGGGGCTAACAATTGAGGGGACCGGGCAGGACAGAAACCCCAACAAACAAACAGGCTTGTTACATATTGTAGTAAAAACAAAATAAGATGTCAAGAATTAATGCTTTTGTGAAGATACCATTATATTAGTATGTAAATATCTTGGAGAATTCAAGAGAGGAAAAGATTTAAGGAGAAGGGAAGAGGGGTTGCACAATCAGGAATGAAATAAGAGCATCCTATGGTTATTAAGATGAAAGCATCCAGAAAATGTGGCAACAGAGAAAGAACCCCAGTATCAATGAAAAATGTAGACAGAATACAACTAGGAAAACCTTTTCCTTCATTTTCAGACACTGGGGATTATAAATAGAAGACATACCAGAGGGAAGAGACCACTGAGTGCGCAACCATAAGGAAGTAGGAACTATAGTTCATAAAGATGCAGGGGGAGCAAACAGTGAAAGGTAACTACTCCTGGGTGGAAGCTCAATCCAGAAGGCACCCCACGTGGATTGGTGTTCACCAAGATAATGCCTAGATCCCCAAGAACAGGCATCCCCAGTGAAGTGATAGGTGCCCAAAGGGCTGAACAATTACACTTTGGAGGTGAAACTTTTAAAAGCAACTACAGCAAACAGATTTTAAATATCTCTCCAAGGTTATATAAGGTGACTTTAAGGAATCATTTTAAATATTAAAGAGTTTACATTCCTTGGGTCAATAAGTCTTTTATTCAGTATCCTCCATCTGTGGGTAAAGGAATACAGAGTCTGGAATCCATCCTTTTACATTTAAGATAATAATTTGTGTATCTGAAGTTTAATCCTTTTATCCCAATCTATGATGTTTAATCTCTATATGTGATGGAACATACCTAAACATAATAATATAAAGCAAGCCAACAGCCAGCATCAAAATAAGTACAGAGAAACTCAAAGTGATCCCACTGAAATTAGGAACAAGACAAGGTTGCCCACTCTCTCCATATCTATTCAATACAGTATTTGAGGTTCTAGCTAGAGAAATAAGACAACAAATAGAGATCAAGTGGATATAAACTGGAAAAACAGGAATCAAACTCTCACTATTTGATGATGAAATGATAGTTTATATAAGTGCCCCCCCAAAATTCTACAATTCCTAGAACTTCTTCAACTCATAAACACCTTCAGTAATATAGCAGGGTACGAGGTTAACTAAAAAAATTGGTAACATTCCTTTATACAGATGATAAATGGATTGAGAAAGAAATCAGAGAAATATTACCCTTCACAATAATCATAAATAACATAAGTAGCTCTAGCCAAACAAATGGAAGACCTGTATGACAAGAAATTTAAATCTTTGAAGAAATAAATTGAAGAGCACACCAGAAAATGGAAAGATCTCCCATGTTCTTGGGTAGGTAGAATTAACATACTAAAAATAACATACTAAAAATGGCAATCTTACCAAAGGTAATCTAAAGATTTAATGAAGTACCAAAATCCCAACAAAATTCTTCACAGGCCACAAAAAAACAATACTCAATTTCATAAGAAAAATTTAAAACCCAGGATAGCCAAAACAATCCTGTACAAAAAGGAACTTCTGGAGGCATCACAATCCCTGACTTCAAACTCCACTCCAGAGGTATCATACTAAAGCAGCCTGGTATTCGCATTGAAACAGACAGAAGGACCAATGGAATCAAATTGAAGACCCAGTTATCAGTGTACACAGCTATCAACATCTGATATTTGACAAGAAGGAAAAATTTAAGAATGGAAAAAAAAACATATTCAACAAATGGTGCTGGCATAACTGGATATCAACATGTAGAAGAATGAAAATAAATCCATATTTATTTCCATGAACAAAACTCAAGTCAAAATGGGTCAAAGACCTCAACATAAAACCAACCACCTGATAGAAAAGAACCTGATAGAAAAAAAAGCAGCAAGTGCTTTGGCACAGGAGACTACTTCCTAAATATAACCCAGCATCACAGTCACTGAGTGAAACAATTACTAAATGGGACCTCCTGAAACTGAGACTCTTCTGTAAAGCAAAGAACATGGTCAACAAGACAAAACGACAGCCTACAGAATGGGAAATGGTCTTTACCAACCCCACATTATTCAGAGGACTCATCTCCAAAATATACAGAGAACTCAAGAAAGGGGTCATCAAAAGAATAAATAATCTAATAAAAATGGGTTACAGACTTAAACAGAGAACTCTCAACAGAGGAATCTAAAATGGCTGAAAGATACTTAAGGAAATATTCAAAATCATTAGTCATCAGAGAAATGCAAATCAAAACAACTCTGAGATTTCATTTTACACCTGTAAGAATGGCCAAGATCAAAACATTAATTTCAGCTTATGCTGGAGAGGATATGAGGTAAGGAAAACACTCTTCCTTTGCTGGTGGGAGTACAAACTGATACAGCCACTTTGGAGATCAGTATGGCAATTTCTCATAAAATTAGGAGACAACCTACTTCAAGACCCAGCAATACCACTTTTGGGTATAGACCCCCCAAAATGCTCAATAATATCATAAGAACATGTGCTCAACCATGTTCATAATAGCATTATTCCTAATAGCCAGAATCTGGAAACAACCTAAATGCCCTTTGACCAAAGAATGCGTAAAGAAAATGTGATACATTTATGCAACAAGAGACTCAACTTCAGTCCAAAAGCTGCAACTTGAACTTTTTTTCCTCATTTGGGGAAATTATTTTATACACTGATAGGCCTAGATCATGCTTCTGTCAGAATTTTAATCACTGATTGGATATAAGTTTGTATAATAGTGCTTTCTACTCATTATTCACTAAGTTTTTATCCGATAGAAAGTACTTGAGACTCATCTTTGAAAGAGGAAAGTTCAGGCTGCCAAGTGAAGGATGATGATGCTCACACTTCTATAAATGCTTCTAAAAACATACCGACTATGTGCACATATATAAAACAAATCATTTTATACATAGAATTAGAAGGACATGATTTCAGATGATAACTAAGGAATTTAGATATTTTAAATCATGGTCCTTTTATTTTGTTTGTTCAATTCCATCTTTCTGTATCTCATTTATGTCCTTCCAAAAAGTAAACACCTTCCACCCCACTCCCATCCAATCCACAGAGAGGGTAAGGCACATTGCTTTGGAGAAGGTCCAAGGCCCTCCCTACTATATTTAGGCTGAGCAAGGTAACCATTCAAAGAGAGTAAGTTCTCAAAAAGCCAGTACATGCAGTAGGGATAAATCCTGGTCTCATTGCCAATGGCCTCTCAGTTTGAGCCAGCCGTGTAGCTGTCAACAATATTTAGAGGATCCACTTTGGTCCTATGTTGTTCCTTCCCAGTCTGGCTGGAGTTGGTGAGATCCCATTAGCTCAGGTAGACTGTTTTAGTGAGTGTATTTATCATGGTCATGACCTCTTTTCTCATATTCTCATTCCTCCCATTCTTTGGCTGGAGTTTGGGAGCTCAGTCCAGTGTTCTGATGCTGGTCTCTGCCTCTGTTTCAATCAGTTGCTGGATGAAGGTTCTATGGTAATATTTAAGATATTCATCAGCCTGACTACAAGACAAGTCAAGATTGGGCCCCCTCTCATTCCTTGCTTAGGATCTTAGCTGTGGTCATCCCTGTGGCTTCCTGGGAACCTCCCTAGAACCAGGTTTCTGCTAACCTTATAAAGACTCCCTCAATCAAGATATCTCTTTCCCTGCTCTCATCTCTGTCCTTCCTACATCTCGACTATTTCATTCCCTCAAGTTCTTCTCAACCTCACCTTATCCCCTCCTCTTCCCCTTCCACCTTCCCTTCTCTCTCCACTCCCATGCCCCCAATTTTGTCTGGCAATCTTATCTGTTTCCAATATCTGGGTGGATCTCTATATGTTTGGCTTCACCTTATTACTTAGCTTCTCTAGGATCATGAACTATAGGCTCAATGTCCTTTGTTCATAGCTAGTATCCACTTATGAGTGAGTACATACCAAATTCATCTTTCTGAGTCAGGGTTACCTCACTCAGGATAGTGTTTCTAATTCCATCCATTTGCATCCAAAATTCAAAATGTCATTGATTTTTACCACTGAGTAGTACACTAATGTGTAAATGTGTCACATTTTCTTTATCCATTCTTCAGTGAGGGGCACCTAGGTTGTTTCCAGGTTCTGGCTATTACAAATAATGCTGCTATGAACATAGTTGAACAGATGCCTTTGTAGTATGATTGAGCATCTTTTGGGTATATGCCCAAGAGTAGTATTGCTGGATCCTAAGGTAGGGTGATTCTCAATTTTCTGAGAAACTTCCATACTGATTTCTGAAGTGGTTGTACAAGTTTGCATTCCTGCCAGCAATGGATGAGTGTTCCCTTACCCCACATCCAATCTAGCACAAGCTATCATTGATGTTTTTGTTCTTAGCCATTTTGGCAGGTGTAAGATGGTATCTCAGAATTGTTTTGATTTGCATTTCCCAATTGACTAATGATGTTAAATATTTCCTTAAGTATCTTTTGGCCATTTGAGATTCTTCTGTTGAGAATTCTGTTTAGTTCTGTACCCAACTGTTTAATTGGGTTATTTAGAATTTTAATGTATAATTTCTTGAGTTCTTTATCTATTTTGGAGATCAGTTGTCTGATGTGGGGCTGGTAAATATCTTTTCCCATTAAGTAGCCTGCCTTTTAGTTTTATTGATGGTGTCCTTTGCTTTACAGAGGCTTCTCAGTTTTAGGAGGTTCCATTTACTTATTGTTGCTCTCAGTGTCTGTGCTACTGGGGTTATATATAGGAAGTGGTCCTGTTGTATTAGGGGCGGCGGGGCTGCTCCCCAGCACCCCGCTGCCCGCAAGGCTACCTTATGCCCCGAAATAATTACACGGACACTGTATTCTTTTAATCACTGCTTGGCTCTTTAGCTCTAGCCCTTTTCTCGGCTAACTCTCGCACCTGGACT
>NC_022012.1:6772648-6800082 GCF_000317375.1 Microtus ochrogaster | reverse complement strand
TGTAGAGAGACCCCGCCTTTTGGGGCGGGACAGCCTCGGGCGAATGTTTTTACTAATTAATTGGGACGCGCGGACTGGAGCGCTTCCTGTTTCCGGTTTTACGGTGGATTGCTGAACTCCGGGTGTGTGAGTGTGCTTTTATATTAAAATTGTCTTCTTGTACCCACTGGCATGGATTAATTAAATTCGCCTTCAGTGGTCCCCTGTGCCAATTCATTTAAGACTACTTCCTACTTTCTCTTCTAACAGGTTCAGTGTGGTCAGATTTAAATTGAGATATTTAATTCATTTGGACTTGAGTTTTGTTCATGGCAGTAGATAAGGATCTATTTTCAATCTTCTACATGTTGACATCCAGTTATGCCATCATTATTTGTTGAAGATACTTCCTTTTTTCCATTGTATAATTTTAGCTTCTTTGTCAAAAATCAGGTGTTCATAGTTGTGTGGATTAATATCAGGGTCTTTGATTCGATTCTATTGGTCAACCTCGCTGTTTTTATGTCAGTGCCAAGCTGTTTTCATGACTGTAACTCTTTAATAGAGCTTGATGTCAGGGATGGTGATGCCTCTGAAAGTTCCTATTGTACAGGATTGTTTTGGCTATCCTGGATTTTTTGTTTTTCAATATGAAGTTGATTAGTATTTTTTCAAGGTCTGTGAAGTTTTGCATTGGGATTTTGATGAGGATTACATTGAATATATAGATTGCCTTTTGGTAGGATTGCCATTTTTATTATGTTGATCCTACTTATTCAAGAAAATGGGAGATCTTTCCATTTTCAGGTGTCTTTTTCAATTGCTTTCTTCAAAGACTTAACAATCTTGTCAAATAGGTCTTTCACTTCTTTGTTTAGTGTTACCCCAAGATATTTTACGTTATTTGAGGATATTTTGAAAGGTGATGTTTCTTTTATTTCACTCTCAGCTTCTTTATCATTTATGCAAAAGAGGGCTACTGATATTTTTGAGTTGATCTTGTATCCTGCCACATCACTAAACATATTTATCAGCTCTAGGAATTCTCTGGTAGAGTCTTTGTGGTTACTTATGTACACTTTCATATCATCTGCAAATAATGAAAGTTTGACTTCTTTTTTTTCCAATTTGAATCCCCTTGATCTCATTATGCTATCATATTGCTATAGTCAAAACTTTAAGAACTATTTTGAGGAGATATGGAAAATGGAAAGCCTTGTCTTTTTCCTGATTTTAGTGGAATCGCTTTGAGTTTCTCTCCAATTAATTTGATTCTTGTTGTTGGCTTGCTATATTGCTTTTATTATGATTATATATATTCTTTTTATCCATGACTTCTCCAAGACCTTTATCATAATGAGGTTTTGGATTTTGTTGAATATTTTTTCAGCATCTAATAAAATGATCATATGATTTTTTTCTTTCACTTTATTTATATGATGGATTACATTGTTAGATTTTCACATGTTGAACCATCCCTGAATCTCTGTGATAAAGCCAACTTTATCATGGTGAATGATTTTTTTGATGTGTGGATTTGATTTGCCAGTATTTTATTGAGTATTTTTGCATCGATGTTCATGAGTGATATTGGTCTGCAATTCTTTCCTGATTGGGTATTATGTGGTTTTGTTATCAGTTATCTGGAGCCTCACAAAAAGGGTTTGGCAATGTTCATTCTCTTTCTATTATGTGGAACACTTTGAGTAGTACAGGTGTTAGCTTTTCTTGGAAGTTCTGTTAGAATTCTGCACTAAAACCTTCCAGTCCTGGGCTCTTTTTGGCTTGAAAGTTTTTGATGACAGCTTCTACTTTATTGCAGTTTATAGATTTATTTAAATTGCTCACCTGGTATTGATTTAATTTTGGTATATAGTATCTATCTAAAATTGTACATTTTTTTACATTTTCCAATTTTGTGGATTAAAGGTTTTTGTAGTATGAACTAATAATTCTCTGAATTTCCTCAGTGTCTGTTGTTATATCCCCCTTTTCATTCCTGGTTTTATTAATTTCAGTGTTCTCTCTTTGCCTTTTTATTAGTTTTTATGATGGCTTGTCTATCTTGTTGATTTTCTCAAAGATTCAGTTCTTTGTTTCACTGATTCTTTGTATTGTTTTCTTTGTTTCTATTTTGTTGATTTCAGTTATTAATTTGGTTATTTCCTATCTTCTTCTCCTCCTGGGTGAATCTGCTTCTTTTTGTTCTAGAGCTTTCAGGTATTCTCTTAAGTCACTGATATGAGTTTTCTCCATTTTCTTTATATGGGCACTTAGTGCTATGACCTTTCCTCTTAGCACTGCCTTCATAATGTCCCATAAGTTTGGATATGTTGTGCCTTCATTTTCACTGAACTCAAAACTGTCTTTAGTTTCTTTCTTACTTGACCCAGGGGTGGTTCAGTAGTTCAATTGCTATGAATTTGTTGGCTTACTGAGAGTAGTATTGTTGTTAAATTCTAACTTTAATCCATCATAATCTAACAATACACAGGAGTTACTCCAATTTTTTTCTAACTGTTGAAGTTTGCTTTGTTACCAAGTATGTGATCAATTTTAAGGAAGGTTCCATGTGGTACTGATAAAAATGTGTATTCTTTTGTGTTTTAGTGGAATGTTTTATAGATGTCTGTTAAGGCCATTTGATTCATGATATCTGTAAGGTATCTTATCTTTCTGGTAAGTTTCTGTCTGCTTGACCTGTTCATTGGTGAGAGTGGAGTGTTGAAGTCTTCTACTACTAGTGGGTGGGGTTGGATGTGCAATTTAAGTGTTTTTTTTTTTTCTAGACAGGGTTTCTCTGTGGTTTTGGAGCCTGTCCTGGAACTCCCTTTGTAGACCAGGCTGGTCTCAAACTCACAGAGATCCGCCTGCCTCTGCCTCCCGAGTGCTGGGATTACAGGCATGTGCCACCACCGCCCAGCGCAATTTAAGTTTTAATAATGCATTTTTTTCATATGTGGCTGCTCTTGTATTAGGTACATAGATGTTCAGGATTAAGACTGCATCTTGATGGATTGTTCTTCTTATGAGTATAAAACGTCCTTCTTTATCTCTTCTGATTAATTTTTGTTTGAAATCTATTTTATTAGATATTAGGATAGCTATACCTGCTTGTTCGTAGGTCCACTTGATTGGAAAACCTTTTCTTAACCCTGTACTCTGAGGTAGAGTCTGTCTCTCAGGTTGAGGTGTGTTTCTTGTATACAGAAGAAGGTTAAATCCTGTTTTCATATCCATTCTCAGCTTGGGTCTTTTTATAGGTGAATTGAGTTCATTGATATTAAGCAATATTAATGACCAGTGGTTGATAATTGTTGTTATTTTTCAGAAGTAATGTTTGTGTGTTTCCCTTCTTTGGGTTATGCTGGTGGCGGATTATCAGTTGCCTGGTTTGTTTGTTTATTTATTTATTTATTTATTTATTTATTTATTTATTTACTTTGTGAATGCAGTTAGCTTCTTTGGGTTGAGGTTTTCCTTCTAGTACATTCTGTAGGGCTGGGTTTGTGGACATGTATTGTTTAAATCTGTTTTTGTCATGGAATATCTTGTTTTCTCTATTGATGGTGATTGAAAGCTTTGTTGGGTATAGTAGTCTGGACTTTAATTCATGGTTATTTAGTGTCTGCTGCAGGACACTAGCCCAGGACATTTGGACTTTCATGTTTCTATTGAGAAGTAGGGTGTAATTCTGAAAGATTTACCTTTATATGTTACTTGACCATTTTCTTTTGCAGCTCTTAATATTCTTTCTTTATTCTGAATGTTTTGTGTTTTGATTATTATATGGCAAAAGGGCTTTTTTATTTTTATCCAGTCTATTTGGTGTTTTATAAACTTCTTGTAAGTTCATATGGCTATCCTTCTTTAGGTTGAAGTTTTCTTCTATTATTTTGTTGAATACATTTTCTGTGCCGTTGAGCTGGAGGTCTTCTCCTTCTTCTACCCCTATTAATCTAGGTTTGATCTTTTTGTGGTGTTCCAGATTTCCTAGATGTTTTGTGCTAAGAATTTGTTGGATTTAATATTTTCTTTGACCAATGAGTTTATTTCCTCTGTAGTATCTTCAGCACCTGAGATTATTTCTTCTATCTCTTATATTCTGTTGGCTATACTTGTCATTGTGGTTCCTCTTCATTTACCCAGATTTTCTGCATCCAGAATTCCCTCAGTTCGTGTTTTTTTTACTACCTATATTTCAATCTTCAAGTCTTGAACTGTTTTCTTCATCTGTTTGATTGTTTTTTTTTGGGGGGGGGGAGGGTTCTTGTGTTTCTTTGAGGAATTTATTAATTTCTTCCAATATTTTTGTCTTTTCTTCCATTTCTTTAAGGTAGTTTTTTATTTCCTCCTTAAAGTTCTCCATCATTTTCATAAAGTTACATTTAAGGTCATTTTATTCTGCTTCTTCTGGGTTTAGATGATAAAATCTTCCTGTTGTGTGACTACTGGGTTCTGGTGTTACCATGTTGCTTTTTAGGTTATTGGAGGAATTCTTGCATTGGTGCTAACCCATTTCTTCCTTCAAATGAGGCCAGCAATGTCTTTTCATCATGGTCCAATTCTTGCAGTAGCTGTCTGAAAATTTTGGAGTTTTTCTTGGTCTGCTCTATACAGTCATTGTCTGTATTAGAAAGCCTCTGAAGTCTCTAAAAGCCTGCTCTCTTGGCCTTCTCTCCTGTTTGGCTATCTTGGTGCTCTCTCTTGGTTCCTTCTGTGTTTTATCAAGCTCTTGGTTCTCTCAATATTGTATCAAGCCTCAGCTCTTAGGTAGGGTGTGGCTAGTAGCTCTTAAGTTCCCTCAGTATTGGAGCAAGCTGTGTTTCAGAGTTACACCAAGGTTGCAGAAGGATAGGTGATTTGGGGAAAGGGTCAGGGTAATATTTTTAGTGCCTGCTGGATGAGTTTGTGTTTGGGGGGGTCTACCCACAGGAAAGTCCCTCCTGGCAGACTAGAAAGACAGTGGAGTTGGAAGAAGGGCCCAGGATTTTGTCCTACTGTGGAGGACCTAGAGCGTGTGGTGTTTTGTGGTGTGGCTATTCACTTACCTCTTAAGTCCCCTCAGTATTAGAGCAAGCTGTGTTTCAGAGTTCCACCAAGGTTGTAGGAGTATAGGCAGGATTGCATACAGGACTGCTGGATGGGGTCAAATTTTGGAGACTCTACCCATAGGAAACTCCATGCTAGCTGGTTAGAAAAGCCAAAGGAGTTGGGGGAGAGGCCTGTGCTTTTGTCCCACTGTGGAGGACCTAGAGAGTGGGGTGTGCCACTGTGTGATTGTTCACTCAACTCTTAAGCCCCTTCAGTATTGGAGCAAACTGTGTTTCAGAGCTCCACTGAGATTTCAGAAGGATAGAAGGATTTGGGGATGGGGTGGGGGTAGTCACTTAGAGGGGGCTGATAGATAAAGTCAAAATTTGGGCGAGCTTTCTCGAAGATAACTTCCTGCTGACTGGCTAGAAAAATTGAGAGAGTTGAGGGACTTGGGGTCCCACTGGGGAGGTCCTAGAGACTGTGGTATCCAGCCGCATGCCTGTTCACTCAGCTCTTAAGTCCCCTCAGTATTAGAGCAAGCTGTATTTCATAGTTCCACTGAGGGCACAGTAGAATAGGCAGATTTGGGGACCAAGTGTGGTAATATTTTGTAGTGGCCCTTGGATGTGTTTGGGTTTTGGGGAGTGTACCTGCAGGGACACTTCCTGCTGGCTGGCTAGAAAGGCTGAGGGAGATTTATTACTTTTTTATTGATTTTATTGAACTTTACATGTTTCTATGTTCCACTCCCTGCCTCATCATCTCCCTTCGACCCTCTCCCATGGTCCTCATGCTCCCAATTTACTCAGGAGGTCTTGTCTTTTACTACTTGCATGCAGATTAGATCCCTGTATGTATCTGAAGGACATGTGCTCAACTATGTTATAGCAGCATTGTTTGTCATAGCCAGAAACTGGAAACAACCTAAATGCCCCTCAACCAAAGAATGGATAAGGGAAATGTGATACATTTACACAATGGAGATTATTTTATTTGTAACAGTGATTTTATTTATGTGTAAAATTGACCTAGAATTTTATTTCTAGCAGTGCAAATTACTTGTTTGAAATAGTGTATATTTCTGTTGTGTAGGAAATGTCAGGAATAAAAAGCAAGGCAGAGAGGGAGAGCTACCAGGCAGCTGAAGCACAGAGGTTCCTTTGAGAACTGTGGGTAAGAGGGTACAGGCACACACACGTAGTAATGTCTCCATGCTTAAAGCCCATTGTAGTAGTTTTTGTGTTTGAAGGTCTTCACTACTGAGAAATTACCTGAGAATTTGTCTGACACATGTCCCTTGGCCTGTGTAGTTCATGGCATGGTGACTGCTTTTCCAAACATAAATTTACTCAGAAGCAAAGGAAAGGGGAAAGCTGACATAAAGTGTGTTAGAAGGGCCATTTCTTTTGCTACTGCAGAGTCCCAAAGTGTACAGAAGAAAACAGTAAAATATAGTGATATAGATATGAATAATTTGTATTAGTATAGATTTCGCTTTATTGTAGAGATTTAAGGTCAATTTTGTTATATGTATATGCATATTTCTGCTATTGATTAAGATATTGTGATTATGTAGTTCACTTAAAATGTAAGCTTGTTAATAGATAATCATAATAGTCAAGTTTGTAGTCATGTTAGTTAAGATTTTCTAGATGTGCATAGATATATTTTAGATAGGCATTCTTCATATCTTTCAAAGATTATAGAATATGGCATTTTAAATGTTTTAATAACTTAGGACTTTTCATGACAATGAGACATGTCTGCTCCTGGCGGCATCAATCTACTTCGAGAGGAAGATGGGCATCGAAGAGGATCCTTATGGAGTTTGATAGCCATTTGGGCAAGAAACTGCTCTTGCCTGGACTATTGTATAAACTGGACACAGAGAACCCACAGAGAGAGGACTACTGAACTTGCCTAGGTGAGATGATCTTTCGGGGTTCCTGATTCTTGAAAGAGTCTGCGAGACATTCTGCAGGACACAACAGATAGTGACTGAACTGACTTTGAATTTTCCTGCTTTATGGAAATGCCTCTGGATACCATGGGCCTGTAGGCCGAAGATGGATGCCCCAACGGTACAGAGGAACTTTGGGTGACTGTCCAGGCAGCGAGATGTCTCTGTCATTTCCAGAGTTTTAAAAGTTGCTGTTTTCTTGTTTGCTTAAGTAATATTATATTCTTCTGGAGTCTTTGATAAACTTGAAGAATGGTTAGTTATAGTTTTCCATTGTTATGATAAAAGATAAGGTAGATATAAATATTGTAATGGTAATTCTTGCTTAATAACTGTTTTGTTATATGATATTTTGCTATGTTAAAGTTAAAGCCTTCCTTTTTTTGTTTAAACAGAAAAAGGGGAAGTGATGGAGGAAGGTCATTGGTTAATTAAATAAAGAAGCTGCTTGCCCTGATAGGTTAAAACAGGAGGGAGGAGTAAACAGAGCAGAATGCTGGGAGGAAGAGGAAGTGAGGTCAGACTCCACAGCTCTGCTCTCGGGAGCAGATGCCTCAGAGAGACGCCATGCTCCCCTCTCCTGGGAAGATACACTCCCGGTAAGACCGGTGCTCACTAAGACCGGTGCTCACAGATTATTAGAGATGGGTTGATCGGGATATCAGAATTAGCCAGTAAGGGCTAGAGCTAAAGGGCCAAGCGGTGATTAAATGAACACAGTGTCCGTGTAATTATTTCGGGTAGAGCTAGCCATGTGGGCGGCCGGGTGCCGGGACGCAGCCCGCCGCTCCTATTTCTACAATATAGAATTTCAAATCCAGAAGTTTATAGCACTAATAATTTCCAATATTTTTCAATGTGAATTCTACACTGGGTCCAAAAATCACTTGTGGTCTTTCCAGGAATGTAATATGTGATACAGAATAGAAACACATAGATTTAAAACTTGAAATTTAATAATTCTTTTGTACACTTCATAAATGTTTTTTATCAAGATACTTATTGCTTGTTTACTGGTTTGTAGTAACTTTTCAATTATATCCTTATATAGACAAAATGCCTGATTAAAAATAGAGCAAGCAGCTAGGAGACTATGTTATCAAATTTGTTATCATTGTACTGAGATTTCATTTAACAGATAAATTTTACATTGGCACTTTCTATATTTTTATAACAGAATCCATAAAATGCTGTATATAGGTGACGCAGGAACCTTTTGGGTACTGCCATGTAGATCATGATAAAAGACAAGTGCAGGCTGGACTTTCCTTCTAACATGAATATGCCCATCTCTTATACTGTCTTTCATCATAATGTTGAAGCAGTAGCTCAACCCACTTCTATTCACTTATAAAGTGTTATTTTACATCTTCCTCATGCAAATTGTTCATATACAATTAGTGTTTCAGTCCCTCAAATATCCTGTTGCCTTTATTCCATACACATTGCAACTTGGCTTGGTTTTAACATATATCTTGTTGTCTTTTTGGCTTCAGTAGATTTCTTACAAAAGTACATTTCAGGCTCATGGATGTCAGAGTCCTTAAGGAGAAGAATTTCCTTCCTATCTTTTACAAAACTCAAAGAACTGCCTTTAACATAAGTGTTTAAATTATCAACAAAACTCATAATGCTTTGTGTTATAGTCTGTGTACCGCTTGGAGTTCTCTAAATCTACTGTGAACACAATATAGATTTATAAAAGGCTATGATGATTGAACTGTTATAAATACTCAGCCCATTATATAGTCAAATACCACCATATTGGCAATGGTTTCTGTCCCACCCAGTCCTGCAACTGTTCAGTCCTGATGAAACACGTCGAGGTCTACATTAATTACAAACTGGGTTGACCTATTAGCTCAGGCTTCTTATCAACTAATTTTTGCATCTTAAATTAGCCCATAATATTTGTCGTTTTAGCCACATGACTTGGTACCTTTTATCAGTGAGACATTCTCATCTTGTGTTTTCTGTGTCTGGATGACAAATGAAGACTGGACCTTTCCTCTTTGCAGAATTCTCCTGTTCTGTTCACCCTGCCTATACTTCCTGCCTGATACTGGCCAATCAGCATTTTATTAAATTGGTACAGGTAACAAATATTTACAGAGTACAAGACCAGTGTCCCATAGCAGCATGATTTATCACTCCTGTAGGCATCATTTTCCTGACCCATGGAGCATGTGTTTATGAGCATACACATACAAATATCAATGAATAACTGGCACATGATTACAATCTCATTCTCTGTATTTTTGCTTTCCTGAAAAACTGAGCTATTTATGTTCATTCTGGATATTTTGGCCATTACATTTCATCCTTATTACTCTGGTTACTACAATGGTCCTAAAAAGCCTATATTGACAAGGTTTGGTTGCATCATTTATACTGCCCTATGTTTCAGTTGTAAATATACACAGGAACTATACTTTTGTTTGTCTGCTATGCTACTGAAATTTCATTGTGCTGTATTTACAGATGGGGAGTCTGAGGTCTTTGGGAATATACATACTGGGGTACTCAGTCACTTTGTAAGATGAACTAAACTGCAGAGCTCCACCTCATTTTTTGGTAATCTATTTAGAACAGATAAGCAGCTTATTTCTCTTAATACTGTATTGTTCTTGGAAAGTTCTGCTGTTACTGAGCCTACCCATGAACTTCCTGCATTCCTATATTTGTTTTAATAAGAAAATAACCAGTGTGTTTTCTGTCTTTATTACAAAATGTGCATAACTGAAGTAGGCAGTTTATTCTCTTGTGTTAATTTTAACCCATACATACACATGCCTCAAATATGTTAGGTTCCTTGTTTTCAGAATACCTTATCCTCTTTTATGACTTTTATATGCATACAGAAGGCAGGCATACATGCAGGGGAAGGTAAATCTGAAGATGCAATCATCAGTGCCCCATGTCTCCCTTAGTTCTATGTCATCAGTGCCCCATGTCTCCCTTAGTTCTATGTCATCAGCACCCCATGTCTCCCGTAGTTCTATGTCATCAGCACCCCATGTCGCCCTTAGTTCTATGTCATCAGTGCCCCATGTCTCCCTTAGTTCTATGTCATCAGCACCCCATGTCTCCCTTAGTTCTATGTCATCAGCGCCCCATGTCTCCCTTAGTTCTATGGCTAGTTCATCCTTTCACTGTCCTCTCCTAGGTGCAGAACATTTTCAGTTTCCATATTTTTTCCTGCAGCATTAACAAATATGAAGGGAAACACTTAATTATTCGTATTCCTATTCCAAATATTAGTGACTATACATACTTTCTATATTAGTGGTACTGCATTAGTTTTCCTAGTTAAACTGGTAAGTACATTCAGACTCACGAGAAGATAGATAAAACCACAAGACTAAGCCTTATGTCATTACCTATAATAATTAATTGAGAGTTGCCCTATTTATATTATAAGAATATACAATAACATTTCCCATATAGCTGATTTTTAAACACAAAAATTATAAAATAATTGTAAAATTATTTTATTAAATTTTATTTTAACTTTAAATATAATTTAAATTTAAAAACTATTTAATTAATTTAAACTTAAACAATATTTATTTATTGTTATTAAAATTAAAAATCACAAAAATATAAAGTACTTTTATTTGTATTAAAAATTTTTATAAAATGATAATATTCATAAAATATTTATGAATATTTCTAATGTTCATAAATATTTTAAAATAAGTTAATTAATAAAGTATTATCGATATTTACAGAAATAGAAAATATATCAATATATCACAATAATTAAATATATTAATTTAAATTTTTTAAAACTTAATTTTACTAAAATTAAAAGGGTATAAAAATGAACTATAATAAATATTATCCTGATATATTAAATTATATAAGGCACTTGTATATGGTTAAGTTTATTCTCATGAAACAATGCATATTGAGTATAAATTTATACATTGTTTTATAATATATTTTATTATAATTTATATTTTATTATAACAAATTTATAACTTTAGATACTGCATTTTAGACATATACACATTAAAAAATTTAAAGTTCTATGTGCTGTTATAGAAAATAAGAGATTCTTATAGTTATTCTAAAACCAACATGCAGATGTTTGTCTCAGAATGCTTCTGAATTACATTTGTCTCAGTGTTGCCTTCCTTAAAATAAAAGGTGAACATAAACAATGCTTTTCCAAAGTTTAGTTGATTCTGAGCCACATTATTCAAAGATTTATGAAGAATATCAGTTGTATTTAGCATTTAAAAGGATCTATAATTAGTATATATCGTGTAACATCTTATCCAGTGTTGCTTTTGTGTATACACACATACAAGACATTTCAGAGCATATTTGCTTCACAATTTACATTTTGATTCAAATGTGAAAACAATACAGTTTTTTATTGATTTATTGGGCTATAATTTTTCTTTTTGCTCCTCTCCTGCCCTTTCCCCTACTCTCAACCTTTTCCTGTGGCCCCCATCTCCCAATTTACTCAGCAGATCTACTTTCCATGAATGTCTCTCTTAGAGTTCTCATTGTTGTCTAGGTTCTCTGGGATTGCGATTTGTAGGCAAGTTTTCCTTGCTTTACGTTTTAAAACTACTTATGAGTGAGTATATATGATAAATGTCTTTCTGCATCTTGGTTACCTCACTCAATATGATTTTTTTAGCTTCATTCATTTGCCTGCAAATTTCAAGTTGTCAATATATTTTTTTTCCCGCTTCATAATTTTTTTCATAGAATAAATGTACCACATTTTCCTTATCCATTCCTCAGTCAAGGGTCATTTAGGTTGCCTCCACATTCTGGCTATGGCAAACAATGCTCCTATAAACATAGTTGAGCCCATGTTCTTGTAGTATGATTGAGCATCCTTTAGGTATATACCCAAAAGTAGTATTGCTGGGTCTTGAGGAATGTTGTTTCCTAATTTTCTGAGAAATCACCATACAATTATTAAAAGGGGCTGCACCAGCTTGGACTCCCACCAGCAATGCAGAAGTGTATCCTTTATCCCACATCCTCTCCAACATAAGTTGTCATCAGTGTTTTTTGATCTTGACTATTCTTACAGGTGTAAGATGGAATCTCAGAGTTGTTTTGATTTGCATTTCTCTGATGACTAAGAATGTTGAGCATTCCCTTAAGTTTTTTTCAGTCATTTTTGATTTCTCTGTTGAGAGTTCTCTGCTTAGGTCTGCACTTCATTTATTTATTGGATTATTTGTTCTTTGAATGACCAATTACTTGAGTTCTTTGTATATTTTGGAGAGCAAACCTCTGTCTGATGTGGAGTTGGTGAAGATCTTTTCCTATTTTGTAAGGCTGCCATTTTGTCTTGTTGACCATGTCCTTTACAGAAGCTTTTCTGTTTCAGGAGGTCACATTTATTGTTTCTCTCAGTGTCTGTGTTACTGGGGTTATATTTAGAAAGTGGTTGCCTGTGTCAATGTGTTCAAATGTACTTCCCACTTTCTTCTATGAGTTTCAGTGTGACTGGCTTTATGTTGAGGTCTTTGATCCATTTGGACTTGAGTTTTGTACATGGCAATGGATATGGATGTATTTTCATTCTTCTACATGCTGCTATCCAGTTATGCCAACACCAGTTGTTAATATGTTTTCTTTCTCCACTTGATTTTTTTGCTTCTTTGTCAAAAATCAGGTGTTTGTAGGTGTGTGGATTAATTAGATTCATTTCCATTAGTTCTCCTATCTGTTTTTATGTCAATACCAGGCTGTTTTCAGTACTGTAGCTCTGTAGTAGAGTTTGCAGTCAGTGATTGTGATGCCTCCAGAAGTTCTTTTATTGTACAGGATTGTTTTGGTTATCCTGGGTTTTTTGCTTTAGCATATGAAGTTGAGCACCATTTTTTCAAGGTCTATCAAGAATTTTGCTTAGATTTTGATGGAACTTGCATTGAATCTGTAGATTGCTTTTGGTAAGATTACCATTTTTACTATGTTAATTCTACCTACCCAAGACCATGGGAGATCTTTCAATTTTCTGGTTTCTTGTTCAATTTCATTCTTCAAAGATTTAAAGTTCTTGCCCTGCAAGTCTTCTACTCGTTTGGTTAGAGTTACTCTAAGAGAACAATGGAGTTAATAGTCTCATCTTATAAGCTGGTAGGTATCTCAGTGTTACTCAGATGGTGTTGGTAAAAACTTAGGAACATTCAGCTCCATTAAAGAAGTCTAAAAACTAATCTTGAGTGCTGAGTCAGATGCTTGATCTGTGTCTGCTGCTCAGGGACAATGAGCCAGTCAGTGTTAACCAGGGAGCAAAGCCATCAGCACTCATCTGAGTCATTTAACAGAACATAAGAATCATCTCTTTTCCATGCCCCTCCCAGCATCCAATACCAAGAGTTTCACTTCAAACTTTAGGAGATGGAATTGAGACAGAACAATATCCAACAACCCACAGCTATGCCATGAAGGGGAGACATGTATATAAGAGCAGGCTGTGTCATCCACATTTTTAAAACATAATTTTAATTAAACAGAATTTTATAGTCAGATCATGGTTTCACTTCCATGAACTTCTTCCAGATCCCTATCACATCACTGGCTCAATTCCACTCTTTCTATCTATCTATCTATCTATCTATCTATCTATCTATCTATCTATCTATCTATCATCTATCTTTACAAAACAAACAGATAACAAAAGATACAATTAAAATTTTAGAAAAGAAAAAACACAACACATACACAAAACCTATGAAAAATGAAATTTGAAAACCCTATTATATAAGCAAAAGACAAGTAAGACAAAAAATGACCAAAGTAATGTGAGACAAAAATTATAGCAAAATGAACATGTGGTACATACAAGAAAATTTTATTCAGCTAGGAAAAACTATGAAATTAACAGGAAAATTAATGGATGTGAAGATTATTACATTAAGTGAAGAAACATAGGCACACAAAGATAAGTATCACATGTTCTAGCCCATATTCAAATCCTAGCTTATTTGTTTATATATATGTGATTATTTTAAGTGTGGATGCATGTCATGAAATAAGATAAGACATCATGCAAAGAGAAAAGAAACTTCAGGAAAGCATAGTGAGAATGTGATGGAGCATATGAAGCATTAGAATATAAAAGGCACTACTACAGGTTGAAAAGTGTAAGTAGCACAGGAGATAGAAATTAGAGCAAAGGGGTGGATTGGCCAAAACAAAGTAGGTGTGGAAATACCATAACAAAACAGCACTTGGTAGGTGAATTATGTCAAACAAATAAAAAGCTTAGATAATATTTGATTTTTAAAACTAGTCATGGTGGTACATGTGTCTAATCCTTGCTATTTTGAAGGTTGAGGCAGGAGGATGACAAAACTGTAGTTTCTCTGCAACTTAGAAAGATGCTGTCTCAAAGTTATGTCACACTGGTGATATTGGCCTAACAAGTCTAGAGAACTAGTGCATGCAAGGCAATATACACTTTCCCTGAAGCTACTGTTTGTGCTTCAAGAGAATTCTCAGTAAGCATTGCTTGATGTCAATGCATGATGTGCAGGGTCCAGCCTAACTGATGTGTACATTTATGAGAAGGAGAGAATGGATTGAAGAAAGAAACAGACAAGAAACAGAAGATAGAGTCAGGAGGGCTTCCAGTGAATATTGTAACAAAAAAGCCCCGAGTTTATTACTCCCAGTCTGTGTCCACCCCAATCAAAAGTGAAGAGCACACACAGTCCATGATACAGAGAACAAGCAACAATAATTACCCCTTGACATCGCAAAACACCTGGCAATAATGATATAAGTCAAACATCCTCTTGTTGGGCTTTTGAGCAGCAAAGTATCTGGTAGCCAAACCTTATGTCAAATATACACTAGTTCATCTTGAGGAGAAAGAATAGGTTTGACCTTTCCAACCTTAGTCGAGATAGAATGCATCCAAAAGGTTGGACTTCACAATGATGACATATGCATGTGCTTTCTTCTAAGATTGATCCAGTTCTAGTTTTTTTTTTTTAAATTGAATTTTATTGAGCTCTACATTTTTGTCTGCTCCCCTCCTGCCTCTTCCTTCCCTCAACTCTCTCCCAAGGTCCCCATGCTCCAACTTTACTCAGGAGATCTTGTCTTTTTTTTTTTTTTTACTTCCCATGTAGATTAGATCTATGTATGTCTCTGATTGCTGTCTAGGTTCTCTGGGATTGTGATTAGTGGGCTGATTTTTTTTTTTACTTTATGTTAAAAAACCACTTATGAGTGAGTACATGTGATAATAGAAAATAATTTTAAAATGAAATATACTTGCCTGGGGACAAAGGCAGAACCTCACTCACTCGCTCACTCCACCTCTCTGTAGCAGCCTCTAATACCCGGAGGGAATCTCTGTCTGGGCACGCCCTGTACAAACCAGCCTTGATCAATGATCTTCAATTCTCCCTCTTGACTTACATTTCAAATTGCCCTTCACATCCTCAGTCCTGCAACAGATCAAATTGCAAAGGCCTATTTTTCCTTTCTGCCCCTCCCTCCTTAGAGACTACGTCAAATGTTATGGCAGACCCATCTTTCCTCTCATTCCTGTGGACTCTCTCAGCCAACCCCCATTCTAGTCCATCCTTTTTGTCTGCCTAAAACATGTTCTAACTAGGACCCCACCCAGTGCCTACACTGGACAGGGACTTAGAAATACTCCCTACCAACAAAACCACAGTCACCACACATTCCCAAGACCCAAGGAAGGCAATAAAAATCTATTGCCTATTAGAATAACAAATTTTCTCTGTGGAGACTTTAACATCCAGAAAGAACACACAAATTTTCTACTACTATAATCACTAAAATTTTCAATTGCAATAGATGGATGTCTTATAGTTTCTAGTGTTGTGCCAAAACACCATGCCTAAAAAGCAAGTAGGGGAAGATAGGGTTTATTTGGCTTACACTTCCATCATTGGAGGAAGTCACAACAGGAACGCAAACAGAAAAAGGTAATGGAGAGAGAGGGTGATGCAGAGACAATGGCGCTTACAGTCTTGATTCCCCTGGCATGCTTATCCTGCTGTCTTACAGAACACAGAACTAACAGCGCAGGAATTGAACCACTCTCAATGGGCTTGACTTTCTCCTGTTAATCACCAATTAATAAAGTTCCCTATATCTAGATCGTATGAAGGCATTTTCTCAATTTAGTTTCCTTCTTTCCAGGTAACTCTAGTTTGTATGCCAAGTTGATGTAATACTAGTCAGAGCAATGTATAAAGAAAGGCATTCCATGATAAAAAAAAATTAATGCAGTATTTACCTCCAAATTAGTGTCTTGAGAAGATGCTAGAAGGAAAATTTCTGTCAGAAAATGTTAACCACACTCATGAAAATATACGGAATAAATATTATCAGTTCGTAATATACAAAAAGGGGAAATACCCATACTACAGCAACAAAATAATAAGAAACAACAAACACTATTTATTGATAACTTTCACCATCTTTGTTCTCAATTCCCTAATAAAAAGACATAGACTAACAGAATGGGTGTAGACACAGAATCCATCCTTCTGCTGCATCGCTGAAACATACCCTAACATCAAAAACAGACATCACTTCAGCATAAAGTGATCAAAAAAAGTTATTCCAACCAAATGGACCTAAAAAGCAAGCTGGCACAGCCATTCCATTTTAATACCTGACAAGATAGACTTCAAACCAAGATGAAACAGAGGAGAGAGGGCAGTCATAACATATGCTTGAGACGAAAAATCTACCAAGAAGACATTGCAATTATAAACATTCATGCTCAAAAACATGGGTGCCCAAATTCATAAAAGTACCACCACTACAGTTAAAATCACATATTGATCCTCATACAGTATTCATAGAAGACATCAATATCTCACACTTACCAAAGGACAGGTCATCCAGACAAAAACTAAACAGAGAAATACACATGCTAAATGATGTTATAAATTAAATGCTGCTAACAGATATTTACAGAATACTCAATCCTAATAGAAATGAATACACCTTCTACTCAGTGCCTGATGGTACAGTATGACCACATAGTAGGACATAAAGCAAGTCTCAAAAGTCAAAATATTGAACTAACATCTTGTATCCTCTCTGATCACCACAGATTAAATCTAGATATCAACAACTGAAACAACAGTGAGCATCTAAATTCATGGAAACTGAACTTATTACTTGATGAAAAATGGGTCAAAACAGTAAGATAGAAATGAAGTGAAGAATTGAATGAAACTGAAAGCATTGCACACCTAAACTTATGGGGCACAATGAAGGCAGTTCTAAGAGGAAAGCTCATAGTATTAAGTGTCTACATTAAAGAACTGGAGAGATCTTATATTAGCAACTTAAGGTCCTAGAAAAAAAAAGAACGCTCCAAAGGAGAAGATGGTAAAAACATAATCAAACTCAGAGCTGAAATCAATAAAATAGAAACAAACATAAATAAAAAGAATCAATGAAAGAGTTGTTTCTTTGAGAAAAATCATAAAGTTTGACAAATGCTTAGCCAAATTAATGAAAAGGAAGAATACACAAATTAACAAAATTAGAATCATAGTAACAGGATTTAAAAATCTATACTCCACCAAATTGGGAAACCTAAAAATAATGGATTATACCTACAAAATTTAAATCAACGTCACACAAGCAACTCAAACAGACCTATAATTCCTAGTGAAAATTAAGCAGTTCTTAAAATGCTTCTAATTATAAATAGCCCAGGGTAAGATGGTTTTAGTGTTAAATTCTAGTAGACTTTCAATGAAGATTTAAGTACAATGCTCCTCAACTTCCTCCACAGAATAGAAACAGAAAGAACATTGTCTATTTCTTTAACAAAAGCATAATTATCCTATACCTAGACCATATAAAGCCTCAACAAAGACATAATGTTACAGAAAAAAGGACATAATATTGCAGACAATTTCCCCTTATGATCAAAGGTGAAAATTCTCAGTACGATATCTTCAAATCAAATCCAAGAACATATCAAAATGTCATCCACTACAATAAAGTAGGCTACATCCCAGAGATGCAGGGATGGTTCAAGAAATGTAAATCTATAAACATAATTCATCATATTCACACATTCACAGACTGAAAAACAAAAAAACACATGATAATCTCATTAGATTCAGAAAAAGCCATTGACAAAATAAATATTTCTTCATGATAAAAGTCCCAGAGTGATTGGATATACAATGGACATGCACAAGCATAATAAAACCAATTTACTGGAAGCTTATAGACAATATCATCAACCTAAATGGAGAGAAACACAAAGTGATTTTACTAAAATCAGGAACAAGACAAAGTTTTGCACTCTTCCCATATCTATTCAATATAGTACTTGGAGTTTCAGTTAGAGCAATAAGACAACTAAGGGACATGAAAGAGATACAAATTATTTAGAAAGGATGAATTCAAACCATCTTTATTTGCAAATGATATGATAGTATGCATAAGTGACTCTTAAAATCTCACCAAGGAACTCTACAACTGGTAAGTAATTTCAGTAAAGTAACTAGATACAAGATTAACTCACAAAAATCAATTGCCATATATATATATATATATATATGTGTGTGTGTGTGTGTGTGTGTGTGTGTGTGTGTGTGTGAATTGGTTGATATATATATATATATATATATATATATATATACATATATAACAAATTGGTTGAGAGAGATAAATCAGAGGAACAATACCTTTTACATTATGTTTGTAAAATAAAATTTCGGGTAACTTTAACTAAGCAAGTGATAGACTTATATAATAAAAACTTTATGACATTAAAGAAAAAATAAATATACCAATAAAAATTGGGATACAGATTTAAATAAAGGATGACAAACACTTTAAGAAATGTTCAACATCCTCCATCACCAGAGAAATGTAAATCAAAACTACTTTGAGATTCCAACTTAAACCAGTCAAAATGGCCCAGATAAATAGAACAAATGAGAACTCATGCTGGTAAGTATGTTGTGTAAAGGGATCCATTGCGGGTGGAAGTGAAAACTTGTACAGACAATATGGAAGTATGTGTGGTGGTTCCTCAATAGGCTAATAACTCTACAGGGAGATTTAGCTATAACATTCTTGAGCATATGCCAAAAGCCTCTAAAGTCTACTGCAAAGAGTCTTATTTAACATATTCATTACAACTCTCTTCATAATACCTTGAAATCGCAAACAAAGCACATGCCCATCAATAGATGCATGGATAAAGAAAATGTGATACATATACACAATAGAATATTACTTACCTTAAAAATTATGAAATTTGGATGTAAATGTGTTGAGGGAGTGATTTCTTATTAATAAAGAAACTGCCTAGGCCCCTTGATAGGCCAACCCTTAGGTGGTTGGAGTAAACAGAACAGAATGCTGGGAGAAAGAAGCTGAGTCAGGGAGTCGCCATGATTCTCCCACTCCAGGCAGACGCAGGTTAAGATCATTCCTGGTAAGCCAGCTTGTGGGCTACACAAAATATTAGAAATGGGCTAGTCCAGGTACGAGAATTAGCCTAGAAGAGGCTAGATAGAAATGGGCCAAGCAGTGTTTAAAAGAATACAGTTTCCGTGTAATTATTTCGGGTAAAGCTAGCCGTGTGGGTGGCCGGGTGCCGGGGACGCAGCCCGCCGGCCCACCGCTCCTATTTCAACATAAATGGATGATGCTAGTAAAATCAATATGCATTTGCTTTTATGTGAATGCTAGTGGTTAAGTCTATTATAAGGCTGCAATTCATATAACTACAGAGGTTATGTATAGACTAATCAAATAGAGGGAATGGTTGAATCACTCTAGTATGGAAATATACAAAAGATAATAATAAATGGATGGGATAAGACAACACTGGAAGGTGAATATAAAACAGGATGTGGAAGAAAAGATGGGCTTGAGGAAGGAAATGCAGAACAGGACAATGAAAATTAAAAGCCACTTCAGGGGTCACATAGAAATCTAATACAGTAGAAATCTCCTAAAATATATGCATATATGAAGGTGATATAAATGGAATCACCAAATAACTAGGGAGACAGAGCTCCAACTAGACATCTATCAACACCAAATGAAGCCTCCAGTTTCAAAAATGGATTACATCTCATCAAGTCAAAGGTGCCCCATGGGAACCCTCAAACGACCCAAGTTCTTGCTAAGGCTATTATTTGCTTGACACAAAACTAATGGCTAGGTATTATTGCTGAAGACAATACATACAAGATTCATTGAAACAAGGCCTTCTGTAAACAGCGGGGACATTGCACAGACAAACAAAACCCACAGACTGCAGGGTCTTTTCATGCCTAAGACAGATAGGACCCCAATGCCAAGAGCAAAAGTGGATACAGACCCCCATCTCTAACCCAAATCTATCTCTAAATAACTGCCACTAGAAAATGAAAAAAAATTTCCCAATGGAATCTTACTGAATATTCTAAGCACACTTAAGTAGAGGCCCCATGCTCAACAGTAAATACCAACACAAATGAATTCAATTTTTGGAGGGTTTTTTTTGTTGTCTCAGAACGTTTTTTTTTTTTTTGAGTTTTTTTTTTAACATTACAGGCTTTTGTTTACATATTATGTTTTTTGATTTTGTGTTTTTATGAGATTTCTGTGTTTACAAATATGTGTCTCTGTGTTTGGTTATGTTTCTTGTGCTTTTACTTTGGACATTTTTGCTCTTTTTGTTTTGTTTTGTTTTGTTTTGGGCCATTTGGGTGTGTTTTATTTTAATTTAGGTAATTATTTGTTTTCTCATGGTAGAAACAGAGAGAGAGGGGGACGTACATTTAGATTGGTGGTGAGGTGGGGAGGGTTTGTGAGTAGTTATGGAGGGGAAACAAGAATACATTTTTGAAGAAAAAAGCTATTTTCAATAGAAAATAATAAAATATTTTTAAGAGTAGCACTGTGGAATGTGCTTATGGATCTTGTGTATAAGTTTGGTCTGAACTATCTCTAAACATGACCCCTGTCTTAGTTTGATTCTCTGTTGTGATAGAAACCATGATACAAAGCAACAGGTAGGGAAAAGATATATTTAGCTTAGAAGTCATCCCCATCATGCAGGGTAGCCAGTACCTGAGCACATGGAACAGAGGCCATGGAAGAGCATCTCATATTAGATTGATCTCCATGGCTCGCTCACTCAGCTTGCATTCTTCTACACCACAGGCCCCTTTCCCAGGAGGTACTCTGTACAGTGGGCTGAGTACTCCCATTTCAATAGTAAACCAGTCATGGTCACTAATCTCTGTGACTTTGATTACAGTGAGAGAAACACTATCTTCTATGACCTTTGAGCATAACCCTTGGACTCCCTCTTCTTCATCCTCTGTGCCCAATGTGTATGTGTGTGTGTGTGTATGTATGAATGTTTAATGTATAATATATATGTAAATATATATTTCCTAATCAAAGTGCTTTTTTATTGTTATTTATTAATTTATCTTGTTTTTGTTAAATTACATAAATTCTGAATAAAGTCTATATGTAGAGCCCTTTGCTCTAACAATCAACATCTTAGGCTTTGTTTTCTTAAATCTTTGACAATTTAATATAATATAGTTTGATCATATTTACCAATTCATTCCAAATCCATCCCCTTTTCCTATCCACTCAACTTTGTGTCCTTTGTTTATTTTAAATCTACTGAATTCATTTGTGTTGTCCAAATACTCTTGAGTGTGTGGTCAATCAATGAACCACTGACTTATCTACAGCCACACCTCATAGAAAAGTGACTCACCTTCGCCCAACAGCTACCACTTGCAAATGGTTCCTCATCTAGGAGTGAGATGGTAAGCTCACCTTCCCTTTCCAAACTGAGATTTTTTTATGTTGATTGAGATTGTAGTCTTGTGTAAGCTGTCCTATCCACTCTGAGTTCAAGCATGCACCCCCCTTATGTTTTTTTGAAAAATGTTTCTTCTTTCTCAGGATCTTACAGTCTTCCTGCCCATTCTTCTACATCGGTGTCTGAGCTTTGGGAGGAGGGTATATGATAAAGGTCCTATAGTGATAAACATTCCATAGTAGTCTATTTTTCTCTGTACCTTGACCAGTTGTCTGTTGCTGTGTTAATCACCATCTACTGAATAAAGAATTTCTCTGATCAAGTTTGAGAAATGTACTAATCCATGGGTACAAAAGTAAGCCATCAGGGCTTAATTTAATATTATGCTATTTAGCAGAATAAAAGAAGTTGGCTTTTCCCTAGTGTATATGACTTGTATGGCCACAGACTTGTGACCCAGACATAGTGCCTCACATGGCTTTCATCTTTAGCAGGTCATAAATTCAAGCAGAAAGTGGTTGGATATTTCATTGACATTGTGTCACTATTGAACAGGTGTTTTTTATCTTCCTGGGCTGGTTATTACTGTGGATTTCAGGGATCACAGATGGACAAGAATTTCTATCCCTTACTCATCCAGTAGCATAAATAACACTACAAAAGCTAACTCTATGCATGAGAGTTTCTGATCAGTATTAACTTGATTCTCCATGTTCTATAACTGAGGTATATGGTTTTACCATCAAGCTCATGAAAATAACTAAGAGAAATCCCACTAATCTGTAACATTTTAGGGTCTAGTGTTGTGGAATATTAGTTGAAGATGTGTCACATTTGTTCATGCTGTGGAACTTTTGTTTCATGATGCAAAGATGTGCTTCATTCTTTTATGTTGCATTTTTTGAAACTCTATGAAGCTGTGTTACTTTGCCTGTCTAAAGCACCTGATTGGTCTAATAAAGAGCTGAAGAGCAAGTAGGAAGGCAGAAGAAAGGATAGGTGGGGATGGCAGGCAGAGAGAATAAATGGAAGGAGAAAAACAGTAGAAAGGATGAGTGAGACAAAGAGAAGGAGAGGAGGACACCAGGGGACACTCACCCAGCACACAACCAGGCATGAAGTAAGACATAAAGAAAGTCACACAGAATAGAAAAAGATAAAATACCAATGGCAAAAGGTAAATGGGATAATTTAAATTAAGAAAAGTTGGCTTTAAAAAAAGTCAAGCTAAGGCTAGGCATTCGTAAGAAAAAATAAGTGTATTTTTATGGGAGATGTGTGGTGGTCGCCCAAAGAGCAAAGAGTAAAAAGCCAACAAACAAGCAAACAAAATCTCTAAAAAACAAACAATCAATCAAACAAACAAACAAACAAAAACAACTACAGTCTATGGGCCCTCATTGGTCAACAACTTAAAGGAGGAAACCCATCTTGGCACTGGGCCTTTTGTGTTTTTTGAAACATCTCTGCACTTGAACTTAATAGTAGGAAAGGCAGCTTCGTCACTCATTAGATTTGTTGTTTCACAGACAGAGAAGGAAGACATGAAAAATGGAATTCCTTAATCACAAAATTACCCGCATATCACCTGTTTCAGGAAACAGACATATTTCTTCTCTTCATTATTTTTTAGTATATGCATAACTTTCACATGTTCTGAGAATGAACAGAAGTTCAAATGCAAGAACATAACTTCAGATCAAGGAGCAAGTAAACTGGGTTTCATTTTAACTTCCCAAAGCCATCTTAAAAAAATAATCTATTTTTCTTTTCAGATTGGGACCTAAAAATTACAGTGTTGCTCCAAAAGCTGACAATATGGCACCAAGATTGTAATTATTATTGTTATAACTAGAGCCAAATTCATGATGACACTCTGTTAATATTGCAAGAAACAGGAGTTTTAATCAAAGCGTTTATTTAAAAAAAATTATTCCCCAGGAGAAAACGTAATCTTAATAAATTAGTACTTTGAAAGTGTGTCTGCTTATTGATGTTGCTTACCAAGGAGACCTAGGCAAATGCATTTCCACCAAGATAAAATCTTTGAAGGCATCTGTCACCTAATCAGCCTTATTCATCTGAAACGTAAGTAAAACCAACTTGCTTCTAGAAGTGTTAATTAGGAATGTAATACACATCACCAGACAAATGAATACAGGTTGATTTCTCAGTGAGGTTTCAAAATGTATCTCATTTTCAGTTATCGTACACACAAATCACTGAAAATATGTAGTTAAGATTAGCCTGAAGGGATAAAGCATTACTCTTTTTAAAATATCTCAGAACCAGTGGGATCAAATGTATTTCTTCTGCTAAAGTAATATTGTATCGATTAAAATCGTGACATTATCATATGTGAAAGGGACTTAACCACACAGACAAATCATTTGCTTCTTTAATGTTCTTAGTACGAAACATCATCTATACAGTTTAATAAAACTTGTATGATGATATTCATAGTGCATACAGGAATAATGAAAATCAAAATACTAAATAAAAGATAAGATTATCAAGGATCTTAAAATTCATCAAATTTTGGAGTAGATAAAAACCCAAATTATATATATTACAGAGAGTTATATAAATTTGACACTATTTAGAACTACAACATACTAAAGACCCAGTAAATAACATATTGCATATATTATGACATTAAATATTAATAAAACACAAAGGGAAATATATTATTAGCCTATTATTTTCATGACAATATTAAGGTTTCAGCAAATGATAAATTCTTCACCATGGTGAATGTATTAAGACTTCTTAGTTGAAATATGGTGGAAGGTTGCTTCTGGCACAATGTTACAAAAAAAAAAAAACTCCAAAATCTACAAGGTCAAGAGTATGCCCAGGCATGAAGAAAGCTTTCTACTTACTTTGGAAGTAAATAATGCATACCGTTGTTCTCCATGCTTGGATTTTTGTTCGCTTTGAGATTATGTAGGTCTTGTTTGTGCTGGCCCAGCTGTTATGAGTTGCTGTGTGCAACTGTCCTGTTGTGTCTGAGAAGCACTGTTCCCATGTAATCACCTGGCACCGCAGGTTCTTCCTGTCTCCTGGCTCTGATTTTCAGTGGTTGCTGAGCCTTGGGAGAAGGAGTGTGATCAATGTCCAGTTTAGAGGTGGGCATTTGTCAGTCTCTTTTTCTCTGTACCTTTGACCAGTTGGGTGTGGTTGTAAAATAAATGTTTCATTTTGATATATTATAATGTGAAGAACATTGATAAACAAACTGTAAATACCTATATACTGAGAGAGTTAGAAACTCCAATTTGAGTCTTTCTAATAGTATGCCTGGAATTCCTTCTAGAAGTTTAAAACTTTAAAAACACATACACTTTTTTTAAGTGAAGCTATCACACGAAGAAGTTCACTCATAAATGGAATTGTAGTAATGAGAGTGATCAATACTAATGAGGAAATTTAGTCATTGAGTGCTTCCCAAATTTATATCTATTTCTTATGTTACCAAAAAGCATACTTTTGTGGTCCTTTGAAACTTTTACTATTTTCACAATTTTATAATCATGTATTCTTGAAATTACTGATTTTCAACTGAGAATTTGGAGAAATTACACATCTCTTTCAAGTATTTATTTTTATTTATTTTATTTATTTACTTTTTATTTTTCATGACATGGTTTCTCTGTGTAGCCCTGGCTGTCCTGGAAGTCACTACATAGACCAGGCTGATCTTAAACTCAGAACTCAGAGATCCACCTGCAATTGCCTCCCAACTGCTGGTATTCAAGGCATACATCACTATTGACTGGCTTCAAATTTTACTGTGTAGTTTGTCTATGTGTATATCTATACACCACGTGTGTACACTGTCCTCAGAAGTTAGAAGAGGGCAAGGATGCTGTGTTATCTGGAGTTAGATAAATTATTTGGAAGTTACCTGTGGATATTGGGAATTGAACCTGGGCTATTGTCAGAACAACCAGTAATCCTAACTGGGTTTCTAGTATGACATTTCCTTTGTACTCAGCTGTGATGAAGTACTTTATTTGTCCCATTGCTGGACTAACATCCTTAGAAGAACTTAGGAGAATGGGAGATACATTTGATAACATTACTGACTTACACATAGCTTTAAGGCACTCGGTCTGTGACATGGTAGGGGCAGGATTGCTTTTAACATTCTATCATGTGTAGTCTTAAGAACACTCATCAGAACGTGAAAAAAAATTAACCCAAAAAATACACGTGTTTTAATTGTTCTTAATAATAAAAATTCGGAGTCCAATATTAGTGGGTAAACGCTGAAAGACTGTAGTAGCAGAGCAGCCAGCCACTAGTTCTCACCTCTGCAAAATCTTCGACTGAGAGACTGTAGTAGCAGAGCAGCCAGCCACTAGTTCTTACCTCTGCAAAATCTTTGACTGAATAGGGTACCCTGTCTCTACAAGTCCTCAGACTGAATGTCCTGAGCTCCCATCTCCTCCCACCTTATATTCCTCTCTTCATATATCCATATCCCTTCCTGCCTCCATCTTCCTAGTGCTGGGATTAAAGGTGGGCTTCTGCCTGGCTTCTATGGCTAACTAGTGTGACTAATTGCATACTCTGACCTTCAGGCAAGCATTATTTGTTACAGTACAAACAAAATATCACCACACCCAACCTGCCAAAAAAGCTCCAGGACAGATCTGGTTCCTCCAGTTAAAGAAAAAGTGTAGCTTGAATATTTAAGAACTCTGGAACCATAAACAGCTCCTTATGCAAAATATCTCACTCATTACTCTTATAAATTATCTGTGTCATTGCTTTATATAAACTATACTATCATCAGTTACTGTGATGCTATTATTTTTTTTTACATAAAAACAACCCTCTGTACAAAATGAGCCACACTACGAGATGAGTGATTTGCATATAGGAAGAGAGGGAAAGCAGACTGAAATGAGAAGAAAGAGATGGATGGTGAGTTTTAAGCTCCTACACTAAGGCTACCCACCCAGAGCAGTGAGTGCCTGCCTACCGGGCAGGACTCAAGTTCCCATGTAAGGGAGCCCAGGCACCTTCAGCTTGTGCTCCAGGGGTGCCTGTGCTCTCCTGGATCTTGCCCTGCCTGCCCCATGTTTCCTTTTGTCCCCAGGCTACCAGGCAGCCCTGTTTAGGTGCTGTGGAGCTCCATCTGGATGGGTGAGTGTGTGCTATCCAGAGGCGGACTGTCCCTGAAGAGAGCACAGACAACCCTACCCCAGCTCCTTCTGCAGGGCTGTCTTTCTTGCACACGACCCCCCCCCCAAGCCTGCGTTTTCTGCTGGGTCCTTTGCCTGGGAACAGTTTTCTGCTCCTACACTGGGGCTGCCCACCCAGAACGGTGAGTGCCTGCCTACCGCGCGGGCCTAAGGGACCCCCGAAAGGGAGCATGAGCACCATCAGCTTGTGCGGCAGGGTGTCCTGTGTTCTACTCGTCCCTGCCCTGCCCCCCAAGTTCTCCCTTTTGTCCGCAGGTCATTGGACTACCAGGTGTCTATGTTTCGGTGCTGAGGAGTTCCATCTGGACCGGACAGTTCCTGCTTCTACACTGAAGAGATACACCCAGAGAGTCAGTCACAGCAAAGACTGGACCAAGACACCAGGCCTCTCCTGGCTCCATTTGAAGGAAGAGATGGGAAGGCGCCAATGCAAGAATTCCTCCAACAACCC
>NC_022012.1:6762479-6767394 GCF_000317375.1 Microtus ochrogaster | reverse complement strand
CCCCAGTTAGTTCCTTGGGCAGCTGAGGATAGGGAACCTGAAATGACCCTATCCTATAGCAATACTGACGAATATCTTGCATATCACCTAAGAACCTTCATCTGGTGATGGATGGAGATAGAGACAGAGACCCATACTGGAGCACTGGACTGAGATCCCAAGGTCCCAATGAGGAACAGAAGGAGGAAGAACATGAGCAAGGATATCAGGACCACGAGGGGTGCACCCATCCACTGAGACAGTGGGGCTGATCTCTTGGGAGATAACCAAGGCCAGCTGGACTATGACTGAAAAAGCATGGGATAAAACCGAACTCTCTGAACATGGTGAGCAATGAAGGCTGATTAGACGCCAAGGACAATGGCACGGGGTTTTGATCCTACTTCATGTTCTGGCTTTGTGGGAGCCTAGCCAGTTTGGATGTTCACCTTCCTTGACATGGATGGAGGGGGGAGGACCTTAGACTTTCCACAGGGCAGGGAACCCTGACTGCTCTCTGGACTGGAGAGGGAGAGGAAGACGAGTGGGAGGAGGGGGAGGGAAATGGGAGGCTGGGAGGAGGCTGAAACTTTTTTTTTCCTTTTCTCAATAAAAAAAAAGAAAAAAAGAAAAAAAAGAGATGGATGATAACATTTGGTGCCAATGTAATAATTTAAGAGTCTTTCAAATTTTGCATTTGTGTAAATCATAGCACTTTTTTGTGGCCTGGTGAGAGTTGTGTATTCCCTATAATCTACTGCTGTGCTAAAGTTGCAGCTTGTGAGGTACATAAACGAAGCATCTCACTGTCATAGAGGGAGGTCAAGTATGTAGAGAACCAGGAACTTATCAAAGCCTCAGTTTAGTATTTGCCATCGATAAAGCTTAACTCACAAAGCATGAAGCAAGATGGAGCTTCACCTTAGCTTTGAAAGGATTTGATGAGCTCATTGGAGTCAGTGGAATCAATGATGTTTAAAAGGAAATGAGAAAGAAATGACTATAGAGGGCTGTGTATCTATTATATTTAATTATATTAGTACACTTCCCAATTCATTTATGAAAATACTTTTATATTTATTTTTAGAGTGAAATTTTATTTGCAAGGCTTCTATTCCCTGTTGTTTGAAGCCCACACGTATTTAAACATAACTTTTGTAATTTTTTCTCTGAATAATAAAAATTTGTAAAGCTTGTTTGAGAAACTATAAATATAAGTGAGAGATGAAGGGGTGGGAGACCTGTTTTAATAATGGCTGTGATAAACATGAAAGGTAAGGAACTCACTGTCTTTTCTTTGTTCAGAAAGGATAATTTTGTAAACAATCTAATTTAAACAAGTAACTGTCAAGAATGATTTCATTACATTCGACATTTTGTGGCTGGAGTCATTTATTTAAGATCTCATTTTAAGGGGCCTTCAGGGATTGCTCAGCAGTTAATGGCATGTACTGCTCTCCCAAGAGGACCTGAGTTTGGCTTCCAATATCCAAGCTGGGTGACTTAAAAATGCCTGTAACTTTCCCTACCAGGAGATCCAACACACTCTTCTGGCCACTGGGTGTGTCTACACTCACGTGCACTTGTGAGCTAACCCCCATACACAGGCACATATGCACACTTGTAATTAAAAGTAAAATATAAAAGGTAAAATTAAAAAAACATCACTTCAAAGAACAGCAAATTAAAAGACTAACTGGAACATAGAAAGATGAATTAAATCTTCTTCAATTTTTGTTCACATAAATTCTTTGATAAAGAATAAATTAATTTTATTTGTCAGAAATTCTCCTAGTATCTATTGTCTTTGCATATGTGAACTAAAACTTATTTGATTATTTACACAATTTTTTCTCATCAAGTTTTAAATACAAGTCACTCTTGAAAAAGGAACATGACTAACATACTCTACATTATTTGCAAAAATAGCCTAAGCAAAATAAAGATTGAATTGACAGAAGAAAAAAATGACAAGTTGTTTCAATAAAATCAGGAAAGAGAACCCCACTTGTTTAGAAAATCGATGGTATTAACAACTGGTCCCACCAACCGAGGAGATGGCTCAGGACACGGTGATAATTCACAGCTAAAGCAGAGAAATCTAAACGTATTTGTGTATTTGTCAGCAAAGTGTCAGAGAAGTGGAAACCACTTCCACAGAGTTTGCCAATGTCAAACACCAGCGGGGAAGTGAAAGGAGCTCACTTACTGTTTTCTAGTCTAGACTGTCGCCATTGTCTCTGTGATTTCTGTATGTGTGTTTACCTTTGTTGCTAGAGTAGGGAGCCTAGAACTGTATTATTTTCAAGATGCTGAATCATTAATCAGGTTCATAATAATTTTCTGTGGGTTCATTTTTAAGTTTTACAATACAGAAATACCTCTGTTTTGCACTTACCACACAACATACAATGATACAAACATCCACCTGTATTATGGAAATCATCTCCAGAACTGCTGTTTCACAAAGACTCGAGATAGAGCCTGTGACTGAAAACTGCTAGGAGAGGGAGACTCAGTTTTCTTCAACAGAGTCACACTGAGCCTATCAGTTACACCCCAGGGCAGGATCCATGTCAAGAGTTGGCCAATTCAAATTGTGCTCCATGTAAATCAGTTAGTTTAAGAAAGAGAAAGAACATGGAAGTTGGTGGCTAGGGGTGTGGGGAAGAAGAACATGGGAAAAATTTAGTGAAATTCTCAAAAAAAATTATTAAAACATTGTTACAATGCCTGCCATGTATTCCCAAAATGACTATGAGAACACACAAGTTACAAAAGCAAACTCTCCTTTCAGATTATGAGGAACAAATGCACTACAAATTTAAATTTTCTTACGAACCAAATTTTCTAACAAATGGAGTAGATTCAGCGTGAGTCGTGTGCATGTTTCTATATTTTCATTAAAATTACACAGAAAATATCATGCAAATGGCCCAAATCTACTCTGATATTAAGCAATAATGCTGAAGTTCTCTCTACTACCAATTAGTCCTCACAGTATGAACTGAAGCTCATATTTTTAAATTGTTATTCCATTTTCTGAGCATTTTCCTTTCTATTGCTATTATACAGATTTAATGGAGGCTGCCCCACTGTATGAGAATGCTCCCCCTAAAACCAAAGAAAGATAATTATAAGCTATCACTTTTTCTAAGCCCACCACAGCTCTCTGTGGAGATATAAATTTAGAAGGGATTATGATTAACTGTTACTCCATATCTACCTCAGAGCGAAATCTGTTAAGTTTAATTGGATAATATCTGCAAAGTGCTTCAATTCCAGGGGAAAATAATACCCAAGCATAAGGGGGGAAGATGTCAAAGTAAAATAATGCCATGCATGTAGCTCTGAGGTAGGTTTGGGTCGAAGTGTGATAGACTAAAGGAGGGACACAGAAATGAGTTCCTTTAGAAAACTATTGCTAAGTTTATCAGCAAACACTCTTGGAACCAAAGTATTATGGACACAAATTAGATCGAGAGTGAGGTGACGGCCAGTTTCTTTCTTTCTTAGCTCTTTTCTAATCAGATATGAGTCTGTGACGCTGTCACACAAACTCTCAGTTCCGTCAGCTTGACAACACTCCTGCTTATTTCACATGCTGCTGTGATGCTAACACATGCCTGTATATTTGAAACACATAAATTTGCTTGGAAACCCTCAGACTTGTTGGTAAATGTTGCCTAAATGTCACAATATAATTATAAACACAGAATGAACAACATAATGCATGGACGTTGAATGTTTTGCCTGAACACATGTATGCCAAGTGCCCTCAGAGATCAGAAGTGGGCATCGGGTCCTCTGAAAACAGAGTTGTAGCTATTTGTGGACCAGATAACCCACTATTAGCCATATGGGTGCTGAAAACAAAACACAGGTTCTTTACTGAAGCTTCAAGAGCTGCGTTTCTAGCATCAAGTTTATTTAATTTTTCCTTACTCTCTTCTCTGAACTACAAGTAAAACTATCTAACATAGCCTCTGTGAATTAATCCTTTTAATAAATCTTCTATAGCCTATAAAAGTAAGTCCTAGATACATTTATGCAGAAACTGCTGATAGTGAATGCTGATAGACACTACCACCGCCATAAGAAAACTACAGTAGTGGTTATCACGCAACTCTGGGCTTAGTTACAGTACTCGATCTGGTAGCAGTGCCTCTCTTGTCCTTTATTCTGCCTCAGTTTGCTCCCTTTTCTAGCTGTCTTTCCATATCGAGTGTGAATTATGTGTTTATAATTAATTACAAAAAGGGGAATTATGTTGTTATTGTGTTTCTATTATAACTTCTTACCTGATTTCTTTAACTCTTATGAATGTAGTTTGATGAGTGAATTGTGTTTGTACATGTGTTCAGTATGGTGAGTGTGGAGACCACTGGTGGTGCTGTCTTAACCAAGCTTTTATCCACTTCTCTGTCATGCTAGATGATAATGAAGAGTCTGTTTCCAAACAGTTCCTGGAGTCAAGCCTGTGCTAGGCTGACCTCAGTGCACACTGGTTTAATAGTAAGTCACTGTTACTCCTATTACAAAGGAGAATGTTTTGGAGGCTACTAAGGAGCTTTGCCTTTTCTCACTGATTCTTAAGTACTGAGTTGCTATCCTTACATTTTATTTTTCAACTCTTTAAGCTTCCTTCCTGTACTTCTATATGCAAAATCCTTACTAAACAATAAGTTTTAATTAAAAAATATGTCGTGGACTATTTGTTGAACTAGGCAAAGATGTATTCTATTTGTTCATGCTCCATTTTTGACAAGAACTTTAAGTCTTTGAAGAAAGAAATTGAAGAGGACACCAGAAAATGGAAGGACCTCCCTTGCTCTTGGATTGGGAGAATCAACATAGTAAAAATGGCAATTCTACCAAAAGCAATCTATAGATTCAATGCAATCCCCATCAAAATCCCATCAAAATTCTTCACAGA
>NC_022012.1:6746026-6760629 GCF_000317375.1 Microtus ochrogaster | reverse complement strand
GCGGTGGCGGGGAGGAGGAGGAAATCCTCAATAAATAAATAAATTAAAAAAAATATGTCGTGGACTATTTGTTGAACTAGGCAAAGATGTATTCTATTTGTTCATGCTCCATTTTTAACTACGTAAAGAAGTGTTTCATTTGCATTAATTAAATAAAATTAAAGTGGGCTCAGAGAAGTGAGGTTAGAAACTGGCTGATAGGAAGTAGCACGGAGGAACTTAGTGTATGCGTGCGTGCGTGCATGCGTGCGTGTGTGTCTGTGTTTTAGTTGGGACAGTGTGAAAGGGAGTGGTCTCCACGTAGCCAGCAAAGAAAGTTAACCAGCTGCTACTCTCACTCTAAGCTCAGTGGTTTTCACCCTAGCTTTTGAATCTTGAGTTTTATTAGAACTAGAGATATTTGGTTAGAACTACCTTTAGCTGCATTAACTGAGCTAATGTCTTGGGGAAAAGAAGTCCCCTCAGGGCTACGGCCTTAGCAGTCTGGTTGTAGTTGAAAAGGTAGCCACTGTAACAGAGGTAAAACAACATAAATACATATTCTCTATGATATCATCTCTGAGCCTTCCAGATTAGCCTCCACCCACTGAATCACAAAGTATGTTTTCTAAATTCAAAGTGCTAATGTGTAGTACAATCCTGTTCATAAATGTGTTACTGTTTCTGTGTCTGTGTGCATTGCAGTGGGACAAAAATTTCATAAAAATATTGACTTTTATTCTCTTTCATTCACATCGTAATTCCTAAAGAGCAATTACACTACTGACATAACAAATTCTTTTGTGTGAAAGGTGAAATAGCATTGTGCATAATTTCTAAAGAAAACTGCTATTAGTATGTGTGTACTATTAGGGAGCTATTTAAAAACACACTAAAACGAACATCAATAGATTCTAAACACTTAGCACCATACCTCCTGTCAGCTACTTAACCACTGAATAGCACCCCAAAACCTCCAAATGACTCATTTCATTATGATTTTATTTTTCATGTGGACATAGATGTGAATGGTTTTAATTTTATTTATAACATTGTGAGTGCACAAGAAAATTATGAATCAAACCTTTAATATATTACTTAAAACTCTCTTAACACCTAAATTATAGCTGAGAGAGATTTGATATTTGATAGTTGAGCAATAAAGTGATAGAAACTTGAGCTGGGTAGTGATGACACATACCTTTATTCCCAGAACTCAGGAGAAAAAGACAGGCAGATCTTTGTGAGTTCAAGGCCAGTCTGATCTACAAGAGCTTGTTCCAGCACAGGCTGCAAAGCTACAGAGAAACCCTATCTCAAAAAAATAACAAATTTCAATAAAAGAAATCAGATGACTAGATTACTATGCTCATTGAAGATTGTAAAGATTGTTGGCTGGTTCATATTATATTATCTTGCTTGGTTTTAAAGTTTATTTGATTTTTTTTTTTTTTTGGTTTTTCGAGACAGGGTTTCTCTGTGGCTTTGGAGCCTGTCCTGGAACTAGCTCTGTAGACCAGGCTGGTCTCAAACTCACAGAGATCCACCTGTCTCTGCCTCCCGAGTGCTGGGATTAAAGGCGTTTTTTGTTGTCTCATTTTTCTTTTCTTTTTTTAAAATTTATTTATTTATTAAAGATTTCTGCCTCCTCCCCGCCACCGCCTCCCATTTCCATCCCCCTCATCCGATCAAGTCCCCCTCCCTCATAAGCTCGAAGAGCAATCAGGGTTCCCTGACCTGTGGGAAGTCTAAGGACCACCCACCTCCATCCAGGTCTAGTAAGGTGAGCATCCAAACTGCCTAGGCTCCCACAAAGCCAGTACGTGCAGTAGAAATGAAAGGACTTATAATGATGTTAAACACATGAAATAAGGATAGGATTATGCTGCAATGCATCCAACTTTCTTTGAATTCAGAAATGATATGTGGCAAGATAGAGGAACAGATCAAACCAATCTCATCATATCCTGTTCTGTACTTTGGCATACTTTACTCGACATTTCTCTGCAATTCCTGACCAGTAGTTTCTTTGACATCATGACCTTATAAGTCTCTGCCTTTTTGTGAACAGTAGTAAGTAGATTTAGAGGAATTGTTACTAACATTTAATTACAAATAGACATCTAAAACAGCACCTGCATAATCTTCTCTTGCCTAATTGTTATGGTTCTTCTAAAATGATACATTGTGCTACACTTTTCTAATACCTTTCTACATCTTTTCTTGAGTACTGTTGTGATAGGAGGGTATTAAATATATTCCTACAATCCACAGATAAAAATGAATTTTAAGAGGCAGACATTATACAATGCCCTAACCTATAAATATGTCTTAGGATGTTTCTCCCACGGTTCTGAATGCAAATTAAATTTTAAATTATAATATCTTATAAAATTTATAGTTTCCTCTCTTGCAAAATTAACTCAAAACTCAAAGAATACTCATATTGAAGATGTGGGCAGAGAACTAAAGTGAGGTTCAGTTGTATTAAGTCCAGTATGAGCTTTAGTGTTAACACTCTTCTGTTACCATTTCATTGTCTATAGATCAGAGTCACATATCCTACTGATTTTCTATGCATAATGAGAGATTTCAGTGAGTCTTATTCACATGACAGTATACCATGCATTACAGTAAATTGTAGAAAAAAGACTAAAAGACAAAATAAAAGTGTCTGTATTAATTTTAAAAATTAATATTAAAAATAAAGTTAATACATTGGAAATGTTTAAAAATAATAAAAGTAATTTCCAATAGCCAAACATTTAATGAAAATTTATGTCAGAAATGATCCAATTCTTGGCAGAAAGTCAATTAAGTTTGTATTATTGTAAATCTCAGCTGATGAATTTTCCACTGACTTTCTCTTTGACAACTCCATAAGGTCATAGTTTAACTAGTTAATTTATGACTGAGGAAAGATCAAATATTTCCTGTCACAGGAAAAGAGTTTTTAAAAGACTTATTTACTTTGTTGGAATGCACCAGTTTCTTAGCAACCTAGCATTCATAACCTTCAAATCCACTTGTGAGACTATCTGTCCATTTAGGTTCTTTGAAATAGTTCTAACAACCTAGATCTTTGCTCAACAATAAAGTGTATAACTCTATGTGTTGACATTTGCTCACTCCATACTTGGGGTTTTGGGGTCCCCACTAAGTCGCTAATGTCGACCAATTGTGAAGTCAAGACTTTAAATTCAGGCTGCTGAAGCTAACTTCCCTCCTTCCAGAAAACAAAAAAGGAAGAAAGGAAGAAAAGAAAAGAGACTTCATTTTGTGAACTCTTCTCTAGTTAATTCCCATTCCACTGAGATTCCATTTTTTTTTTAAATTTCCCAATTGTATGATAATTCATTGTTTCATTTTAAGTCTTGTAATTTGAAGGCTCCTATCAGTTAAATGTGAGAATCTACATTCTACCAAGCAAGGAGTGACAGAAATGTTCTTTAGCCTGGTGTGTATGAGTGTGTGTAGCTACATGTGTGCACCTGTGTATTTGTCTGAGTGTGTCTATGAGCATGCCTGTGAATGATTACATGTGTGTGTGTGTTTATGCTTGTGTGTGTGTGTCTGTGTCAATGTGGGTGTGTGTAGTTTCATGTAGTTGCATATGGTTGTGTATGGCATTCATATTCTTGTGTGTGTGTGTGTGTGTGTGTGCATGTGTCCACATGCACGCATATGCTTGTGTGTGTATGATTGGCTATAAAAAGCTATATCCGAGATGATTTAAGATCTCAGATGCAAGTAAAGATATTTTAGATAAGACTTTAATTATCTTTGGTGGGTTTTCTTATTATAAACAAAGAACCACAGAAGATTTATAAGATTTATCTTTGTTTAAAGCCACATTGATCTTGGTCTTTTAATTAGAGTTCAATGAAAGGTTAACTATGTTTTAATTTGGTAGCCTTTCAAGAAAACAAAGAACTCATCTTTCCAAAGGAAACCTTTGACTTGTGTTGATTTTATGTTATCATAATTATTTATCAAAAAAAGCAAATGGGGAAGTACCTACTTCTCAAAGTTTCTGTATTGTTTTCTTCTAATATGGAAATGGCTGCCTCACTCATTCAGTCAATTTTCTGAAGATTCACAACTCTTGTAATAGTCAAGTGATCATGTCTCTGAGTAATTTATAAAGAAATTGCCTATAATATCTATACCAGATTCTGAAATTTCTCAAAAGCCCTTATAATCACAACTTTTCCTGATGCTGCTTGTGTATGTGAGATGTATCACTGGTCAGCATTACAGTTGCTGCACTGCAGACTCCTTTTAGCAGGAAGTGATTTGGTTTTCTTTGATCAAGCTTGCATAGTAGTAACACTGTCATTGCCAAGATGTGGCTTCAGAAGCAGTGATGCATGGGGGTCACTGAGCAAATGACGCCTCCCCTTTTCTGGAACAGGGGTCCCCTATACAATACTTCTGCATTATAAGGGGAGATTTGCACTCCTCCACTTCTACTTCAATGACTGTGAAAGTAAACTAGACACAGACATTCTGCTTTATCCACCAACAAATGTCATCTTTTCTGTATGATTCCTTTATACTCTTTCTACATTCCTTGCTAATGTCTGGAAGCTGTGTGTCAAACAAAGAAGGATACCTCAGAGACTTTTAAAAGAAACATACCAGTTGTTTAGAAGTACCCTCTTAAAAATAAAAACAATCTCAAGTACAAATTTCAATTGAACATGGCTTTAAGTTTGTAAGCAGATATTACTGACACTATATTGAAGAGGAACAATAGTATTTGTCCAAACCTATGTTGACCAATAGGTTGAATATACTGTTTCATGTTGCTTGGGACTGCTGTTGATAGCATTTTATTTTTAAAATCTACTGGTACCTGAGAGTTAGCACTCCAAGTGTTTAGTTAGCACAATTGAAGACTCTGAAGAGTGGAATTCCACCAAATCAGAGCCTTTTAGACAAAATGAATATTGTGCTTGGTTTCCAGATTCAGCATATAAGAAAAGATAACTTCAACCCTGGGAGTGGGTTGAATGATTTTCAGAAACATTTCCAGGGAAGGATAGATCTTGGGAACACATCTCTGTCCACAAAGTGTTCAAAATGTCTTGAAATTAATTAACATTCCTCTTGACTCATAGGTTCAAAGCAACTAGGCTTACTTAATAAAATTAATCTATCATTTTATAAATTATAATTAGATGACAGAATATTTTAAAAGAAATAAGAGGGAAATCTATAGTGTTTGTGTGTTAATTTGCTTGGTAGATTTAGATTGTAAGCACTTACTTGATTCTATGCTAAAAGTATGTACTTCCGAATACATACATCAGTAAAGAATGTGTCTGTAGAATTCTGATGTGCATATTGCTCTGAAAAATCTATCAAAATTAAAACATTCTAATGATCAACTACCTAAGTCTGAACAGTCCAAAAGAATCACACAGAAAGGTGGAATGAAACAATATTAATGTCATTATCAAAAAATATTCTAGAACCTAGTAAAAGTTACTAATTATGAAAATTTTCCTTTATTGAGAGAAATTATGTGTCCAGGTTATTTTTTGTCATCTTGACACAAAACTAGTCAAGTAGGAAGATAGAAATTATTTGAAGACTTGCTACTATCAGATTGACTTGTAAGCATTTCTATGGAGTATTTACAGGAGTGATTTCTGATATGGGAGGGGCTAGCACACTGTGGGCAGTGTCTTCTATGAGCGGGTATTCGGGGATGCTTAAGAAAGCAAACTGAGACTGGAGGTGGTGGCAGATGCCTTTAATCCCAGCACTCGATAGGTAGAGACTGGTAGATCTCTATGAGTTTGAGGCCAACTTTGTCTACAGAGTGAGTTTCAGGACAATCAGGGCTGTTACACAGATAAATCTAGTCTCAAAAACTAATATTATTATTATTAATAATAATAAAGGAAAATAAAACACTTTGGGCAAACCATGGAAAGCAGGTCAAAAAGCTTTATCCCTCTGTGGTTCCTGCTCTGCATTCCTTCAATGATGACCTGTAATTGGTAAATGTAAGCAAAATAACCCCCTTTTCTGTCAATGATTTTGGTCACAATATTTATCACAGAAACATAAGCAGATCACTTGAAAGGCCAATAGCAGAATAGCTTCCAGAAGAAACCAGGCATTCAAAATATGATCAAATTATCAGCTATTTTCACATATCAGTGTCAATCCCAATTGTCATCAAACTTCCTCCAGCAGCTGATGGGTGCACATGCAGAGACCCACAATGAAACATTAGGCAGAGCTCAGAGATCCCCATAGAAGTGGTGGGGGGGAAGTTTGTAGGAACCAGAGGGGCCAAGAACACCAGGAGAACATTGCCTACCGAATCAACTAAAAGCTGAGCCCATGGGGCTCCCAAAGACTGAAGTGACAATCATAGATCCTGTATGGATCTGAGCCAGCTTTTCTGCACATACTATAGCTCTTTCACTTGGGGTTTCTTTGGGACTCCTAATGGTGGTAGAGGGGTATCTCTGACTCTTTAATTTCTTCTTGGTATCCTTTTCCTCCTACTTGCTTGCCTCATCCAGCCTTGATATGAGGGCTTGTGCCTACTCTTATTGTATCTTGTTATGTCATGTTCAGTTGATGTCTCTTGGCGGCCTGCTATTTTCCGAAGGGAAATAGAGGGGCAGTAGATCTGGGAGAGAGAGGAGGCAGTGGTTAGCATGTACTATATGAGAAAAGAATAAATAAAAATAAAACAAAATATGATAACATATTTAGGTTTTCAAGAAAATTCCTTGAAGATAAATAGAATAACACAGTGAAATGTTTACACCGTCATAGCACTGTACTTACAGGTCATTTGGAAAGAAGGCTCCTAAGTTAGACTTTTAACACATGTTCTTTGAAACTTATGTCTCACAAACAAGTCACCTATTAAGGATTAACTTTAAAAAGATTACAAGAATACCCACACATTAAAGTCAACAACCAACTATGTGGCAAATTCAATCAGCATTGGATGTGTGGAGAGGCGATTTCCTCCTGCGTTATTGAAAAAGAAAAACAACAACAAAAACAAAATCTCTGCAGTGATGTTGTGTGAGAAGGTTCTGGGAAACATGAGTCTTGGGGAGCTGAGATAAACATCAGGAAAGATCAAGAAACTGTAGTGTGATGGCACACTAAAGATGTGGTGCCAGGAAGAACCCCATGTGCAATTTCTTCTGATGTCTCAATCCCTGTTGATGTGATTGTGAGTTCCATGATGGTATGTGCATTATGCTTTAGGGAATTCATTTTTTCCTGCTGTTTCCATTCTGTGCCAGCTTTTTCATAATTTACTCTGTTTATGAGACATAGAGATTTCATGATAATGAAAGAGTGAAGATATATTGGTTTAGTGACATTTGTCACATACTGCTGAAGAGCAGTTTAAGTAGACTGGATCATTTTAATTTAGATCTTTTAAAGTAGAATGGATCATTCAATATTTGAGAAGAGATACAGAGAGGCTGTATATTGAATAAGGTAGAAGCCACTAAACATGGCCAAGAAACTGGATGAGCTTCATGTCAGGATTCAATATGTTATCTTCAGTGGTCACATTAACACACTAGATAGAATGTAAATCAGAGGAGAGTATAGGGTTTCACAAATAGGAGGTGAAAACTCAAAAGTTTATGATGACTTCTCTTAGTGGAAATGAATGGAGTCCATGAAAACTGATATACAAAGTAGTTTTGCCTCAAAATTTTTGCTATAAAGACATTGTTGGGATGCTTCATAAAAGGAATTTTGTTAATTTTAACAGTATTTGTTTCCTAGCCTTATGGTTGTATTATGACTTAGCAGTAAAATGTCAAAGTCTCATATGTGAGAGTAAGATCTCTCTCTAAATGTATCCCCAAAGGAAACACTGGAGGAAAGGTGTCAGGAGGCCACTGCTGTTTCTCTGGGAGTGCTATTGCTTTAATGTAAAGAGATGAAGAACAATAACAACAAAAGCAGCAGTTACGAACAACAGGTGCAAAAGCTAAAAAGAACTCTGTGCAATGTGGGTGGACATGGGCCTGTGTTTGGTTACTTGCCAGCTGAGAAATGGGAGTGGTGGGAGTCATTAGAGAGTATGAACAGACACATACTCAGATTACAAAGAGTCAAGCAAAATAAATATTAAAAATATACTTTGACCTTAACAGAAATGTGAAAATAATATAAATTCACAGATTTTAGGATTACTAGGTTTTTCATTCTTCACTGAAAAGAAAATATTGCTTTCCTAAGTAAAAGGGGAGCATGTTCAAAAACAAAAATGAAGAAAGCTCTTAGTGCCCAACTAATTAGTAGCTTAGCTACTTTAATGGGGTTTTACTGACTCATAAGCACAATCTAGAAAGTGTCCGCAAGATTTTCTCTGACCAGAATTTTAGAGAAATATTTCACAGTATCTCACAGAACTTTTGCAGGAAATTGATTTATGAATGGTCACTAAGTGAACATAGGCAAAATTTAATGAAAAAATGATTGGTAGTGCTTTGTTCTTGTCAATGCTTGAACTCGTAACTCGGGCTCAAGTACTTGGATGGCAACTGTGTGCCATGCTAGCCATGCCTAGGTAAATGTTTTTAAAGCATGATATGAAACCACTTCAATTTGTTTACAGTAAAACATTAGGCTATTGTTTCCTGCACCTAAGGATCACTCTTGGATGCTGACTGCGAAGGAAGGAGTGCCTCACCAGAGGGAGTGCTCTAAGTCACATCTCCTATAGCAGATGCAAACTGCTTCAGAAATCCTTAGACTGAAACCATATTCAAAGGTTTAAAAAAATAGAAATTCAAAAAACTATTTTAGTGTGATAAAACGCACAAAGCCCTGGCTGGGAAACTTTCATCTTTGAAGAACTGGGATTATAGGGTCGTCCCAGAAGACTCAGTCTATGAGCAGATTATGTAAACATGTCAGGACTTTAAAGCAGGTTGTGATGGAATGTACACAGTAAAAGAGGGGGGAAACAGCAGAGTATGAAGAAATGTTCAGGAGTGGCTTGACCAAACATCCATCATGTTAAAGATACTATTCTGAATCCAAAGTAAAGTAAGCAGTACTCCACACCCCTTGGTGGCTTCCTACATATGAATGGACACTGCTTGGCTAAGGGAGGAGACACTCTGGTTTTTAGTCTCTGTTGGACTCTCCCATTTCCATTATCAGAAGCCTCAGTTAGGAGACCACAGCATATGTGGAACTGAGACTCATAACTCAGTGCACTACCATAGAAGGCAAAGAGAGACAGGAACACAGTTAAACACGAACACTGGGTATTTTAAAAAGCAATAGCATGTTGTCACCATTTTATGACAGGCACACTCATTCAAATAAAGAACATGTCTGAATGAAATGATAACCAAACATTTTTCCTTTCTTTGCATTGCCCTTCTATTTCATGACTAGGTGCCACGGAGGGAGGTGTAAACTAGTGTCTTAGAGGTTGAGCATTTTGTATTGTTTAGTTTTGTGTGTCAACTTGAAACAATCCAGATTTATCTGTTAGGAATGTCCTGAGTTGAGGAAATGCTTGAATGAGGTCTGGTTTTAAGGTATTTTTTCAATATGATCAACGGCAGAGGGCCCACACCCTGGTGATGTCATCTTTGGGCGGGTGCTCCTGGAATCTATAAGAAAGCAGACTGAGCATGCTACGGAAAGCAAACCAGTAAGCAATTCCCTGCCATGGTCTCTGCACCAGCTCCTGCCTCCAAGTTTCTGCCCTACTTTTCTGTCCTGACTCATTTTGTAATGAACAGCATTGTGGAAGTGTAAGCGAAATAAACCCTTTCCTTCCCAATTTACCATTTGTTTATGATGTTCCATTTTAGCAATAGAAACTAAGACACATTTAACAGGAAATTTTGCAGTGTGTTACCATTTGTAAAAATCTAGGTTATCTGTAAATTTAAAGCTTAGTTATCAAATGTAGACATTTTCAAAATTCACTTTCTGAGTAAAAATCAGATTTCCTTGAGTTTAATTGGAAAACTTCATGGGAAAAATGGTAAAGCTGTGGTCTGTATCCTTGACTTTCATTATGATATTATTATTAATGACAAAACAATATGTCTAAGTAAAAGGTAATTGTTAAGCCCATAAATGACACCACAGGTATTATCTGATAAACTACCATATCTCCAAAATCTGAAATTCTCTCAGGGGAGAATATCCCAAATAATTACAATGGATGAAAACACACCTGTATCTGTACAACCTAATAAAAAACCTCCTGTAATTGAATTTCTGCTCCCCAAGAAGTGTCTGAGCAGGAAGTATTTTGTTCCCTTTTATTTAAATGAAGCCCAAGAAGTTCCTGCTGATAAAGTCTCCAAAATCTTACTGAAAGCCTTGCAGCTAATTATCATAGAAGGACAGCTTTGTTCCTCCATTTCTAGGACCTCCAGAGTAATCTGTGAACTTTTCAGAAAGGAGAGAAGATGGACTAAGGTTGCTCCATCTGTTGGCCTCAGCTGTCAACTCCCCTTTCTTTAAAGTCCCCACGAGTCCTCTGTAGGACATTCTCACTGGGAATGTTTTGTCTAAACGGGAAGAGAAAAGAGGTGCCCAGAAGAAAAGAATACAGACTAAGTGGGAGTATGTGCTTCAAATGGAAGAACAGGGAAGTAGGATGGCAAAGTAAGAGCATGGGATCCTTAAGGGAGAGTAAAGAATGGGTTGACTTTAACATTAGCCATATATACCCCTTTGGTGGCCCGCAAGTTACATCTCAAATGTGTGTAAGAAATCACAGGTTCTTGGCTGGGAAGCAAAACTTGTCTCCAGCAGCTTGTAACTGTGCTGAAGCTCTTGTGACTGGCAAGGTACCAACTAGATTCTAAGACAAGGAGTTCCTTTCCCTCTCTCTTATTCCCAGGATTTTTCCTGCCTTTCTATACTGCTTCCAAATGATAATACTCATCAAGCACAAAGGTCTTTGAACTGGCTCTTGATTGCAACATCTAATAAAAAGGTTCATGAAAATTTCAGCCTTTGATTTGTTTTTATTCTTAATTCACTTTAATCAGTGTTTTGCCCCTAAGAAATTTCTGATGACAATTTAAATAAAAGTAAAACACTTCAAGCCATGATTAGAATGTGGCGTGAGTAATCTAAAGCAATGAAAAGCAGAACTATCTGGTAATGACCGTGCTGTCATTGATGGACTTGGAGAGCACCTTGAACTTATGCATATTATTTTTCATTAATAGTAATAGCATATAAAGGTCAAGAATGCATAATAAAGCTTTATCACATTTCCCATCAAGTTTTCCAACTAAGTTCAAGGAAATTTGTTTTTCCCCAGAAACTTAGTTGCAATGTCAGATGCTAAGAACATTATCATCATGTAGAGAGCATGGCAGAAGGCAGACATGGAGCTGGAGAAGCGCCTGAGAGTTCTACATGCTGAGCAAAATGGGCCTGGCCTGGGCTTTGGAAGCCTCACATCCACCCCAGTGACATACTTCCACTAACAAGGCCACACCTACTCTAAAAAGGGCAGACCTCTACTCAAATAGTGACTCTCTCTGTTGGCCCAGTTAATGGTGGGTGGTGGCATCCCTGGACTGGTGGTTTTGCTTTCTACAACAAAGCAGACTGAGCAAGCGAGGGGAAGCAAGTCAGTAAGCAACACCCCTCCATGGCCTCTGCAGCAGCCACAGCCTTCAGGTTTCTGCCCTGTTTGAGTTCCTGTCATGTCTTCCTTTAGAGATGAACAGCAATGTGGAAATGTAAGCCAAATCACCCTTTCCTTCCAAACTTGCTGTTTAGTGATGGTGTTTTGTCACAATGATAGAAACCCTAAGACAGACTCTAAATGAAGCATAGTTGGAATTATTTTCCTCTAAAGGCAATTTTATGACATTGGGGTCAGTGTGTTTTATCTATTTTCATATAATAATGGTGAATATGTTTGGACTATAATTACACATTTTTAAAATTTTATATAATGTACTCTTGCGAACATTTTAATAATAGGAAAACAGTTCTTTGGTCAACCTACCTGAAGCTTTTCTGCAAACTAGGGTCATATACTTTTCCTTGTTTTCATTTAAATTATTATAACTGATATTAATTTTTATAAGAAATTGCTAGTATTGAAAAAATATAATTGTGTTTGGATATTTTAAAGGTCTCTCCAGCATTTTAAGTGTGTAAGCGTCCTGTGCTTCATAGTCTGATTCATTTGCATTTTATGATAAACTTGTTGACTCATAGTGTTTTCACCTGAAAATACAAGAATATTTGCTTTGGAGGTAACTGACATTTCTTAGATACTGTATCTCCCAAAACATGTAACTGTAGTTTGTAACCATATTTTCTTATGTTAATTATTATGTTGTGATTTTAATAATGAATCTTTCACAAACTATTTTGGAGAAATTTTGGAATTGACACCAATGTATACCTATCACTGTCTGAAAACGTTGCATTCTCCCATGTAGATTTTATGACTCCTTCGTACGGGTGCTTTACATCCTTCTCTGTGTGTGTTTGCTACTTAAGATTTTGTGCTGCTTAAACCTTTTTGTGTGCAGATTTTTCTTAGATATTCACAGGTAAATAAAATTATCTTCAGGTGGGCTATTTGGGTTATTTTTACACTACATTGGAGATTCACCTGACCCGCCATGGTAGCTCAGTAGGTATTTGTCAAATAAAGTAATGAGCTGAGAAAAATGAAACCCAAGCAGAAGTATGCAGGGCTTACTCCTGTGGTGGGCTAAGCTGGATGGGGAGTGACCTGAGGGATCAGATTGTGACAGCTGGCCAGAAAGCAGTGCCATGTCATACGGTGTCAGAGCCTCCAGACTAATAGACTTTGTTAGCCCTAGCGAACAATGAGTGTTTGGAATGAGGATGAGATTTTGGTGACTGCGTGCTCCCTGGGTGCTGTATTAGGTGTAACAGGGAAATGCATGGAGAACCATTCATGCTGAAATAGTGCAAGGGGGAGTGGAAAGTCAGCTCACCTTTACTTGATATGTAGCTCCTATTTTTAGAATATACAAAGTCAGGAAGTTAAAGTTGGATTATTGTAAAATATCCTTAATAATGAAACAAATTTTGAAAGGTCCTTCTTCTGCAGAAACCATACACTCACCCAAAAACTTGAATGTGATTTTGCCAATTTTATTGGACAAGTTTACCCAGAAACAATGTTGGGTATTATAGATTACCTCATGCAAAAGAGACCTACACAGTCACCATACACATCCTTAATGAGAGTCAAATGTCCAAGGGGAAAGGAACCTAATTTATCATTATAGTAATGAAGATTTACACAGCCCGTGTTCTGACCGTTCCGACTCCCTTCCACATGTATTATTCATAAACACATTTCTCACAATTTCCTTTGTTAAAGCAGTGGTCATTTTTCTTGCTCACAAATGAAAAAAAACAGAGCAAAGTTTCTATGAATTACCCGATGTCACATAGTTAATGAGTAATTCACTAGCTCTTTGAAGAAAACAGCCTTTGGTTAAGTTTTTTCTTTGCAGTTTGTTGCACGTCTATGACACATTCTGATTGCTCCTGCATCACACTCCCATTCCCCTTCCCCATGCCTGGTAATCTCACCTCCTCCTACGAGTCCAGTGTCCTTTCTCATAGCTTTGGTTTTCGTTTGTGATTTGCTGTGTTTCACGAATGCTCCCTAAGTGATCATGGGTTGGAATTATACAATGGAAGTAAGTACACTATTGAAGACAATGGCACACCCAAGAACTCACTACTGTCAATTAAATAAATTTGCATATCTTTAAATGTCCTTCCAAAAATTGTCACTTGAGTAAAGATCAATTCATTTTACCTCATAACATCCTGTAACCCTATATTTAAAATATATTTCATTTCCCCAAGAATATCTAATAATCAACACTTTGCATACATTTTCAACTTTTATAACACTTTTAGAGTTATACACATTATGTTTAATAAAATATCACCATAATTGAATTAATTCAAATTTTATTACATGAAGTTTTTTTCTTCAAAGAATCATGCCATTATCATGTGTGTCTGCAAGCATACTTATATGTTTGAGTATATATTTGTCTCTCTATTTTCTTGTTATCTATCTTCTTTAATTTTGATACTTCATATATACTTAATGTTATATAAATATAATCCATCAGTATGGGAGCTTTCATATTGTTTTTCTTCATTATATTTCTTTAAGAATTAACTTAGAACATAATCTATATCAATTGTGGGTATTTTCTGATGTTACATAAAATTTTAGAGAACATAGGAATGTCTTTTCAAAATCATTTACACATTGAACAAAAACTAGAATGTCTTCAACTTATATTCATTATTAACAAAATTTTTATAACATTCATATATATATGGTTTTATAAATAAACGTTTCTTAATTTCTCTGTAGTATGTACTGAGAAATTGCTAGATCATAACGCTGCTAAGTATTTAGTTATTCTGGCAATGGGAGCATTATTTTACCTGAATGTGTATGAATTCTGTATTCCTACTAGTGATGGATACACAAATTACTTTTGGTACGTTCTTCTAAGTATTGTTGATGCCACCTTAAATATTTATGTATAATATGTGTATATATAAGGGTTTATTTATATATATATATTTGTTTA
>NC_022012.1:6712640-6745476 GCF_000317375.1 Microtus ochrogaster | reverse complement strand
GAGGCGGAGATCCTTAATTGAATAATAAAATTTAATAAAAAAAACAAAAAAAAGAAAGGAAAAAAAAAACAAAAAAAAATTTACTCCATTCTAGGCTATTGTGGAACTCTTTGGTATGACTAAAAAATGATGCCCAGTGTTAGGCATGGATCCTCCCTCCCTCCCTTCCTTTCTTTCTTTTTTTCCTTTTTTCTTTCAAGACAGTGTTTCTCTGTGTAGCAGTCCTAGCTGTCCTGGAACTGGTTCGTATTGACCAGTCTGCCCTTGAATTTATAGAGATCCACCTGCCTCTCTTCTCAAGTGCTGGGATTAAAGGCATGCAACACCACTGCCCAGCCCTTCTGAGAAATTCTAAGTGACACTGAACTTTAAATCTTTCCTTCTTCATTAATTTTTCCTGCATCTCTTGCTAGCACATAGAAGCACAGTTTAGTTCCAGAGGTGCATTTTTTCTTCTTCATGAACTATATGAAGTGCTTTATGTTCCATTTTGTCTCATTATAAAGTCTAGATTTCCATTTAGTGAAAGTAAGTAAGGTGAGAATAGGTATCTTTGTCTTTTCCTCACAACCCTGGAAGGGATGCATTCAATGATTTGCCATTTAAGACAATATCAGCTCCAATGCTCTTGAAAAAGTCTTCTATTCAGTTGGAGAAATTTCTCCATTTCTATTTTCTGAGAGTGTTTAATGAGCAGGTATTAAGCCTTTTCATAATCCTTTTTCTACTAAATGTAATCTTAAACTAAAACTAACACTAACATAACAAGGACTAGAAATTATTTTATTGCATTTATTATTCTTAAAGATAGCCCTCTGCATTTTATTTTTTTTAAGATTTCATTTTATCTGAGTATCTCACAGGAATAAAACAAAATCTTAAAGCTTTCACAAAGGTCTTCCACATAGGAGGAACCTTGAGCTCTTTATTGCTTCTTATCCATGATTCTCTACAATTCCATCTTCTCACCCTACATACTATTTTAGTGAACAGGAATCTCTTTACTTATTCAAATAACCCCAAATTCATGTTCTCATTCATTATATTTTCATTCTTACAGGAAAGTGTGCTGTAATGATATTTCATTTATATTTTAATAAAAAAATCTTGCCTGAAGTTTAGAGAGTAAAACAGCCATACTGATCAGCCTTACAGACAGACCAGGCAGTGGTGACACACACCTTTAATCCCAGTAGCCACACTAGTTTGCCATAGCAACTGGGAGGTAGTGGTGTAGGTCTTTAACCCCAACACTAGAGAGGATTATAAAATACGAGGAGACAGCTCTCATAGACAGTCTCATTTTGAGATTCCTGGAGGCAGTATTGTCATTTCAGACAGAGTTAGAGGTAAGAGCCAGTAGCTAGCTGTTTGGCCTTATTGATCTTCAGGCTAAACCTCAATATCTGTCTCTGATTTTATTAATTGTGGCACAGTGTGCCCATTCATTAGATGAGTTTTAAAATAAAGCTTTCAGGATTGCCTTTACCCACTTTCCTTTCTGTTTGCAGCAAGAGAACTCCTGGACATATCAGTACATTTGTCTATTTTCAAGGCCTGAAAGCTTTAAATTTTTTTCTTTAAATACTTTTGTAATATATATTAAAATTTATTTAAGCAGATCAGCTGTACATAATTCAAAGAGCACATCCAAATGAAGTAAGAATGTTTAATTTAGTAAACCATAATGATTAAGTAACCTTTTAATTTTAAGGTAAATTATTCAAAAGCACTTTTGGAAATCTCAATACAAGGACAAGATACAAGAATTAAATAAGAAATACAAGAAGTTTAGGAAAAAGAGATTTCACTTACTTTTAAGAAAGTAATGAGTTATTATCAATATAATGAAAAATAAAATTTAAGTGTCAATATATTGCAACATCACTTTTATCTTCACTAAACAATGTATAATGTAATTTATACAGGTAGAAATTAAATTAAATTTATCTACTTTTATAAAACATAAAATGTATTTTTATATTAATTTGACTTTCTCCTCAATGTTAAATTTTATTAAAATATTTGTTGTGTTTTTTAATCTTTACAATATAAAAGGTAATGTAATTTATACATTAACAACATCAAGTTGAATGCAAGTGAAATTTTAAAGTACCAAATGCATTATATTTCATGTGTTTTATACAGATTTAATTTTACTTTGACTTTTGATCTACTTTTATTGTAAAAATCAGTTTATGTCTCTATATATGTATTACAAAATTTTCCACTTGAAGAATTCTAAGGTACTAGTTGAGTTATATTACATCTTTATCCTTGAATTGTTTTAGAATGAGGAGGATGTAAAGGTCACACAACAAAAATGCTCTGGACTGGGAAGGAAAGGACAGTTTCCATAGAAACCCAAATAAATTCTACAAATCTGAGTGCTTTATTCATAACAAGGGGAGAAAAGAAGTCATCCGTTCTTGCATTTTAAATATGAATTCTGATGAAACCAAAGAGAATTGTTAACATGCTTTATCAAATTGAAATTTTACATGATTTTTTTGAATAACAAATGAAATGGAACCTATCTTAATACCTCTTCTTAAAGCTGGTAACATTCCTTTCTGGCCTTCCATAGAAGCATGTTTGTGCAAAGTATGACTGCTAGCTCAAAGCTCGAGTTGCTGAGCAAATGTGAGGGGTACAGTCCAGGAAATCTCACTTGCTCTACAGTAAGTACCATGTATACATGGACAGAAGAGGGGTTGTTTAGCCAATTAAATTATACTGTATCACATTTTAGTAATAAAAGAATACATATAAATGTATTAAAATAGTAATATAATTTTATAAACATTCTTATAAAATAGATAAGATAGAATTTTATTCTTATGTGAATTTTGCCTCTTCCCTTGATTAAACTCAATCTCAGACCTTATTTTGCTTTTGAGCACAATACAGTTTATGTATCTATAGCTCAATAAAGTAACATAAATATTGAAATTATTTGGAAGTAATGCATCAATACCAAAAATGCATAGACTGTGCTTACCATTTTCCTCTAAATCGCATGGCCTAAATGTGACTCATAATGCATTTACATTCTACCAGATGCTGTAAGCAATGCAATGATGGGAGATTATAAATGAAATTACATGCTAATATGAGGTTATTTTCAAAAAGGTACTTACACATTCAGGTCTTGAAGCTATTTTACCATGATACTGAGAGACAAAAATGTTTGTGTGTACATGCATGCGTGCATGTGTGTGTGCACATATACTTGCTGTAGGAAGACCTGCAGCTTGTAAGTACCCGCCTACTGGGGCGTGGCCTCTTATATTATATACGGGGATGAAAAATCTGTGTCCGTCCCTTTTCTCCTTCCCCTTGCTCCTTTCCTCCATCTATTCATTTTGGATGGCGTGATTCAACAGGTCAAGCGGAGGATTCTGATTTGTGAGTTTACCCCTAAGTTAATAACTATCTATTTCTCAATTCGGAGCTAGTGTGGGATTTCTTTTAAGCGTCCGTTAACCGTTCACTTGACAGGTTCCCTGTGACATATATTCACACACTTGTATTAGCACACATGAAAAATACACATACATAAAGCTTCCATTCTGAACACAAAATATATATGTTCATCTATTTTTATGTAATGATTAAAACTACCTTTAAAAACTACATATTCTGTGCCTTCCTATCAACACATGTATCTGCATGTGTGTGAAAGGAGGACTCTTAGAAAATGAAGTGGCTCTGTATTCCAGCGTATAGTGAAACTGACATTTCAAATCACGGAAGAGACACATACACTGTATGTATATGTAATTTATCAAATATTTGTTGTTATCATTTATAAAGACACATAACATATATCACATATAGTATTTATTATATTATTATTATTTTTATTTAATTACTATATTTTATACTGATATATTTATAATATATACAACATGACAACAAATATATATATACATACACACATATATGTGTGTGTGTATTTATTTTTTAAGACAGGTTTTCTCTACATTTCCCTAGATATCCTGGGATTTGCTCTGTAGACCAGGCTGTCCTCCAACTCAGCGATCTGCCTGCCTCTGCCTCCTAAGTGCTGGGATTAAAAGCATGCACTACCACTGCCCATAATATATATTTTTTTGATTTTCGAGACAGGGTTTCTCTGTAGCTTTTTGGTTCCTGTCCTGGAACTAGCTCTTGTAGACCAGGCTGGCCTTGAACTCACAGAGATCTGCCTACCTCTGCCTCCCGAGTGCTGGGATTAAAGGCGTGCGCCACCACCGCCCGGCTTGCCCATAATATTTTTAAATTTCCTTATGGATTGAATTTAAAGTACTGTGATACCTTAAGTAAGCAATAAGAAAACCACTATGGTTATATCATACATATATTCATTTAGAAAATATGTACATATGTTCAATTTATGACACTCTTTTGACTAAATTAGATTATAAAACATTTGAAAATTTATGTGTTTGGATATGTTAAATTGAAATATTTGATCAATTAACACACCAGAAATAAGTAAGGATTTGAAAGGTTTACATAACATGCTTTTTCTAAATTCAGATAGCAAAAGCAAACTGTGTCAAAACAAATAATTAAATAATAAAAGGAAAGATAAATAAATTATGACCTTTGACAAATCACCCCTAACATTCTATGATGCATATTGCTCATATCTGAGATTAGCTTCTTTCCACTTTTCTGAGTTCAAACAAACCAGAGTTGTCCCAAAACACTTTATGGGGTTTTGGGAACTAATACACCTATTGTCTTAATCTTTTGTTTTTATCATAATCTTAGTAAACTTCAAGAACATTTGACTTGAGAAACATTTGGAAAAATATCATTTGACTCAAGAAAATGCTAATACAGTTGAAATCAATATTAGATCGTGTATTGAATATTACTCCTTCAAAAATCCTTTTTCTAAATTTGACAAAACAGCTTAAAATCATTTCTAGAGGAGTAGATGAAAGAAACAGACATGTAATGTAATTGTCTTTTCTGTACAAGTTTTTTAAACGAATATTTGTTACACCTTGTTGTAGTGCTTGAGGAGACCAGTAGAGGGCGTCAGATACTTTGGACTGCCAGTTATAGAAGGCGTGAGTCACCACGTGGGTATAGGGAACTGAAGTCGGTAGGAACACCCAGATATCTCACCCACTGAGCCATCATTCCAGCCTCCTAGACATTGTAATATTTAGTATTGGTTTTATTTTCTGTTTACTTTATTTTTAGATAAATGTCCTTTCTAGTTAAAACACAAAACCCTTCTTTCCCAGAATCTGAAGGCCTCTTGATAAAATTTTGACATGGAAAATGAATTCTTAAAAGTAGCTCTTTATTTTCTAAATAGTAGAGAACACAAATATCTAGATTATCAAAGACTCTCTTCCAGCCTGCATGGGTGTCTGACACACATGTGGTACACAGACACATTCAGACAAAATACCTATATACATAAAATAAAATATTTAAACATAATAGAAGTGTTCAGTATCCAAAGAATTTTCTCAAGAGCTTTATTCAGAAATAACTCCAAAGAGTCCCAAGATTTAAAAATCTCACAGCAAGGCCTCTTTAGACTAGAATTTTTGGCGTAAATGGAAGAGTATGGCCTTCTTATTCCAGATGTTATCACTGTCTACTCCTTCAGTCCATTCAGATGTAACAGACGAGTAATTTATACTCGGCCCAGAAGATACTAAACAAGATGCTAGTAAAAAACCTGGAATTCACTAGAATTTGAAAAGGAGACTATTTACAGACTAGAATGTAAACTTTAAGATACTTCTACACTTCACACAGCTACTCTCTAAACATCAGTGTTCATAGTAAAGGCTCATATTTTCTTTAAAATGTTCTCTGGAACACTAAACTGACCATTTAACCTTCTTAATAATTAAGATGCATGTATTAAGGAACACACGAGTGTAGTATAATTGGATTTGGTCACTTGTTAAAATGTTCTTCCCTTATTTCTACAGACTTTTAAATTTCTTTTTAATACCTCTATCCCCATGTAACTTTACTTATATAGCTAAAAAAATATTTAAATTTTTGGAAGTAATTTACTAAAATATTTACCAGTTTTCACTGGCATTTCATATCTTAAGTTTTAGTAATAGCATCTCAAGTGTTTTGTACCCAAATTTTTTCAAGGTTAGAAATTTCTTCTTATTGAATTTATATTTTAATAATAGTGTGTTGGCATTGTGTTCTTGCTAAATCAGTGAAAGTCATTAACTTTACTTATTAGCTTTTAATGTCATTGTAAAAAAATTGGAAATCCATTAGAATTTTTTGCATCAAAGTTCTAATTAGACAATATGAGGTAAACACATGCCCAGAAAATATAAAAATGTATTTAACCACATTGATGATCATGAATAGAACAGAAAAAATAAGATTAATTGAAGGGCCAAACTCTTGTTATGCACATCAGAATTTTAGGTCATTTTAACAATTATCTTATGTTTGTAGTCAGAACAGGAAATTGGTTAACAGTTAAAGATTTCAGTTCAGTGTGTGCTAGAAGGTTGGTTATGTGCCCCCCTCTCTGAGGTGTGGTGTGTGTGTGTGTGTGTGTGTGTGTGTGTGTGTAGCACCTGTGTTTGTAGACAGTGCTACTTGCTAATCTCATACAAGTGTCTCAACAAGCAGATGCTTATCTCTTTCATGTAGTAACGTGATGTTATCCAGAGAATTACAGATATGCACAGTATATGCTGATTAAAGGCTTTGATCTGAACCCCTTTTATGTTTCCACTTAGCTGTTTCTTAAGCACTAAATAGAATTTTGGATGAGGATGAGATGTTCTTTATCTGCCCTGTTTGTCACCACAGCCCCAGAAACTTGTGGCCGTTAGATGGATGATGTCTAAATTTGGGTTGCTATTGCTGTTATGAAACACCCACCATGACCAAAAGCAACTTTGGGAGGGAAAGTGCTAATTCAGCTTACACTTCCATATTGCTGTTTATCATCAAAAGAAATCAGGCCAGGAGCTAAAACCCAGCAAAAACCTAGATTCAGGAGCAGATGCAAAGATGGAGAAATGCTTATAACAGACTTGCTCTGCCTGTGTTTTTATAGAACACAGGACCACTAGTGCAGACACAGCATCTCCCACAGAGGGCTGTGCCTTCCCCCACCAATCACTAAGAAACTGTCATACAAGCCTTTCACTTGCTAGAGTTACCCACAAGATATTTGACTTTATTAACAGCTATTGTAAAGGGTATTGTTTCCTGACTTCTTTCTTAGTCTAATTGTCATTTGTATATAAAAGGGCTATTGATTTTTTAAATCTTTTATCTAGTCACTTCACTAAAAGTATTTAGTAGCTATAGAAGTTCCCTGTTAACATTTTTGGTTTAGCTTATATAAACTATCAAGTCATTTGCAAATGGTACTTTGAGTTCTTCCTTTCCAATTTCTATCACATTGATATCTTTTAGTTCTCTTATTGCTCCAGCTAGAACTTCAAGTACTATATTGAATAGATATAAAAAAATGGACAGCCTTGTCTTGCTCCTGATTTTAGTGGAATTACTTTGAGGTTTTTCTCCATTTAATTTGATGTTCACTAGAAGCTTGCTGTAAGTTGCCTTATTATATTTAAATATGACCCTTGTATCCCTAATCTTTTCAAGACTAAGCATCAACAAACCAAATAATCCAATTTAAAAAAATGGGATACAAATCTAAACAGAATTCTCAACAGAAGCATCTGAAATGGCTAAGAAACACTTAAAGAAGTTTTCAACATCTTTAGCCAACAAGAAATGCAAATCAAAACTACCTTGATATTCCATCTTTTACCTGTCAAAATGGCTAAGATTAAGAACACAAGTAAAACCTCATGTTGGCCAGGATGTGGATCAAGGAGAACATTCCTGCATTGCTTGTGGGAGTTCAAACTAGCACATCCACTATAGAAACCAAGATGGCAGTTCCTCAGAAATTTGGCAGTCAATATACCCCATGACCCACCTGCATCACTCTTGGGTGTATGCCTAAAGGATGCTCCATCCTGCCACTAGGGCATCTACCCAAGTTTGTTCATTGCAGCTTTACTCATAATAGCCAGAAACTGGAAACAATCTAGATGTTCCACAACCAAAGAATTCATAAAGAAATTGTACATTTATACAATGAAACCTTACTTCTCTGTTAAAAACAATGAAATCATGAAATTTGCAGGCAAATCAATGGAACTAGAAAACCATAATCCTGAGTGAAATAACCCAGACCCAGAAAGACAAACATGATAGGTGCCTAGCCCAATTATTATCAGAGGTTTGTCATCTAGCAACTGATGGGAGCAAATGTAGACACCCACAGCCAAACTCGAGGTGCAGCCAGGGGAGCCCTGTAAAAGAGGAGGAGCAAGGATTGTAGGAACCAGAGGATGGAGACGAAAATATGACCAGCTAAGCAGGACTCATAGGGACTCACAGAGACTGAAGAGGCAATCATGGAGCCTGCATGTGACTGTGCTAGGTCCTCTGAATATATGTTATAGATATGTAGCTTGGTGTTCTTGTGCAACTCCCAACAATGGGAGTGGGGTGTCTTTGACTCTTTTACCTGCACATGGCATATGTTCTCCTTCTAGGATGCCTTATCTAGCCTTGATATGAGGGATTATGCCTTGTGTTCCTATATTATTTTAGACCATGTTTGTTTGTTTTGGTGGATATCCTCGAGAGACCTTCTTCTTCTCCTCCCTATCTCTCCTTCCCCTCTTTCTTTTCTTTCTTTATTTCTTCCTTTCTTCCTTCCTTCCTTCCTTTTTGGAAGGGAAGCAAAGGAGGGGGAGGGAAAGGGGAGGTAGGGGGAGACACTGGGAGGGGTAGAGAAAGGGGAAACTGCAGTCAGGATACATTGTATGAAAGATTAGAATTAAAAAAGAAAAGAAAATGCCTTACATGCTTCCTGGCAGCCAGATCTTTCAAATGCGTTTTCTAAATTAAGGTTTCCTCTTTTCAGATGACTTTAGCTTGTGTCAAATTGACATAAAACCATCTAACACAGATGAAATCTGGCCAGTGGCTCTGAAATTCTAATATTTTTGTTGCTAAATATAATCTCATAACCATCTGAAGCTGCTATGTGGCTGATATTGTGGTCATCATCTAAAATGATATCACCCACACCTACATCTTGATTTTTCTCCACAGAAATTATAAAGAAAGGTACTTCTTCAGAAAAGAGTTTGTGATTTCTTTAGCGATGTGTCTGAACACAACTCTCTAGCTCCTGGTCCACCGACACACTGAAGGATAGGAGATGGGAAAACCTATCCATAGCTCACACATGTATATATGTTCGTAAAATAGCATAGTGATTACAGATCATTCTGTTGACTATTCCAGGTAATCATGAAGAGACACAAAACAAATTTATATTTTACAAAAATAACAAAGTTGGACACTTTTCTTTGGGTAGGAGGGTGGTAGCAATAATACTTTAGTTTTTAAAAAGCTCTTACATATCTAATGTAATTAAGCCAATGTATACTTACACTGTGTACATAATTTGAGTTTTTCAGTTTTTTCTATTTATTATTATTAAATAATATAAAAACTTGAATATAGAGGGAAAAGGATTATCTATCAAAAAACAGTTGAATATCATGATTTAACTGAGAGAAGAAAGCATGACTGTAAGTGATGGTGACTCTAGTTCACAAGTATTGTAGAGTCCTGAGTTAGGAACATTAAGTCTGATAGGGCAATGGATGAGCAGCAAAACACAGAAGTTACTGGAAGCTGGTCAGGTACCAATACAAGAATCATAGTGACCTTTAGAGTGGAACGTGTCCACACTTACACACCCCAACTTCCTTGAAGAGGAAGATGCATGACGGTTCAGCAAGAGTTGTTATGAGCTGAGACAGCAAAGCTTATTCCTAAAGGTAAGGTGCAAGTTTTCTGAAACATGATGCCTACAAGCTTTTTGTATTATCCCCAAGAGACTATGAATTCCATCGGGTTTAAGCAACTGTGATACATGACATTATATTAGTGAGCAACTACTGATTGAAAGAAACAAAACAAGCAAGCCTCTTCCCATGACATCATGAAGGACACCCACAGAGGTCTATTCAGAAAACAGCAATGATACTGAATCTGGAGACACATGAAGTTCTTGGGGCTTACTTAAAACTCCTTCATATTTTGTTGCTCTTGGTTTTCATCTTCCAACCATCTCTTTCAATGCAAAGCTAATCTTTAGACATTGTTAATAAAGAATTTAATAAAAGCATAAATCATAAAAATAAAGTTTATCAAATGTTAATTAACAATGGCAAAGTGCACACTTTACAGCATCAAACATAAAACTTGAAAAATCAAATATTAGATCTCATATAATAAAGATTTACCAAAAGAAACATTTCAAAATGCAGTAATGTGGAGAATGAAGACCTTATTGGAGTCTCTTGTCAAAATTTCAACAGAGACATCAACATTAGTTTGTGAAATTAAATATGTTGATGCTCATAGCATTTTATTTGAAGTTATGTCATACATACACTAGCCCCATTGACTTTTGTAAGTAGCTTCTTATTGCTCTGTCCTAGAAAAGTAGAAATTTCTCAATAAAAAGATTCTTTTTGTGTAAATTAAATGAACCTTAAATTTTATGACACAATATAGAATAAAATCTATCAAGTATTTCAGATTTCTGAGAGAAATTTAATGCTAACTAGCAAGTCATAATTCATATAAATCATTAATCAATTTAAGATTAGTTGAAGATGTAACCAAGTCTGTCAGTTCTGAAAGTATTACCATGTCATTCTTTGTGATGATTATAAAAGAAAAATAAGATTCTTATTAGAAAGCATCAAGAAAAGAATAATAGAAAAAGCCTCCCAATGACAAGATTAAAGGAGGATTTTTTATATAAAAATAACTCTGTCCCATTATAACAGAGGATACATGTTTATCATTCAGTCATAACATTTCACATTATTGATTTATACTCATGAAGAGATTTTTGTCAGATTATGGAGAAATATTTTATCACTATATCATTATTACTATAATATCATGATTTTTGTGTATTTTCATGACAATGTAGATAATAATTTGTTAAACACTGCAACATAAACAAAAATCAATAGAGCAAATAAAAATGACAGATAAAATATTCAGTGATTATTAACAGGAGATTTAAAAGAAGTTGTTGATTATCACCAGAGGACCCAAATTAATAGTGTTGTTATTAAATAAACACTGAGAATAGCAAATTTAAGAGAACTGCAGTTACAGATAAAGTTTTTATGGCATAGTTGACCTGATGTATCTTAACACAGACATAAGATTTGGATGGTAATGATGAGAGGGGAGAGAAACCTGAGTTCAGGGAAGAGTGCACGTAGAAAGAGGTTCATGTTGAAGGTATTACTGGATTCTCTGTGAGCCAAATGTTAAGAACAGACACAAAAAGTGATTTATACCATAGTGTGTATAGTCCTATGGATTGTAAAGACATTAGCAGCAGTTGTTTTACTCATAGGATGATGGGTACACTAGTCACAACATAGCTGAAATATTGAGATTTGACTAAAAATGATTCACTCTAAATTTATTCATATACACTATTAACTGAATGCTACTAATGGTCCATTTAATAAACTAGGTAATTGGGATGCGTATGTTTGGCTTTGATGGTGTTACAAACTCTTGAAAAGAAGGTTCTATTATAGACATGTGCATTAAAATACAATGGAGTCATTTTTAAGGTGAATCAAAAGGGTAACCTGGGGACAGATCCTAGGATATGTTTGTAACATAAAAATCAAACTTCACTGTAGTGATCAAATTTCCACCTCAAATTTAAGAAATTATATGTGACATAAACTTGATGAGACACTGCAGAAAAATTAAGGGAAATACAGTAATAAATAATAAATAAAAATAATGGTTTGGCCTCCTCCCACCATCCCTTTCCTACTGTTCTGGACTGTGCTCCCTCAGAACTGTAAGTCAATATGTTTTCCTCCATGATGATGCTTTGTCAGGTATTCAGTCTTATTTAGGAGAAAAGTAACTGATAGGAATTATTTAGTAATTTTTAAATAAGTAAAAAGTGAAACAAGGCCAGTCACCTAAGCTCCCTTTTAAACAGAACTACACAAAAAATGGCATTGCTTATACCAGCCTTCAACATAGATGGCCGTTCTCTTCAATACCCTACTATAGGTTTTCTCAAATGAAACCCAGCTGCTCCAAACAAAAGAAGAATGAGTTGCTTGAATATTCTTCCTGTGATCTCTCTTCACCAAAGCCTCATGTACAACGCAGCCCACATAGGAGGATCTGCACTGTGAGGAGATACAGTGCACAGTCAGCCACATTGGAAAGCACACACTAGAAGACACCAAGTCTCTACATCTACATGAAGGGAAATTCTGCAGTTTTGTGGTAGTGTTCAAAGAATTCAGTCTCAGATAACCAGAATCAGACTATAGCTTTACTAAGAACATTGAACTTAATGTAGAAATGATTTTTTTTCTGCAGATGGAAGATGCAGCTTAGGAATTATATCAATGGTCTTATTTCTCAACTTGGAAATTAATAAACCTCTAATGTGTGTTATCTTCTGTCTCTAACTAAACCTCTATAAGCGAGTTTTAATAGATTACAAAATTATTTGTTAAACTGTCTAATAACTACTATAGTTATATGTCTTTATTGTGACATTTTGGATTTATATTTAATAATGATAAAACACATAATATGAGATTTGTATTCAATGAATTTTAAGGAAAAACATAATGTCAGTTCTCAGTATGATACTGTATGGAAGTTATCATTACCATTTTTGCACTGAATGTAGAGGATGACATTTTGAGACTTTTATTCTATGTTCCAGCTTGAACATATTTCCTGTTCCCTTTTCCTCAATGTTTTTAGAGTAGCTTTAGATATTCATGTTCACGTTTTATTTTCAACTACAGTTTGTATATTTTTTTCTGCCTTCTTTTTCCATCTATGTATGGCATTGCTGAGGAAATCCATTTTCTGCAGGTAAACAATAATGTGATTACTAAGTCTCCCAGCATTTTATTATTATTCCCCTGATCAGTAGGCTTAATGGGAACAACCATTCAATTCCATGAGTGTCTACTACTATGCACTACTGTGTACACATTACCTGTTCATCCCAATTAGCACCACACATAATAACTATACATTTTCCTTTTTATTTATAAAATGCTTGTGTGTAGTATGTTAAGAAAAGATAAAATAGCAAGCTAAAGTAAAATGTAACATCTCTGACACAGTTAAGCATAAAAAGACATGAGATTTAAAGTTCATATGTCTGGAATAAACAGTTACAACTTGCTACACCTCATACTCAGAAGTACATATTTCCCCCTCATTGTTTCTTTCAAGACTTCTTACTAAAATAAACTACAATTTTAATTTTATCACATTAGCCACATAGTGAAGAGTTAAAACTGTGACAGTGAAAATGGCCAGTTCATTACAACATCTAAGTGAACAGTTTATTGCTCGGTTAATGTCAATACTTCTCACATTTCATAATTATAATAGAACCTTTGACCCTAAAAGACACCTGAGAAATTTCTGGATATCAACTTTCCTTCCATATCAGAAGGGAAAGATTACCTTTGGACCCAAAGTTTAGGAATAGACAAGTTTCTACCTAGGAAGTTGTGATTGAATGGGATTTTATATAACTCTTATGACAGTCAACAATTTATGTGGGAAAGGCTGAGAATTAATACCATAGATATTTTGATCAGTGCTTTCTTAAGAATATGTTTTTAGTAACACTTGAAGCAATTGTTTCCAAATTTCATTCATAAAATAATATGAATGCAAATGACCATATCTATTATCTCTTTTGATTCTACTATGACTTTGAGTGTTTCTCATAGTGAGTTTTAGCATGAAATTGATCAAAATAAAATTAATAATTAAAATATGCATCCACAAATCATGGACATTTCCAAATTTCTTCTGTGATTTGTAGACTTGTGCTTAATTAGATGAATCATCCAATACGTTTATTAAAAATTTGTTTGAAAATAGACATTATCCTCATTTTTATTAAACTTTCTATCAAGATCAAAAACCATTTCACATGTCACCAAATATAATTATGTCATAACTATTGTTTTCTCTGCCTTGTCATGAACTCGCCATTTTTGTGTTGTCATAGCCATTTAATGTCCTAGCTACAGACCCAGCCCTTTGCATGCATAATCACTTAGACATGAGGTGGTATCTTTTGGGATGTTGGTTTGCTTGTCCCTGATATCTAATCACACTAAATTATTTTTCAGGGATGTGTGGCATATGAGCATAATTCCTTCAGATACATATTTACTCAACTTCTATCTCCTTTTAAAGTGTGTTAGTTGCAATTATTGGTAGTTTGAACAGTTCTCCACATATGTGAGGGAATAGATTCCTATCTATTTTGTGTTTTAAGTTTTACTACCTGCATTTATTCTGCTTGTGTTGTTTATGAATGAGTGTATGTGAGAGCACAAGTAAAGTCAGAAGATAGTTGAAGCACTCTATTTTATTCTTCAGTTGTGTGGATCTGCTGACCCAAATCAGGTCAACAATGTGGCGACAAACACCTTTATCCATAGATCCTTTTTGATGACTACACGCTGTGTATCTGATATTTTATTTGTGGATTTTTATTTGTGGGAGTTTTCCTACTCTCTTATAGCATCTTTTGGCATGCAAATGCTGTTGACTTTATAAATTTAAGTACTTTTTATTCCATTATAATAATTATTGTATGTTGTATTAGAATTTATACATTCTTTTTTAACTTCTTTATTAAATCTTTGGGAGTTTCACATCATACACCCCAATTCTGTTTACCTCTGGTCTCCTCTTACTCCCCCATGATCCCTGTTGCATCCTTCCCACAAAAGAAAACAAAACAAAGTAAGAAAACAAAGAAACAAAAGCAAGAACAAAAAGAAGATAAAAGAATCCATTAAACAAAAATAGAACAACAACAACAAAACACATCTGAAACAGAGAAATCTTTAATTCTTCTCTCCTGCCTCTCCACAACCTCTTCACCTATCTTGATGGTAGTGGAAGCTTCAGTGTGCCGTATAGTGTATGCCTTTGCCCATCAACTTGACTGGCAAATGTTCATTGCAATGAGTCTTGTTCAAAGCCTGTGGTTTTTGGTACACCAGCCACACCAAATCTTCACTGGAGCTCTTTTGGGGTATCCTGTCCTGTACATCATCTTCAAGTATCATTCCACAGGACCAGTCCAGAAGGCACTCATTCTTATTAGTAAAAATTTTATGGCATTAACTTATTTTTCCTTTTAAAAATTCATATATATATATATATATATATATATATATATATATATAGTTGATTTTGTTTTTCAGCTCTACATTTTTCTCTGCTCCCCTCTATGTCTCTCCCCTCCCCTTCAACCCTCTCCCAAGGTTCCCATGCTCCCTAGTTACTCAGGAGATCTTGTCTTTTTTCTACTTCCCATGTAGATTAGATCCATGAATGTCTCTCTTAGAGTCCTCATCATTGTCAGGTTCTCTGGGATTGTGATTTTGTAGGCTGATTTTCTTTGCTTTATGTTTTAAAACCACTTATGAATGAGCACGTATGATAATTCTCTCTCTCTCTGTCTCTCTCTCTCTGTCTCTCTCTCTGTCTCTCTCTCTGTCTCTCTCTCTGTCTCTCTCTCTCTGTCTCTCTCTCTGTCTCTCTCTCTGTCTCTCTCTGTCTCTCTCTCTGTCTCTCTCTCTGTCTCTCTCTCTCTCTGTCCCTCTCTCTCTTTGTGTCTTTCCTCTTTTCCCTTCTCCCCTTCCCCCTTTTCCTTTCCATAACCCATGAAATAAATATTCAACTTCACTCTACGTGGTGTGATCATCCCTCTCCTTCTCTCACCTGACCCTCCTCATGGGAATGGCTGCCCCACCAAAGTCTCTCACCCTACCTAGGCTCCCTGCTTAGGATCTACTGGCCCTCATGGCCCATGGGCCACTTTGGAGCCCCTTGCCTGGGACTGACTGCCTTCATGGCACACCATGGTCTTGGGACCCACTGCCCATGGCAGCCACTTGGGGGAAGAGTGCCTTTTTATTTTCACTATAACATTAGTGCTGGTGACTAGGCCAGGCTCTCCATGTTCCCTCCTACCCACAGACAGGCCAGCTGAGGAAACATGGAATCCTGAGCTTTGGAACAAGGTTTCTTTACAACAGTTCTGCATTCTATCTGCATGAACACAAACCTCTATGCACACCAGCAGCTTCAGTGGTGAGTTTTCCCCTTTCAGGCCCCAACCACGGACTTCATGGCTATGAAGCCTTTTGCTAACATTCAACTCTGTTTGCTTTTCATAGCTAAAAATGTAACTGGACAACCCAGTTGGTCTCCGATGCTAGCACTGCACATGCTATGTGGTTCATTTGATTTGGGTCCCAGGGTCCCCCGAATGTTTCTTTCTTATTTCTTTTCTTTTGGACCACTCATAAGTGGTCCTTACTGTGAAAGACTGCTTGGAACAGCCTCTAGCCTCTCTGGCTTCTGAGTGGCCTGGAAAGGAGCCAATCAGGCTTTAAAACCCTGTCTGTGGAGAGAGAATGCTCTTCTGTAGGCCTTGTGGTGTTTTCATGGGTTCTCTCATTTTCAGCTATGGCATAAACCCTCAAACTATCAGCCAACTGCCTGTAAAATAAACAAGATTGGTCAGATTTATGAGGTAGCTGTTTCAATACTAACTTTGCTCCCCATGGCAGTTCGACGACAGAGTGGATCATGCCTCTAGGTCTCTCATTATTATGTTTAAAATTCTCATCACTCAATAAAACATGGCTTCTCCATACAAGATGTGACCACCACCATCTTAACTGAGCTAGGTGACTTCACTGCCATCTTAACTGAGAGCCAGGTCAGGTGACCATGTTCCACTATCTTACGAAGGTATTCCTTGCCTGGTTCCCCAGTGTTGAGTGTTTCATGTGTGTTTTGCTAAGTAGCAAGCTTTGGTAGGGCCCAACAAGAGCATCCACTTCACTCAATTCATGTTAACTATATGTGTTTGTCTGTGTCTGTGTGTGTGTGTGTGTGTGCATACATGTAACTTAAATACAGCTATGTTTACTGCTAAATGTTATAATTGTCTATTAATTGTATCTCATTACAGACTAACAAAGCAATAAGGTCTGTGTTTTAAATTGGTTTATACTTCTAAGTCTGTTACAAATATATGGTATATTTAATCCAACCTCTTTCAGCCAGATTTTTAGTTAGTCTTCATTTCTCCTGTTAGCTTCTCTCCTGAAACATGAGGTAAGGTCAATGTAAGGTATGGTTTACTGGCCAGCTTTAAGTTTGTGGTTTAAGTTTAATGGATTCTGTGATAAAAGGTTTTCCTCATTATAAGATCAAAAATATTTTTCTATATGCTGTGCATTGTGCTCTAATCAAAATTAATTTTATCATTTGCTTATTTTTAGTGTCATTCTTAATGCCTTCATTTTCATATTTTTGTTCATGCCATATCTTTCTTCACTTTTAAAAGGGCATCCAATTGTTTGCTTTTTTATCATTAATTTTAGCAATGTTTTTTAGACTTACATTTGCAAGAGTCTCCACAAGTATGAGTCTACATGTGAATATTTTTATATTAACTCCATTTTAGTCTCAAGCTTCAACTTACACCAATAAGATGCTGCCATATCTATGACCCAAACCATAACTATGACTCTAACCCTAAGCCTAACCAACCCTAACTTAAACACTAACTCTAAAACCTAACCCTAAGCTTTAAATCTAAACCCTAACTTTAAACCTAAATGGAACCCTCAATCAAAACCCTAATTTTAATGCTGAATCCTAAACTACTTATGGCAGTCAGAAGAACAGCAGAAGTTCAAGGTATCAGCCCACAAGGAGGTAACTCCCTGATGGGTGAATCTCAGATAGAAAAGTTCCTGAGACCACAGGTTCCAGAATGTCTTTTGCTTCTGCTAGGCCTTTACATGTTTGCTGGAGCTATCTTTCTCTGGCATCTCAAATGGTGTGAACAGGTGCAGGAAGAACCCCACTGCGTGTAATGTAGTGTTTTTCTCATGGAAACAAATCTATTTTACTGGGCGTTTCTACCTGTGGACTATATGAAGATGAATTCTTCCTAAATTGTACTATCAAATTTATAACAATAATGTTAATTTAAATAGAGCTTTGATGATAGGTAACAAAATAAGGAAATGTCACATGGCTAGAACTACTGAGCTTCTATTGAGGAGATGTACAGACTGTGGTGTAGGTTAATGATTAAGAAGAACAACTGAGTCCCAGTAGCACAGATAGCTTAAAATCTTTTAACCTTAATGTTGGAAGATATGTTCAAAGATTTCAGAGTGCATAATAGCTGAAACAAAGCTTTGAAATTAATTTAAAGACAGATGTTTTTGTCAAATAGCTTTGAGGTAAAAAAAAAAAACAAGAAGACAGTCTAAAGCTTTAGAAAGGCACATAGTTGAATAAGGAACTTTTTTTTAAAATTTATTTATTTATTAAGGATTTCTGCCTCCTCCCCGCCACCGCCTCCCATTTCCCTCCTCCTCCCCCGATCAAGTCCCTCTTCCTCATCAGCTTGAAGAGCAATCAGGGTTCCCTGACCTGTGGGAAGTCCAAGGACCGCCCACCTCATTCCAGGTTTAGTAAGGTGAACATCCAAACTGCCTAGGCTCCCCCAAAGCCAGTATGTGCAGTAGGATAAAAAACCCTTTGCCATTGTGCTTGAGTTCTCAGTAGTCCTCATTGTCCGCTATGTTCAGCAAGTCCGGTTTTATCCCATGCTTTTTTCAGACCCAGGCCAGCTGGCCTTGGTGAATCCCAAATAGAACATACTCATTGTTTCAGTGTGTGGGTGTACCCCTCGCGGTCCTGAGTTCCTTGCTCATGCTCCCTCTCTTTCTGCTCCTGATTTGGACCTTAAGATTTCTGTCCGGTGCTCCAATGTGGGTCTCTGTCCCTGTCTCCTTTCATCGCCTGATGAAGGTTAATATTCAGGAGGATGCCTATATGTTTTTCTTTGGATTCCTTCTTATTTAGCTTCTCTGAGATTGCGAATTATAAGCTCAATGTTTTTTATTTATGGCTAGAAACCAATTATGAGTGAGTACATCCCATGTTCCTCTTTTTGGGTCTGGCTTACCTCACTCAGGATATTGTTTTCTATTTCCATCCATTTGTATGCAAACTTCAAGAAGTCCTTGTTTTTTACTGCTGAGTAATACTCTAATATGTATATATTCCATACTTTCTTCATCCATTCTTCCATTGAAGGGCATCTAGGTTGTTTCCAGGTTCTGGCTATTACAAACAATGCTGCTATGAACATAGTTGAGCATATACTTTTGTTGTATGATAGGGCCTCTCTTGGGTATATTCCCAAGAGTGGTATTGCTGGGTCCAGGGGTAGGTTGATCCCGAATTTCCTGAGAAACCGCCACACTGCTTTCCAGAGTGGTTGCACAAGTTTGCATTCCCACCAGCAATGGATGAGTGTACCCCTTTCTCCACAACCTCTCCAGCAAAGGCTATCATTGAATGAGGAACTTTTTAAGGTCAGGGAACAAGAACAAAGCAGCCCAGTTATCTTTAACTGATGTGCCTTTGTTGCTAGGATTGAGTAATAACCAAAGATGGTGATTAATTCCCTATACCCGTTTCTGCCCTCAATCTACTGATATAAGAAACTCTTGACAAGTGAGTATGTATCCTAAAGATTTAGAGAAGAGCTGACTGATTCTTTTTCATATGTAAAAGCTCAGGTTTATGATTTCCTTATGATCCCTTATAAGATTACATTTCCAGATAAGTATAAAGTAATGCCCTTTCTCTGTAACCACAAGATACAATCTGGAAGTAAAAGATTTGACTAAGAAGAAGATCTTGTTTGTCTAGACAGTTAATCTATAACAAGTTGCTTAGGTATGAAAGTTTATGGGTTATTTGGATAATTTGTTTTTTACTTGTAACATGTAAAATGGTTAATCATGTAGGGGATATGGAAAACATGCTGTTTTATACTTGCATTTATTCACTTGAAAAACAGAATATAACCACAAAGCGTAAGGGAAAGATCAGAGATAGAGTTAGACTGGGTTAAAATGGGTTAGAAGGAAAGCATCAAAAATGAGAGAACTGGAAGAAAAACATTAAGAATAAAGATAGAATTAGAAGGAGTTATAAATAAAACATCAAGAGAAGAGGAGAAAAACATCAGGAGAGAAAGAAAAATATTTCTGTATGGGGATAAGAACAGAAAATATAGTATACAAAATCAAAATACAGAAAAACTTGGAAAAATAAAGAATAAAACCATCAATAGAGAGTATGAGTGTCTTTTTGTAACTCCCTCATATTAAAGACAAGTAAGTGTGAACTATGTGGCTTCCCTTTGAGTCCTACACTGTTGGGGACTGGTACCCAAGGCAGTGAAGCAAACCCTAACACTAACCCTAATCCCTAAACTCAAAACCTATCCCCCAATCTGAACACTTGACAGATGTAGCTCTGGAAAGTTGTTAACATTGAAAAGAACAACTTTAACCACATTTGGCATCTAAAGAACCACTTGAACTTTTGTATTTTATATGATTTATAATTTTTTATCTGTGAATAAAAAGATGATGTACCCAAAACAAACCAGAGCAACATTTCCTTAGAAGTCTTGTTTGTGAAACAGTGACATTCATTGAGATTATTTAGAGAGAATATGCAACTAAGGCTCCTCTTCCCAGTAGCTTTCTTAACCTCATCAAATCCTGAGTCTCTGTTGACTTCTTCCACTTCTGTGATGGAACATTCATGATTCATGCAGGTCTCTTGTGAATGCTCATACCCATGAGACTTCAGGAGAACAACAGTCATATCATGCCCTAAAGGCAGAATTCCATAATGCCAGAGACATTTTATCATTCTTCTGTATGTAATCATATACAATACATAAAACTGCAAATACATATAGACATCCATGGAACCTTTAATGCATTACATAAAACTTTTATAATAAATTGGAGAAAATTACCATGTTAATAATATTGAGTAATTGGTTGCATAGCTATGTTACTATGATAACATTAAGCTGGATAATGTATATGTAAGAATAAAAAACACTTAGCCCACGGAATACTATTGAGCCACCTGTATGGTTGGTGATAGAAAAAGCAGTTTGAGGTTATACCTAGCAGGTATTTAATATAAAACCTTACAAAGGACAAATCAAAGTTGGATAACTAGGGGATTTGACTACCACTCACTATATAGGCACCACATAAACAGTCCATGATCACCTCCCTGTTTGGATCGCAGGGATATTCATACAGCATCCTGGCCTCCATTGGTCAGCCCATTAATACCGAGAGAAGTAATCAGTCCCTTAGCAAATACTTTTATACTTCTGTCAAAGTATAAAAATCCTGGGAAGAAAGTTTAACTTTTTCACCTCTTGGAAACCTTTTGACTCTCGGGTTTTCTTTTCTTTAGTTTTTGCTATTTCCTTAATTTTTCACTAGTCTGAAAATCACTTTGGAAGCTTGCTTCCATTTCCTATATTCACAAGATGGGCCTGCATTTTCAATACACATTAGAGCAAAACAGTAGGTTCAACCCACCACTTTTGGTCAATCATTAGTGACTGTGGATGTTCAATTTTCTAGGCTTTTAATAATGCACGACTTTATAATGTTCCTCCCAAAAGCTCACATAACTGGAAACATATAAAAACTGCATGTTAATTGGACTATTGAAGTGACATGAGTAACACCATTTTGTCCTGACTCCATTTTGTTTCTGTTTTACACCCCTAGGACTGCCAGACTCTTTAATAGCCCTGTTTGTCTTGGCATCATAATTGGTATATTCCATGACCCTGACCATGGTCTGGATGCTTTAACCAAAGTAACTAATGTTTGTATTAAAACAAAACATAAACTAAAATAACCAATACAGGTGCAAGTAAAAATTAACCATCATGTTGTATCTGAAATGACTACTATGTTCTACCCAAACAGATGTGATGGAGGAAGGTCATTGGTTAATTAAATAAAGAAGCTGCTTGACCTGATAGGTTAGAAAGTAGGTGGGAGGAGCAGAACGCTGGGAGGAAGAGGAAGTGAGCTCAGAGATTTGACAGCTCTCCTCTCAGGGGCAGACGCCTCGGAGAGACACGATGCTCCACTCTTGCGGGCAGAGGAGAGAGCTCTGCTCTCTGAGGCACACGCGATGAAGCTCCGACCCAGGATGGATGTAGGCTAGAATCTCCCTGGTAAGCCACCTTGTGGGGTACAGCAGATTATTAGAGATGGGCTAGTCCAGGTGCGAGAGTTAGCCTAGAAGAGGCGAGATAGAAATGGCCAAGCAGTGATTAAATGAATACAGTTTGTGTGTTGTTATTTCCGGGCATAAGCTAGCCATGCAGGCGGCCGGGGTGCTGGGGACGCAGCCCTGCCACTTCAATTACTACAACACAGATGTAGCAAGGTTACTCTGATCGTCAGTTAAAATTGATGTAACTGTTATTTGTGTTCACTTTTTGCCTTTGAAATGTTTTACTTTTGAATTTATACACCAAGCCTCTTTCTGAGATGATAATCTACTCTTGGTCTTTGCTTAAAAGAAAAGACTCTAATTTGAATTTATACGTCTATGAAGGTCTACAACGTTCCCATATATACTATAACATTTTATATCTCTTGTCAAAATATAAAGATCTCTTCTCAGAATGTGTAGCTGAGCAGTTTTGTGCCTTGCTCATTTCTGCACATGACAGCATATACTAGCCCAAACCTTAATGGAATAGGAAACTGTATACCTATTGTACATTATTTTGCTACAATGGAGAAGCCACTAATCATGTGATAGCTCATTACTTAAAGTAGTTTTCATATAAGGTAATTCCTAAAACTATAAAGATGGATAATGGGTCTGAACATATTAGTAAAGCATTTCAGCAACTTTGATCCCAATGGAATGTTGAACAAAAAAAACTGTTAGAGACCAATTTAAAAAGGCCATCCATCTTCATCATCCTTCACTCCTGTATTAGGAGATATTGTGGCCATAGGAGCATGTGTATTGCAAAGCACTATCTGCTTACATATGATTATCTACTTTCTATGACCTTTCTAGATGGAAAGTTTTTCAGAGGTACACAGTGCCTAGCTGCACACCTTCCCATAACCCTTTATTTACAGAAATTAGTGGCTAATGATGGGTAAGATCTTTTTCCCTCTAGGCAATCCAAGACAGGAAATGCATGCAAAATGTGTGTACCAATGATGGCTATGTCTGGAAAGTGGATGAAGACGGCCTAAGACACACAATTGTCTGACTTGTAGCAGAAGCATAGATTTTTATCAATAAATTAAAAATGGAGGAATAATGTGGGAGCCCACAGAAGTGGATCCATTCCACCTTTACCAAAGGTAAGAGTTTAGGCCTATTCTTGGTCCTTCAAGGCTTTTGACAGGATGTTTGACTTATGGTGTGGATACTAGCAAAGATATCTTGACCTAGGGTGTGGTAATTTGGTGGTTTTGGTTTTAAGATAGCCCATAGAGGTGGATCCATTCCACCTTGACTAAAGGTAAGAGCCTTCAAACCTAGTCTTGCTCCATTAAAGTTATTGACAGGAGATTTGACATATGGTGTGGCTATTAACAGGATAACTCGACCTAGAGTATGGTTACGTGGTGCTTTGGATATTTAGATGGTAATCACTAGTGTTTATTCCTTGTATCCTGATAAAAAAGTCTTTTAATTTCTTCCCTTTTTCTGTATTGGGGTCTTTAAAGATCATAAGAAATAAACACATACAAATTCAGTATCCATTGGGCTACCCAATGTATCTGTAGTTCTTTTGTATCCTCCTACCTAATATTTCTAATCCACATTCCCATACCCTGGAACTTGTGAGCCCCGTTGAGACTGGACCACGACAGGTATTGTCACATTGTGGGGTTTGCAATACATGAACCCCAACACTACATTTTAATTGAAATATTTTGGTGCAATTTTTTTTCATTAGAAAATATTCAATTCTATTTTCTCATTCAGACACAGGAAGTAAATTAAACTTAGAATGCTTACGAAGTAAACAACTCATAAGCTTCAGGGAGTACTTGAAACATACAATAATCATAAGCATCTTCCTTCTGCCAAGCAGATTACATAAGCAGTAATAATTGGTAGAGAGAGGAGACTCTATTACTAGCAACGCTGCATGCAGGTCATGCACAAAGCTCCAGTTCTGCACCTCCCATTTCTGCTGTGGTAGGATGGTGACTGATGCAAATGCCTGTCAGTTATCACAACCCCTGTAAATTAACTCCTTACCCATACTTCTCTTAGAACCATAATAAAATCACTGTTTCACTAAATTACACTTAGGCATAATCACTTATTTCTTTTATGGTCACTTCCCTATCTAGAAAACAGACATTGCTCACATTTTCCCAGAAAAAAAAATGATCACAACAAACTGGAAGTGAAATAAGTGTTTTTATATCTGTAATGAATCACACAACAATTTTGATAAATGTCACTAGGTGACAAGAATTTTTCAGCTACCTTGTAAAATCTTATTGAATTACAACACATGGGCCATCTTGACTGAAATGTATTTTGGTGCATAATTAAATATAAACATTTTACACATGCATGAATATAGACTTTCATGGCACATATCTGTTGTCCTCCATCAGGATTTTCTGAAGATCAACATAGTTCTAATTGACAAAGCTTTGTTCTTATGCACTATTGCACCCAATCTGTATAGTACACTACTTATTATAAATGGCATATTTATTATTTTCTTTTATAAATAAATGAATCCTTGTCTTACAGCAAATTAAACATTGCACTATTTAGCAGTAATTATTCTCACTTTCAGAGAAGCACCATTCAGTATTAGACACAGACACACAAAAACACGAAGGTTAGGTTCAAATGCCATTTCTAGGATTTATTATTGGCTTTAACTTTTCTCTTATTTCTCATCCATGAAATTCAAATGATATTAGTTCTTACTCATGAGTTGCGAATAGGAGTCGATCTACTCTTTCCAGCACATGCAAGTATTTACTGTAAGTATTCTAGTTGAGAGGGTTAGATGACTGGAAACAGGATGTGCTCAGGACTATGGAGAGACCTGACAGTTGGTTACATTAGAAATGCTCAGAGAAGCTGACTCCGATGTACAGACAACCTGACGATCAAGAAAGAAAACTGCAGTAGGACCTTTATTCAAATTTATTCCTTTCTATTATGTTTCTTGATTAGATGGTCTGGGGTGTTTTAGGAGATGTTTCTGTCCTATTCAACACATTGCAACTCAATCAATAGGCCAGACCACAGGCTTCTGCCAAATAACAATGATCATCACTATTTCCACATAACCACCATTACATAATGCAGGTGAAGGCTTTGAATAAATGGCAAAAAGCTGTACAAATGATAATACACCAAAACATGTGTTTTATGGATGCTACTGGTCATTTATGTTTGTTGGATTTTTCTCAGCGTTTGACCTCCCTAAAATCACAGATGTCTCATTTCCCCACAGCTTTCTGTCTGTGCTGATAGGGAGGTATATCTTGTTTCTGGCCTCTTTATTTCTGTCTGGGTTCTTATCTTTCACTGTCTGCCAGACATCTCTACTTAAATGTCTTCCTATCACATTAAATTCCTCATGCTCAAGACAGACTGTCTGATCTCTCTCTGAAGTTCTTTCTTGTATTTCTTTCCTCTGTCTGCTGAAGATATAATGCTTTATCAGAGTTTAACTGAAGACTTAGAGAACTGTTCCAGAGCATATATCTCTGTGTACAGAAGTTTTTGTCTATATCACAAAAATCTATAATCACTCTACTATTCTCAGTGGAAAAATGTTATTATTACCAGTACCTTGAGGTCACATAAGTCAAAATGTGCAATGTGGGTGTTAAGATGAAAAGTATTACTATACATCAAAGTCATACTAGGCAAGGAAGTACTTCCATGAACAATTCGACTGGATAATCAATATATAAAATTAGATCCAATATAAGGATGAGAAAAAGTAAATATTAAACCTACAAAACGTAAGATAAAGTAATATAAATGATTTAAATAATGAAAAATGTGGACTATAAGATTATTTAAAGTAACTCTTTAGAGAATCATCCAAAAAGAAGGTAAATAAAGAATAAAGGTTGTGATTTAATATTCTTCTATTTTATAATTATGTCAAGCGAAGAATATCCAGGTATACTACATTTTAAAAAATTTAGTAGCTTCCACAGTGTCTTTGCTAATGTATTTTGTTTCACCAAGATAATTGTTTTGTCTACTTTGCCATTATTTTTTACCTATAAATATGAAGACAATTATTCCAGTATATAACTAATCTACATTACAGAGAAGTAGTAAGCAAAGCCCTATGATTACCTTGACAACCAATTTTGATAGTTTGTTTACTTAATTAGTTTTGACAAACAAAGTGAACTTGCTGAACTTCTTATGAATGTTTTAAATTCACATTTTATTTGACCCACAAAATGCACAACATCTAAAAGAAGGGTTGAAGTTAAAATCCATACAAGGATGTGTTCTGTGGACTCTTGTGTGGACAAAGACTAATATGACAGGAATTCACATGAAAGATCTGCCTCGTCTTCAGTGGGAGTGTCAAGGAGTCCTGGAGCATCTTAGCCTCAGTATAAAAGATGAGGATGGTCCTCCTCATGCTTGAGGAAAGAAGGGCCACCCCAAGTGTAAAAATATTGTGAGAAAATACAATGAATAAACAAATAAATTTAGGTGACTCAATGTAATTTTACTTTGGGATGTGTATCAAGGTAGAAGTTGGGGTCAAATTTAGACAAACTTTATAAGTCTTCATAAAGACTGTTGAATGTCTTATGGTAAATGGACACATTAGAGGCATAGAAATCAAAGAAAAGGACTTACCTAGTGCTTGTTCACAAAAAAAGGAAAGAAAAAAAAAACCAGCTCATGACAGAGCAGCCCATGAGTCTAGGACCTTCATTACATAGCTGGGTGAATCTGATGCCTTTTCCAAGATCAGATTTTGGTAGGTTTGCAGGGCCCAATTCATGAATCAGTTTAAGCACAACACATAAACAGTTGTAGAATTTTAAGATACTACCCTATTCTGTGTTCTGTGTCTTCGAAAGTTACTTCAGGTAAAAAACAATTACTATGCAACACAGTACTTTTCTTCCTGTGGAAATGCATGGCAGCATGAAAGAGCCACTTAAGTTACATGCCTATCTAGTTTCCACAACTAAATGATAGACCTTGCGTCTCTATCCTGAAAGCAAGGGAAGAAATGAACCTTCCCCATTGTATTCTGTCCATGTCATTCTTCATTGTCATTAAAGCTATGTTATCAAAGTCAGTGTTCTAAGTGTGTTTCTGCAGTAACGCACTGTCATTTTTGTAGTCACTTTCTCTGTGCTAAGTGATGTCACAGGTAACTCAATACCTTACACAAGAGCATCCCTGAAGGGATGCTTAAGCTGGCATCCCTGATCCTGAGTTTTTCACCACAGACAATTCATCAATTCAAGCACTTCATAAATATTTGATTTATTTATGAATTTATTAGATAGAGGGTTTAGGAAATCTCCAGTAACAGCTTCCATGTATATGCCTATGTATAACTTCAATCATTCTTTGTAAAACAGTTAAGCATAGTGGTTAATCATGAATGGCTCAGAGCAAACAGTCCCAATACAATAACCTCAGTTTAGATAATCTTTAGTTATATCGCCCCAGGACATCTTTCCCCATTATTTAGTTTCTGTAACCTGCAAAGTAGGGAAACTGGTTGTAAATATCTTAGAGTTTGTTTATGAGAATTCAATGAATTGATTAACTTTGTCCTGGGATTGGGGAGTAAATTCTTAAAATGCAAATTATATGGCAAGAGCCTTTTCCTATGGTGTTTCAGCTTGAAAACTAGCTCTTCTTGACACGGCTGTGTACCCATCAGTCACTGCAAAGCTTATCTTCTCAAAAGAACAACTAGAAAAAAAGGAACAACTAGAGTGTCACACTTGTGTACATGCATGCATTTCCATGTAAGTACATCCATTGTCAACTTTGTGTATGTATGTTTAATTGTCTTCTTTGACAGACATTACGATGATATTGGAGCACACCCAGCTTTTCAGGCTAGCCAATGAACCCGAGGGTTCATTCTCTCTCTCCTTTCCCTGTGCAGGAATGACAAGCACTTTCCCATACTTGTTCATTTCACATGGGTCCAGGGATCAAACTCTGGCCCTCACGACCACTTCATAAACTGAGCTAGTGTCAGTCCTATTATATTCAACCTTTTGAGTTGCTTGTCATGGATTTTATATTCCTAACTTAGCAGCATTCCAAATCATGGTACATCATACAATTTTTGTTACCTAATAAACTATCCCAACCTGTTTCTTAAAATGTTAAAAAACATATGTTCTTTAATAAGGTAGGAGAATTAAGATTTTGTAAGACTCAAAAAGAATATAAATTTAAAATATCCACAAACATTCAGTCATTTCAATAAAATTCTAAACCTGAAACCAGTTCATCCAATATATCATAGGACATTCTTGCTTTATTTTGAGGATTGTATATGGACTTGTGCATGCATACTTGAGGGTTCTTTGTTAGGTAGGATCAACCTAATAAAAATACCAATCCTACCAAAAGTAATTTACAAATTCAATGCAACCCCCATCAAAATTCTGACACAATTCTTCACCACTTCGAAAGAATAATACTCAACTTCATATGGGAAAACAAAACCTCCAGGATAGTGAAGACAATCCTCTACAATATAGGAATTTCCAGGGGCAACATCATCCCTGTTATCAAGCTCTACTATAGAGTTAAAGCAATAAAAACAGTGTGGTAATGGCACAAAAACAGACAGGTGGACAAATAACATCAAATCGAAGACCCTGATATTAATCCACACACTTATGAAGACCCAATTTTGACAAAGAAGCTACAATATCGATTGAAAAATAAAGAATCTTTAACACATGGTGCTGGCATAATTGGATGTCAACTTGTAGGAAAATGCAAATAGATTCACATCTATTGCAATTCACGGAACTCAAGTCCAAACAGATCAAAGACTTCAATATAAATCCAGCCACACTGAATCACATGAAAGGGAAAATGAGAAACCGCCTTGAATGTATGGATGCAGGAGACCTGTTCCCTCAATTCTTTTAAAATATAGTCACAGTATGCACTAAATAAAATAAAATTTCTCTCAATTAGGAATTTTGTATTTTGAAGACCACAACTGTCACAATGCATTCATAAGTGAACAATACATTTTAGTGTGATCCCTAAACAGCAAGGCCACTTTGTTTTTTATTTATCATTTGTTTATTTTTTATCTTCTTTTTCAGAATGTAAGTCTTGCCTATGAGGTAATAACAATAATAAATTCAATTTCTTCTCAACATCTTTAAACTTTATATGAAATGCTCTATTCATCTATTTATCCGTTTATTTATTTTGTTTGTTTTTCAAGGCAAAGTTCATCTCTATGTAGTCCTGGCTGTCCTGGAACTTGCTGTATACACTAGACTGGCCTCGAATTCAGAGACCAACTTAACTCTGTCTTTTAAGTGCTGGGATTGAAGGTGTGTGCCTTTCCCTGCTTGAAACCCTTTAAATTATTTTATAATATTATATTTTGTTTGATTGATAACTGGAGAATGCATTTAGTTATCTGTGTCTCTTAGGTTCCCTAGTGTTTTTTTTTTTCTTAATTTATTTATTTATTGAGGATTTCCGCCTCCTCCCCGCCACCGCCCCCCACCTCCCCCCCCCGCCCCCCGATCAAGTCCCTCTCCCCCATCAGCCCGTAGAGCCATCAGGGCTCCCTGACCTGTGGGAAGTCCAAGGACCGCCCACCTCCATCCAGGTTTAGTAAGTTGAGCATCCAAACCGCCCAGGCCCCCCCAAAGCCAGCACGTGCAGTAGGATAAAAAACCCATTGCCATTGTTCTTGAGTTCTCTGTAGTCCCTAGTGTTGTTGGATCACATCTCTCTACCTTTATTCCTCTTGGAGAATAGATGTGGGTGATGATATTAACATTTAGATTACAGTAAAAAATTATACAGTGTTTCTTATTTTCCTTACAAAATTCCCAGTGTAGATTTTTTTTAATTGATTTTCTTTTTCTTTTGTGAATCCTGACATCCTTCAGTATATTTTTATTTCTGTGGTGGACAGGTGCAAGATTAGTCATGATGTCTCAATTTCCAGCTGTTTTTCCATTGTCACTGCCTTATCCACATACGAATTGTAATTTGGGGGACAATTATCTCTAGTTCACGATTCCTGTGAATCCCATTAACATTCATGACATGCGTTAATGGTGATGATCTTCCCCAGTAACCCAGCGCTTCTGCAGCTAAATGCTACTTCCGACATTGATATCTCTCCTGTTATAAATGGTGCTGATGAGGCTGATGCTGTGCTGAGGTGAAACCTTAGTGTGCAACACTCAGGAGGTCTCACAGGATGTTCAAAGCCCAGTTTCTGCTATCTACCTGATGAGGCAGGAACTCCATCTTCATCACATTGCTGGTGTTATCATTTAAGGCTATGTTGAGACTAAAGACTCTGTGGAGGGATTGGTGTAAACAATAAGAACAACAAATTAAATTTACATCAGTTCAAAGTATCTCTGTGATTGTCTTCTTTTCTAAACTGCTACTTACTTTCTGCTAAGTCATACTATCGATTTGAGTCAAACATCCATAGATGATTGCACAGCACTTGGAGTGAGTTCTCCTTAACTTTAAAAAAAAAAAAAAACAAGAAACTTAGGATCACCTGCAATGAAAACTAGTGTTAATTTATAACAGCCATCATTTTTTATGTGATTAGGTACTAAACTGTGTTAAAGAGAATACTTCTTTCAAATGAGATCACATCGTTATAATAAAAAACACAAATAGACATGCTGATTGATGGTTAATATTGACTGTTGGCTTTATAGGACCTTGAAGGAAGATTCTGGGCATGATTATAAGGTACACGGAAGAATGAGAGGACCTACCCTGAATATGCATTGCACCATTTTGTGGGCTGTCCTCTTCAACTGTACAAGAAGAAGAAATGACTCTGGAAATTGGTCATCCTCTCTTGCTGCATCCTGACTGCAGCTGCAGTACAATAATTGCTTCCTGGACCTATTTCAGTGCCTTCTCCACCATAATGTACTGTACCCCCAAACCATGAACCCAAAGAAACATTTTATAATTTATTGAACAAAATTTATTTTAAAGTCTTTAAGGTTGGCACAACTATCCTTAGTCATGAGCATAAGGTAGAAATAAGCTTCATGGAACAGCATTACATTTCAATGGGAATGTAAGAAAGGAAGGCTTCATTGGTGGTGGTGATCACTTATCTGACCAAAATTCCTTCCCATGAGAAATGAATGAACAGGAGAGCACATTCTCCGTCAAAAAGTCACAAAAGTGAGGAATGAAGGATGTAGCACCAGACTGAAGTATATTGGCAGGGAATGTCTTCCTACCACATTTCCCCAAAAGTGACACTGACCTATTTTTAGATTTTTATCTTTCTTGTGCTTTAAGCAACACACATGTTAGAAGCCTGTTTACTTGGCATTGGGATTTAGCTTGATGATAGAGTACAGAGGGCAGTTTGATAATATATCAGTTTTGGAAAATAGTAGCCATAGATTCATGTGAGCTCCCCAGCCACACAAGTCTGTTTGAAAAGTAAAAAGGCATATAAGTAATTTTTCTTACATATAAAGCATACTAGAGATCTTTCTGGTTCTAAAGATTTGTGGAAGCTCTGAAAATGTTCTCATACTAGAGAATAATAAAATAGTGACTATCAAAGGGCACTAAAGTGTAGAAGAAGGGTGGGAGGGTGGAATAAATAACAAAATATAGTTCCATAGGAAGAAGTGTTTAGATATGTACAGAACAGGAAGTTTGATCTTCACCAATTTAACACACATTTCAAAATAAATGGAAGTGTATGAATATCTCTATTCAGAGAAGTGTGAAATGCTTTAGAGGATGCAAACACTAATTACTCTGGTTTGATCATTGCATATACTAGATATTCACTGAAAAATTCTTAGTACTTCAGAAATATGTAAAAATATCATGTGACATTCTAAACTTGGAACAATAAATGTTTAAAATAAGTTAAAGCTGTAGGGAAAAGGAATAGGTCATGACATGACTTTTTAACTTTAATATACTCTAAAATTACTATGAAAAAGATTATTTGATGGCATTTTCCATGAGTTGAAATTATTGATTATAAAAATCAGATGTAAATATCAAAATATCAAAAGTCAAAGAAAAAATTAACTAAATATAACATGCTGATAAAAGATGCCTCTTCATGTTGCAAGAACTGACAAAAATATAACTAAATGTAACTAACTTGATGATCTTTTATATGAGTAAAATTACTATTTACTTATTTATCAATCAAAGAAAATGTCAGAATTTGTTTAGGCTGATTGTCTTTCATGTATCCTCTTCCCTTCCACTCCCAATATTCTTTCCAGGTTCATATCCCAAGTTCTGTCATTCCTCCATTGTTTGTCAATATTTCATTCATTCATTCATCCATTCATTCATTCTCTTGTCTCATATCTTCTCACTTAATTCCAAAGCCTACAGATACACACACCACATACCTCTCTCTCTCTCTCTCTCTCTCTCTCTCTCTCTCTCTCTCTCTCTCTCTCTCTCTCTCTCTCTC
>NC_022012.1:6701856-6712540 GCF_000317375.1 Microtus ochrogaster | reverse complement strand
CTCTCTCTCTCTCTCTCTCTCTCTCACACACACACACACACACACAAACACACACATTATCAGCAACATTCTGATTAACTGATTAGAGCTTCAATGACTGTGGAGATGTTGGAAAGTTGCAAGTCCACAGTCTAATTAGAATTTAATTTGAAACATCTGTATGCCCTTACCTACCTTGTACCTGGCTTAACACTATTATGAATAAGAAATGAAACCCTAAGATAATCATCAGGTAGCATTTAAGTGCTGTGGCAGAGGTTTTCTGGCTTTGCTGATATCTCCAATAAAGTTTTGAAATGTGCCTTGTTCTATGAGGCTTTTTTTTCCCTTGATCTGTTACTATAAAAATGTCACCAAATTATATTCACCTCATGTATTTGGTGATTTTATTTGTCAACTTGACACAAGTTAGAGTCATCAGAGGAAGGGTTCACAGCTGAGGAAATGCCTCCATTAGATCAAAAGCTGTAAGGCATTTCCTCATTTAGTGATCAACGTGGGAGGACCCAGCCCTTGGTATGTTACCATTCCTGTGATGTTCATTCTGGGTTTTAAGAGAAGGTAGACTACATAAGCCATGGGGAGCATATCAGTAAGCAGAGCTCCTCTCCAAGGCCTCTGCATCAACTCCAGTCTCCAGGATCCTGCCCTGTTTGAGCTCCTCTCCTGATGTCCTTTAGTGATAAAGAACAATTTGGAAGTGTAAGCCAAATAAGCCCTTTCTTTCCCAACTTGCTTTTTGGTCATGGTGTTTGGTTACAGCAATAGAAATCCTAATTGAGACACCTTGGAACATGAGTATCTTTTCTAAGACCACAACTATAAATTATCTCATCTTTTTTGAGGTGAGAACTGAGTTTTTGTGTCAGCAACACACATCTAAATATTAAAAGTAAGATCCACATATGACAGAGAATATATAGTATTTGTATTGCTGACTTTTGATCACTATACTTTATATAATAATGTTCACATAAAACCTTTAACCTTAAAATTTCATTATCACATTTTTCTTTATACCTACAAACATTTTCTTTGTATATTGTTATATTTTCTAGACTGTTCAAAAATGTTCACATATACTTTGGTGTTTTCTATACAGTGAATTTTCAAGGTTATCTCTAGGACAGTGTTAATACCTTTTAATGGAACATGTTATATATTATTCACAGTTTATAAAGAAAATATTGATGCTTTTATCTTTATTGCCATTTCTAGAGTGTGTTTATATGTTTTTGTATAAAAGTTTTGTTTGCCAGCAAGGGTCATGCGTCAATCTGTGTTCCTACTGCAGCTATGGAATATGTTGATGTCATTATCAGGTGTTACCATTGAAGACCAGATGGATGGTGCTTGTCCATGCTGCCAGTTAATATGGCCTTATGGATTTATTTTATAATAATGCATTAGCTTTGCTATCATCCATCTCCCTGTGTCTCCATCAAGATTATAAACAAAAAAATCCACATAAAAGTGAAGATAGAATCTAGATCCCTACTTGAGATTAAATACATTGTCCCAAGGGATCAAGGTGCTAGCTACAAATTCTGTAAGTGAATATCTAACCCAAGTTTTCTCTTCCAGTCACATTCAAAACTGTTCTAGTACACTGACTATCTAAAGATTTGTGATGTTTATTTCTCTTAATACATAGTTCTCATGCAGAATAAATAAAAAGCTATTGATAACTGGTCCATATCTCTGTAAATAATGCTAACTAAACTCACTGGTCCAACAACAGAGGAAAGGGGATATTTTTAATAAACCAGTAAAATAAATAAAAATTGCATCAAAAAACTAAAAGCAAGTATTGCAAATTTTAACCAGCATAAATTATTAAGATCATTTGATCTTCAAAAATGCAACCAAAATTTCATAAATGTTCTAATTACCAAAAGTAGAAAATTATATTTAATATTGTCATATCTACATTAATTATATTATTTTTGCCAGTTATACATCTGTGCAGCTCATCTGTAGTGTTGGAAGAAGGCCACTTGTTGGTTCCCAGCCGCTTAGGCCTGAAATAATCACACAGAAGCTGTACTATTTAAGTCACTGCTTGACCTATTAGCTCTAGCTTCTTATTGGCTAACTCCTACATATTAATTTAACCTATTTCTATTAATCTCTGTATCATAATGTGGCTATGGCTTACCAGCAATATTCAAACTGGTGTCTGTCTTCAGCAGCTCCGTGGCTTCTCTCTGACTCTGCCCTTCTTTCTCACAGCATTCACTTTAGTTTTATCCACCTAACTCTTTTTTTCTAGCTAATCTACTGTTTTTTTTCTTTTTTTTAAATTTATTTATTTATTAGAGATTTCCATCTCTTCCCCGCCACCGCCTCCCATTTCCCTCCCCCTCCCCCAATTAAGTCCCCCTCCCTCCTCAGCCCGAAGAGCACTTAGGGTTCCCTGACCTGTGGGAAGTCCAAGGAACCCCCACCTCCATCCAGGTCTAGTAAGTTGAAGCCTAGGCATCCAAACTGCCTAGGTTCCCACAAAGCCAGTACGTGCAGTAGGATCAGAAACCCATTCCCATTGTTCTTGAGTTCTCAGTAGTCCTCATTGTCCGCTATGTTAGTCCGGTTTATCCCATGCTTTTTCAGACCCAGGCTAGCTGGTCTTGGTGAATTCCCGAAAGAGCATCCCCATTGTCTCAGTGTGTGGGTGTACCCCTCGCGGTCCTGAGTTCCTTGCTCGTGCTCTCTCTCCTTCTGCTCCTGATTTGGACCTTGAGAATTATGTCCGGTACTCCAATGTGCGTCTCTGTCGCTGTCTCCTTTCATCGCCTGATGAAGGTTAATATTCAGGAGGATGCTTTTCTTTGGGTTCTCCTTATTTAGCTTCTCTAGGATCACTAATTATAGGCTCAATGTCCTTTGTTTGTGGCTAGAATCCAAATATGAGTGAGTACATCCCATGCTCGTCTTTTTGGGTCTGGCTTACCTCACTCAGGATAGTGTTTTTTATTTCCATCCATTTGTACGCAAAATTCAAGAAGTCCTTGTTTTTTACTGCTGAGTAATACTCTAATATGTATATATTCCATACTTTCTTCATCCATTCATCCATTGAAGGGCATCTAGGTTGTTTCCAGGTTCTGGCTATTACAAACAATGCTGCTATGAACATCGTAGAGCATATACTTTTGTTGTATGATAAGGCCTCTCTTGGGTATATTCCCAAGAGTGGTATTACTGGGTCCAGGGGTAAGTTGATCCCGAATTTCCTGAGAAACCGCCACACTGCTTTCCAACGTGGTTGCACAAGTTTGCATTCCCCACCTAACTCTTCCTGCCATACTCTGCTATAGGCTCAAAGCAGTCTTTTATTAACTAATCATATTCACAGCATACAAAGGGGAATCTCACATAACCTCCCCTTTTCTGTTTAAATAAAATATTAAGGTTTTAATTTTAACATAGTAAAATTACATATAATCAAACAGATATCAAGCAAGAATTACAGTTACAATATTTATATCTACTTTACCTTTTATTATAACTAAAGAAAATTATAACTATAACTTCTTAAATTTCATCAAAGACTTCAGAAGGATATAATATTACCTAAGTAAACTGGAATTGCATTATAAGCAACTTCCAAAACTCTAGAATTGATAGACACATCTTGCTGCCTGGATACTCACCCAAAGTTCTTCTGTATTGTTGAGGCATCCAGTCTTTAGCTCACAGGCCCATAGTATCCAGAAGACTTTTCCATGAGACAACAAATTTCAAAGACAGTTCTACCTATATTGGCAATTTGTCAGATTCTTCTGTGTCCTGCAGAATATCTGGCAGACTCTTTCATGGAGCAGGAACCCCAAAGAATTATCTCATCTTTAGGCAAGTTCAGCAGTCATTTCTTTGTGTGTCCTGCATGTCAAGTTCATCAAGCAGCCCAGGCAAAAGCAGTTTCTTGCCCAAATGGCTAGAAAACTACATAAGGAGGCTCTTCGATGCACATCATCCTCTGAAAGTTGTTTGGTGCTGTCAGGACAAGGTGTGTCTCATTGTCATCAAAAGTCCTAACTTCTTAAAACATTTTAAATGTCGCCGGGTGGTGGTGGCGCACGCCTTTAATCCCAGCACTCGGGAGGCAGAGGCAGGTGGATCTCTGTGAGTTCGAGACCAGCCTGGTCTACAAGAGCTAGTGCCAGGACAGGCTCAAAAGCCACAGAGAAACCCTGTCTCAAAAAACAATAAAACAAACAAACAAACAAACAAAACATTTTAAATGTCATAGTCTGTAGTCTGTGAAAGGTTTGATGAATGCTTTTCCATCTGAAATACATCTCTGTACATCTAAAAAACCTAACATGACTACAAACTTGACTACTATAGATGGCTATCTATTACATTACATTTTTAAATGAGCTAAACAAATACAGTACCTTGATCAAGTCCAGAAATACACATATAACAAAATGGTCCTTAAATTTGTATCAATAAACCAAGATCCATACCCATTAAAATATCTATAGCATATGCCCCTTTAAATGTAAACAAACATTTATAAACAGTATTTTGTAATACAGTGTAGTTTTTCTCCAAACTGCTTCCTGCTATTTATTGGGAGAAGTAATTTTTTGAAGGTTGTTCAAGGCAACCTTTCAAGGTATCTTGGTCTTTCAAACCATGTTAGTCTGGGGGGATTCCACAGGTTCTTATCCTCTGTGGAAACAAAAGAAGAATCTCTTTTCCAAAGCAATATATCCTTAGACCCAAATTCTGAAGCCAAAATACATTTATAATATACATGCTGGTTTAGCTTAGCAGCCCATACAATGAAATGTCTCTTTGTACTTAGCTCATTCATAGCCAAAAAATTCAAGGAATAATAATATACTTAATCCAGACTTTCTGTGAATTTTCCATCTTTACATGGCTTGTTTATCTTTACTCTTTTTAATCTATGATTATCTGTACCCTGTGTTTTTAAAGACTTTGTTCTAATTTTTTATAAGCCATTTATTTCCTTTTTATAACTCTCTATACTCTTTTTCGAGTCTCTCCCAAGCCTACATACATTTATCCAACACCATTACCTATTTAGAGGTCTTTTATGTCTGAATCTGTCCTGTTGTGTACCTATAATTATTTACTGTCCAGGATCCAGGAGCACTTCTTAAAATGCTAAGTTCTTCTTAAACCTTAAGTGGTACTGTTGCTAGGAGAAATATAGTACTTCCTACTTGCCCTGCACAACCCAGCATGGTGGAGTTGCTTGCCATTTCCAAGAGCCATGTACAATGCCCCATCTCTAGGTACACAGTGGTCCATATTGCAACCAAGAGAGCATGTTGTTCATAGCCTCCATTCAAATGCTTGGTCTCCTAAAACAGCCAGAGGTAGTGCTGGCAGCATGGCCCAGAAAGCTGCTACCACTGAATCAGGGAAACCTCTCTTAAGGGAGCCACACTGTGCCGCCAGCAAGCAAAGCCAATTTAAGAAAAAAACAGTAGTTCAGCTTTGTTTTTTTAGCATCTAGAATTCCTTTTCAAACCCTCTCAGGTTTTATATGGATTTAGTCTACCACATAAACACCAATAGGAAGAAGGACACTTGTTGACTCCCTGTCACTTAGCCCCGAAATAATTATACAGAAACTGTATTAATTAAGTCACTGCTTGGCCCATCAACTCTAGATTCTTATTAGCTAACTCTTACTACTTAATTTAACCCATTTCTATTAATCTGTGTATCACCATGTCGCTGTGGTTTACCAGCAAGATTCCAACCTTTCAACCGGCATCTGTTTCCAGCATTTCTGTGGCTTCTCTCTCACTCTTCCCTTCTTTCTCCCAGCATTCACTTTAGTTTTCCCTGCCTAGCTCTTTCTGCCCTGCTCTGCTATTGGCTCAAATGGTTCTTTATTAACCAATAGTATTCACAGCATATAGAAGGGAATCCCACATCACTGTAGAACGTTGACACATTTCACTGATGTGGATCAGTAGGAGGAGGAGCTGCTTGTTCATTCTGACTGCCCAGAACCAAAATAACCACATAGAAACTGTATTAATTAAATGTCTGCTTGGCCCATTTGCTCTATATTCATATTGGCTTACTCTTTCATATTAATTTAACCTATTTCTATTAATCTGTATATCACCATGAGGTCATGGCCTACCAGCAAAGTTTCAGCACAGCTATCTCCAGTGGTGGTGGCTCCATGGTGTCTCTCTTCTGCCTCCCTTCTATGAGCATTCAGTTCCATCTCCCCCGCCTACCTAAGTTCTGCCTTATCAATAGGCCAAAGCAGTTTCTTTATTCATTAATGGTAATCACAACACACAGAAAAGACTTGCACATCATGGATCTTCTTTGTTTCTCTCATTTTTGTAACACTGTGGGGACCAGGTGTGATTAGCTAAGTATGGGCAGGTCACCCTAAGAAAGTTCTTTAATTCCAAACATTATCACTGCCGGAGTAGAACTCAGCCATCCATAAATTTAATAAGAGGCCTGAGTCTTAGTAGTTTACCTTGAGGCAATACCTGGTTGCAGGAGGAACCACAAACTGAGATTCCCTAATCACTGCCCAAGAATAGACCATTCAAAGAAAATGCCTAACATTACAACCACTGTAGATAGGATCAACTGCCTGCACACATCCACCAGGATACCCCAGACAATGTCAGCAAGTCGGGGTTCCTGAACTGCAGAAACCCCTCACCCCCACCTTTACCACTATAAAAACCCAACTCTAATTGAGCTCAGGGCTCTTCGGTTATTCCAATACGTTGAACATGCAGAGAGACTGAGTTTGCAAACTTGATTAAAATAAAGGCTCTTTTCTTTTACATATGCAACTTGATCTCCTTGTTGGCTTTTACAGGGACTTCATGGATTTGGGCAAAACAAACACTCCACAAAAGTATTAAGCATGCTATGGGGTCCCGACATTTAGTTTATATTTAAGTGTCAAATTAGGTGTGAACCTGTCTGTACATAAGTATTAGGCTATTTTTCCTGTAACGCATTTGATATTTGTCTATTGTGCATCTGTTATCATGGCAACATGGACACTCCTAACTGTAAGGAAGAAGCAGGCTCTGTTTAGCAACTATGTTGAATTGCAGATGATCCCTGATAGGCCTCATAAAATACTGACTATGCACACATTGCTAATCAACATAGGCAGCCTGAGTAACATTAGGATTCTGAAGTTGGTAGATGTCTGCTTCATGGGAATGTGATATAAACCTAAACCATCAACATACACACAAAGGACTGAAATAGTTTAGTACACAAATGTCTACTGAATTTCTGATTTTAGTGACTTTGGGATTTAGCAGCAAACTTGAAGAGTTTTGTAGAACTACACTAAATGCTGCTGGGATGGGGTTTGTCTTACTAATAAGGAAGAAGTCTCTGAGAATGAGACTGTGGGACTCTGAGAAGGGGACTATGGGTTGGTACTGGAAGAAGAAAGCCGTATTCAGGAGAAAATGGAGTAATGAAAGGGTATATACTATTTGACTGGCTTCTTGTGGTAGATGTCAGATGGCAATCTATAATACAGACTTGAGGTAGGAAGTGATGAATCACCTTAAATCATTTTCAGCATTATTATTGGGTCCTGACAGTTTATCTGAATATATTCTTTAATTTCTTTTCTTGAATATAAGTACAATAAAAAATATACAGTCACATTGTTTTCACAAGTGATTAAGAAAAATGCCTTCAAAATACTTGTCATGTGAAATATAAAATAATGAGGTGATATTTTCTAGAAGAAAAAACAAGAAAATGAGGAGTTATAACTAATGCTTTCAACAGATATTGGTTTTTCAAAACTACTTTTGAACTTCAGCTGGTATTTAAAGAGACTCTACAAATATCACATCAAATCTTACCAAAGCTTCCTTCAAAGATGTACTCACAGTCAGAAAGGGCCTTATATGTGCATGACCCCTCTTTTCTCCATAGATTTATGTAGCAGTCACATTACTTTTCTCTGTTGCTTTTGGAATGAAGCTACAAGGAAAAAAAGCATGGGTGCAGGGAATGTCCACGGAGAAGTCTGAACACTATTCTGGTTTCCAGATACAATGTTGCTACCCTTGTTGGACTTGTCATATCTGCTCTTTTCCATTTTCTCCAAATATTACCAACATCTCCCAAAGACCTAGTGGAAGCTGGCATGTGAGACTGTTGGCAAAACACAAGGCATTTCATGATTTTGCAAGAATGCAAACATTTGTTTCAGCATAGTGTTGCTGGAGTGAGTGTTTCTTTCCCGAAACACATGTCATAAAAGAAAATTTAGACAATTAAAAAAATAATGACCCCACAGATTAAATTCTTTCTTCAAATATTAGGACTCTGGGATTTGTCCAGGATTTCTGATATACTTTAGGGGAAATCAGGACAAATACCTTGTTATTACTAGACTTGATGTTATAATCTTTTAAAGTTTGAGCCAGGTACATTCTGAAAAATATATAACACATATGCTTACTGTGAGAAAATGCTCTGATATTACTTCAAGAAAATATGCAAGATAAAACTTTTTATAGCTACTTATGATATATAATGAATTGTAAAAGCTCAGGCAGTTAACTCCCTCTTCTAGCTACCAGCTGCTCTGCAGAACAGAGTATTATAATTTTTCAAACACTGCTTCATGGTCAATAGCTGTGCTGAGTCCTCCCTGGCTTAGGTTCCTGGAATTGCCTCCTGAAATAGACAGCAAAACCCTTAACAGGGCACTTGAAGTCTCTTGTTTTATCAAGATATGTATTTATATCCATCCTTTTTCTTGGAATTTGCATGCTTCTTTTGAAATGAATTGTCTTTCACTCCCTGAATATGCTTTTCTATTGTCATCTGTTTCATTTATTATTCCTTTCTTAGGTCATTCTATTTTTTCCCAAAAGTTTATTATCTTCTAATTATACTTTATCTGCCACTAAAACTGTGTGTGTATGTTTGCTATTGCACTGCATTTCAGATATGATTGTTTTTTCAGGTTGTGTATGACATTATCTAGAATGTGAAAGATGCAAACCAAACATTTGTGAATACTTAAATGATGTTTGTTGAAAAAGTCAAACATTAAAGTGTATAAATTATACTTTATGGCTCATGTACTCATTTGAATAATACTTTTTCTACTCATTCATAGAAAATTGCATAAATCTATAGAATGCATTTTGAGTATATGCATCCCTACTGCCTCCCATCCAGGACTCCCCAAGTGGTTTTACTCACAACTTCCTCTTTACCATCAATAACTCCCTGTGTTCAATTAGTGCTACCCATCTGTGCATAGATTTGGAGTCATCCACTGGGACCTGGCACTCTTTTATCAAACACATCTCCAAATAAAAGTAACTGTTCCTTCCTCAGCAGCCATCAACTGCTAAGACCTCTTCTGCTAGCAATGGGGAGCCTCCAGAATCAGTCCCATATCACAATGGAATGTTGACTTTCCATCCTCTGGCTTTTATGTTCTTTCTGTACCATTCCCATAATGTTCCCTGACCAGGAGCCAAAGCATTGGTATATCAAAACCTCTACTAGTATAGTACGTTTCTTAGTAACACTAAGTAGATGAGTCTTGTTTTAAATTTTGTATTAGCTTCTGTTTTTAAACAAGCCTATTTGTGTGTATTTGTAAGTGCTTATATGAGTGTATGTATACCTATACAGGCAAGAGTCTTTGATGCAGAAGTGCATTGGATATCTGGGGCTGGAGTTGCAGGAGGTTGTTAAGCTTCCATGTAGATGCTGAGAACTGAACTTATATCCTCTGCAAGAGCAACAAGTGCTCTCAGAGATACTGAGCCATCTCTCTAGATGCTGGATCTTTTATTAAATTCTAGCTCTCACTCTGCTGTTTAATTGGAGATGCAGGATGATGTGAACATATTGTTGCTACTAGGAGGTATATGCTGTTTCCTGGAAATCTGTTTCACTCTTCCTCAGTTTGAGTAAAGTTTTTTTCTTCTTTTCCATTGTTTTTATGAGTTTGTTGGCTTACCAACTTGAAGATACTTAATTACTCCCCAACCACCTTTGTTCATCTTTTTTTCTTATGTAATTTGTTCTTCCTGATGTTTTCTAGTTATGTCTGTTATCCATGCAGGATTCCTTGAAGAGTCTTTGGTCATGTTTGCTTGATGCCCAGTTGTCACTTGGTCAGTGCTAATATTGGGAGGCCTTCATTTCATGGATAATCTGTGGATATGGGAATGTGGGTTGGTCATGATTTTTCTCAGGACTTTTCTCGAATTCAGCATTTTTGTGGATAGATCTGATATAAACTTGATATTTTCTCCTAAATTACTGCTTCCTGCTTGTAGTTGCAAATATCCACTCCTCTTTATTCAACTAAAATTGATGTGAAATGGAAATATTTATTTTCTAGTCATGTCTGCTTAGGCTCAGAAATGCCTCCTACTTCCAATTTGATGTCAGTATCTTTCTCTAAATTTGGGAAATTATCTGCACTGTTTCAGTAAGAAAATTTTCTCTTTCTGTAGCTTCCATTCCTCCTTGGATGGTTGGATTTGGGCCCTTGCCATGATCCACATGGGCAAGATAGTTCTTTTCCTTTTTATTCTTTGTTTTGTAGTTTCCCTTCTTCTTCTTCTTCTTCTTCTTCTTCTTCTTCTTCTTCTTCTTCTTCTTCTTCTTCTTCTTCTTCTTCTTCTTCTTCTTCTTCTTC
>NC_022012.1:6679219-6701756 GCF_000317375.1 Microtus ochrogaster | reverse complement strand
CTTCTTCTTCTTCTTCTTCTTCTTCTTTTCTCTCTCTCTCTCTCTCTCTCTCTCTCTCTCTCTCTCTCTCTCTCTCTCAGCTCAGCCTCTCCTTGTCTGTAATCCATTGTGCAGTCAAAGCTGGATTCTTGTCTGTGACAGTCTCTGTGAGTCACTAGACCTGCTCCTCACCTGTGCTTTTGCTTACCCTGCTTTAAATGTAGCCAATATTTCACCCTTGCTTCAGTGTCCAATATTCCTTTTTCTTTGATCTGATCCATTGGCTACATGTTGCAGCATATGTTCTGCTGATTATTTTTCATATCCAGTTTTACTGACGGCCTCATTTTAAGATGACTCCTGATCCCAGCATCAGAGTGCTCTCTAGCAGAGCTGATTGCCTAGCCAGACTTAGCATGCTGTGCAGATCACAAGTCCCCCATCCTGAGCTCTATCTTTGCTGAACTTCAGGGTGACAACCTGTGAATCCAACCGTACTTTCCATTTCCTTTAATCAAAAGTCCTGCTGTGGTGGGAGATGCCTCACTCTCTTCCTTAACATTTCTGCTAGCATCTTATGTTGAAGTTCATTGTATACTCCCCATATTTAAACTTCAGTATTTCTGGATTTTACCTGAAGCTTTTCTACTTATTTTCTGAACCCCTATGTCTTTGCAGATCACTCACCTCTACCTGTAGCCATGCAGTTGACACTCTATTTCAGATTTGTGAGGCTGTGGAAATTGCAAACTATCTTGTGTTTAAAATCTGCATATCATAAGCCTGGCAATTTACTTCAAAATTCATATCATTTATCGATTACTTGTGAATGAAGGGGTAATATAAAGCTATTTTGGGCAATGACAACCATATTGATTCATTGTTTAGACTATCTTTGGCTTTTCTCACAAATGATTTGTTGTTGTTGTGTTGGGCACCCAGGTTTAATATTTTTTCCTTTTATTTTTAAGTTTCTTCTTTTTACACTATTTTATTTAATTAAAACAGTAAATTCAATTGTTTATTATTAAAGTATAGAGATACATGTGGGCTCAGTACACTGAAAATTATTGTATTATCAATTTCAATTCTGTTTTGTAGATTGTTTGGGGTGGAATTTTAATTAGATAAGGATGCCTTCAATAAGATAATTGACTTATATTACTTTCTTGAGTTATTATAGCAGCATAATCTTCACTCACTTCATTGATAAACAGATGACAGCATAAAGTCAATCAAGTTGCTTAAGTATATAGGGCTTGCACACAGAGCTGTGGGGGCCTCATACATATGCATTATTATGTCAGTCATATGACAATTAATAGGAAGAGAACCAAAACAGAACAGATAACTATGTCCATATAATTTCCAGTATGTACATAGATAAAGAATACATTGCAGATCATTAAACACCCTGTAAGACTTGATTAAATTTTTGAGTCATTCTGCTCAAAAGGTTAAAATCAATCCTTAGATTTCATCACTTTTTAAAACACCTTCTTATGCTGAGAAGAAGTGGAATGTAAGTGTAATCACAATGGCAAACCAAGTGAAATGAAAGTATGTAATGGGTCTTTATAAATCAGTGATCAGCATCAAAATTCCAGATACTTCAGAAGCAGCAGAAATAGTTGGAGGTGATCCATGAGAAGTTTCTAAAGACTGTACCACTACAATTTCATGGCTGTGTGTTGGGTTATAATCCATGTAATTAGTAGATTTGTCTACTACTTCTACTCACTTTTAATTACCATATTTATTACTATTTCCATTTTCTTTGCAAACATTTAACTGTATGTAGAAACAAAAACATGTCATTTGGTCACAAGTGGAAGAAAGCAGAAGTCTACATTTAAGGCAGGCTCAGTGGCACAGAAATTACACTATGTGATGCAGCTTAGAAATCTAATTGTGTGTGTTTCCCACAGGAGCATCTGCACTCAGTATCGTTAGCATAAAAATCATTCTTTGGGGAATATTTCATCTGAGTATTTCACTGTTCATTTATCTAAAGTAATAGATGATATTGTGTGCATTTGCTTAGTGTGACTCATAATTGTTTTGGTAATCCAAAATTTGTTATCATTTTAAAATTTGTTTTTAAAAATACAAACCTATAGAAGCAATGATATAATTTCTAATTATAAATTATTTTGTTTTTAATTTAAGGTACTTTCACATGATGATTTATAGGAATTTTCAAAATGTATATTTTCAAAATAATTAAAATTTATATTTTTGAACACAGCAGTGTTTTGTATGAATCCTTAAGTTGATGCTTAAAAACTAATCTTGACAGTGCAAAGTTTTTAAAACAAAACACTGACTTGTTTGAATCTCATATCTGTTTTTAAGAGGCAAACAAAAGTTTTGAAGATGACCTGGCTTCCAGGCTCCCTGTCCAGCCAACAAGAAATTGAGTATGTACATACTCTCTTGAAAAGAGGGTCTCCTCTGAGGGTTTATGTGATGTAGATATTTGTTCAAGATCCTTTAAAAAACTCCAATTACAGAGAAACAGTGTCTTACTAAAAAAGGAAGTGAATGGCAACCCTGCCTTGTTTGAGAGTTCAGTTTCATCTCCAAAATTATAGGATGCATTCAAACTCATGTCTGTGTACTTTAATCCCCAAATTCATTTTTGCCATGCGATGTTTTGGAAGGAAGGGAAAATAACTAAAATGAAGTCCATAAAATGAACATGAAGCTCACTTGCTTCGCTGCCATTATACTGTGTTGTATCAATTATATATAAGCACACATAGTGGGCTGGGGGTGAGAGTTTGCAACTGAAAGCGGATTTATTGTTGAAGGAGGCAGAGAGTCCTGTTCTTACATTTTTAATGCTGGTTGTGTTTATAGGGGGTTGGCTGTTAGATGTCACCTAAAAATGAAAACAATATTAGAAAAAGTAAGAGGAAGGTAATAGCAGCAAAATCCATCTTCTAAGTGTAACTGTCTCTCTTCCTCTGACTTCTCAAGATTAGCATATCAAGGAGTCCTTTACCTTTGTCTCGCTCTACAGCTTTTCCAAAAGAGCAGTCACTGCCATCATATGATAATATTCACTAGTTCCAAACCCCCTGCTTCCAGCTCCCTACTCCCTGCTTGCTAGCCATGAAAATGGAAACCAAGCAAGGTCCATTCTTAGCATCCTTTCCTGAATCTCCAACCTCATGTCCACCCTCTGCCTTTCTCCTCTTCTTCACTGTCTTGGTTAACAGACTTTATGATGCAATCCTGAAACCCGGGTTGGGATGACCAGAACCTCCTTAAGAGCTGAATGGGTGCAATTAGTGCAAATGAAATTGAGAGACAGACACCAATTGTCCCTAGAAACTTAAAGGCTAGCTGTCTAGGCTGGGAGGAGGCTCTGTCTTAGACAAGATGGCAAGAAATAATACCAAAAGAAATCATCCTTTGGTGTCCACACACTTGGTGTTGTTTAGTAAAGCTCTTTGTTCAGCACTTTCCCATTTGTTTATATTTAAGTAATTTTATAGATTACTTTGTAATCTGAAGACTGTACCAGTGAATTAGAAGGGGCCACAATTATCTTTCTATAATGATGAAAAAAATCACTCACATGGAAATTTTACTAAATCACATCTCTTTATTTAATAGGTGTTTGCTCACATACCTTCTCCACAGCTTCCAAATATGTGGGCCAAATATCTTGCTGCTGGACAAGTGATAAAAATTTAATTTATTTTGTTTCCATGATAAGGGTTAGAAAGACTAGGATTTGGGATTTGTAGATATTCTCAAGCATGTTTTTTCCTCTTCTGTTTTTCTAGATTTTTTCAGAGTATCTATAATACAAACCTTAGACATGATATTAATTCAATTCAATTCATTAATTTATTAGCAAAGTTTAAATATTGTATTCAATCACCCAAATTTTTACATTATTTTTGAAGGACTTTTAAAGATAATTACTCAATATTTAGTCTATATTGGGATGGGTTTGGTGATTGTCTTGCCTTGGTCTACTGAATGCCCAAAACATTCATGATATTTTGGAAGTGATGTAATAGCTTTTCAACTCATGGTTCTAGATAAAGCACATTCATTGAGAGATGGTTGGGCTCCTTTAAGTAGAAAGTTAAGAAAATGGCATTTTCTGTACATTTCTCACCTCAACTGGACCTTGACTCTGAAACAGGAGTTTGGTCCATCCAGAACCACGAGTTTTGGTCACCTCTGATATTTTATTTCCATCTTTGCCAAAGAAAGCTTATTTACAAATCCTTCAATGATTCCTTCCTTGTAACTGTTGGTATACATTGTCATAGATTTTTTTATTGTTCAATCAAATACATGCCAAATATAACTCATCAATCCCAGGTACTCTCTCTGCATGGTGTGATGGTATAGAGATCAAATAACAATTCAACAACTGAAAAAGTATATTTAGACATTTAGGAAGAGTTAAAGAGTGTATCTTAAAGGGTAATGGAGACTAATTCTTTATTTTTCATGAGAAACAACTTGATGCCAGTATCTCTGGCTTGAGGATAAACTCGTAGTACTGAGGCAAACATAGAAATGTTTGTGTTGCTTGGTATGGAACATGAAAGAAGAGAAATACAACTTAACAGTCTGTATGATAGTGTTCAATTGTCAACGTGCTTACTATATATAATCACTGGGAGCTTAGCTCCACAGGACACACACTAAGCATTCTGAGCATATTACCCTATGTTCTCCCTGAGATGTGGGATGTAAGGCCCTATTGCTGAAAACACTGCACTTCAGACACAGCCCAGAGACAAATGATCTGAAACTGACATGAGCACTAACTTTCATGAAACAAGAAGCTGCCTGCAAACTTCCAAAGAAGGAATCAACCTCCAGTTCTCCTCAAATATAACAGATATGCACCATAACAATTGCCTAACACATTAACTCTAAGGACGCAGAAATGGCATGAGTAACTTGGTCTTAACCAACAGCTCTCTAGTTAGACATGAGATCAGTTCAACAAGAGGAAAATCATGCCTGGTACTAGAAGCATAGCTCACTACTCACAGCTAATGAATACATGAACCTTGTAAAAGAAGATAAATCTATCACTTTACTAAACCATAAAAGCCCCTAACCATACTCTAAACATTTTTTCTTTAACATAGGTAAGTGTAATTATCACACCATATTAAAGCACCTCCTTTTTGCCACAGATAGGGAGTATTACAGAAAAGCACAACCAATCAAAATGCTCTGGCCTTTAGTGGGGAGATTAAAATCAGGCAGGAAATCCAAACAGAGATATATAGAGAGAGTAGGCAGTGTCAAAGATACACCATATAACTGATGAAGAAGACCCTGGAACCTTACCTTAGGCTACAGTCTTGTGGTGATACATAGATAAATAGAAATGGCTTAATTTAAGATGGAAGATCTAGCTAGAAATATGCCTGAGTCATCAGCCAAAGAATCTTGAAATTAGTATAGTTTTGTGTGATTATTCAGGTCAGGGTTGCCAAGAATGAAAGAGCAGCCTCCATTTATAATATGTCGCCAACTGTCTGGCATTGATACACATAAGACCTAAAAAAAGCTTTAAAATAAAGAGGTCTTCTAGACCCACAAAAACAGGAGCCCAGCACAGCTTCTTGGAGCTGCATTTTATTTCTTAGATACTCTCTGTTTTCTGATAGCAAACAGATGTGCAGTTCCTTTAAGAAACAGATTCCTGGTATTTCCTGGCTTTACTAATGGCTCTGGATCTTTCAGGAGGTGTCACTAGAGAGCATTTAAATGGGGTTTGTGAGCAGAGTGCTACAAGTTACTTAATGGTGACATAGACCCAATTGTATCCTTTGAGTTGGGGCAGTGAGTGTGGCTCACAGAGGTGGTGAGCATACTTATACCAATGTTGGATGGGGTAAAGCCAATAGGCAAGTCACAGTGTTAATTTTAGCCATGCCTTCTTAGAATTTAAGAAAAACGCCTCTTATGGCCAGAAACACATACATAATAAGATAAATTCAGATGAAAAAGATCTCTGAATGGATCACAGTATTGGAAAAATGTACAAGGGTTAAGAGAGAAAGAAGAGCACAGACAGTCATAGATAAAAATGTAAATAATAAAATAAATATTAAAAAGTAATAGAGTAAAAACATTCATGTAATTATAAAATAACAGAGTCTGGGTTATACATATTATTGTGTTTTATTTGAAATTTTTGATGTGAATGAGCTAAGGACAAAGAGACATTTCATTCCACAGACTGTTAAGCTAAACAACCATGTATTTTAAAGATATCTTTACTTCATAATTTGAGAGTAAGGCTATGTTCCTTTGGAAAAGAAGTTCTGCTTTTGTTTCAACAAAAGATGAAAAACTATGGATTTCTCCCAGGCTAATGTGCCTTGATGGAACAAGACCCCCTGAAAGATCTCCATGAACCCTAAAAATACTGCACCCAAGAAACAGGAGGAAGCAGTTTGGAGAAAACAATGCCCAAATTCCCAAAACGGTTATGTATGGACTTAGGTTTATTAATACAAATTTAAGGTCAATTTTGTTATATGTATATTTCTACTTTTGTTTAATGGTTTATGCTCATTGAAAAATGTAATGTACAGTTAAGAAATACAGATTAACAGCTTGTCATCTATAATCAAACTTTTAATTGCATTAGTTATGTTTTCTAGATATACAGAGCTATGTTAAATAATCTTCAACACTTAAAAACCTATGGAATGTGGAATTTAAAAGATATTAAGAATTTAGATCTGCTCAATAGTGAGACAAGTCTGCTTCTGGCAGCACCAGACTTCTTCAAAAGGATGATAGGCATTGATAAGATTCCTTATGAAGTTTGCCAGTCAATTGTACAAGAAAATGCTCTTGCCTAAACTTCTTAATGGTATGGTATGTGAATGAGACATGCAGGACCCACAGAAAATGACAAGAAAGTGAGACAGTACTTTGGGGTTCATGCTTCAGGAAACAGTCTGTCAGACATTCTGCCTAACACAGAAGAAAGTGACTGTCAATCTTCCAATATAGGCAAAGCAGTCTTTCAAATTCCCTGCTTCATAGAAAATCTGCAATATCCTATGGGCCTGTAGGCTAAACATGGATGCCCCAACATTAAAAAAAAAAAAAAAGACTATCCAGGCAGTGACATGTCTCTGTCAATTCTAGAATTTTGCAAGTTGCTCATAGTGTACTTCTTGTAAGGTAATATTATGTTCTCCTGGGTATTTGATGGATTTGAAGGCAAATAGTTATAGTTTTATTTAGTAATAATAAAGTATAGATGCTAAACATTAGACTCACAAAGGTAAAATATGTTATAGAATATTTTTTAATTTTATGAAATACAAATAGACTAAATATTGTAAGTGTAATTATTGTTTGATACCTGTTTTGTTATAAATAATTTTGATGTGGGAGTGTCATATATCAATCTGTTGATTTCTTTGGTTAAGCAATAAAGAAACTGTTTGACCCTCATAGGTTAAAACATAGGTGGATGGAGTAAACAGAACAGAAGGCTGGGAGAAAGAAGCTGAGTCAGGAGTCGCCATGATTCTCCCACTCCAGGCAGATGCAGGTTAAGATCATTCCTGGTAAGCCAGCTCGTGGGCTACACAGATTATTAGAAATGGGCTAGTCCAGGTGCGAGAGTTAGCCAAGAAAAGGCTAGATGTAATGGGCCAAGCGGTGTTTAAAAGAATACAGTTTCCGTGTTATTATTTCGGGGCATAAGCTAGAGCTAGCCATGTGGGCGGCCAGGTGCCAGGGACGCAGCCCCACTGCTCCATTACAACATAATTTTACTATTTAAAGATAAAGCTTTTTTTTTTATTTAGACAGAAAAAAGGAAATGTTGTGAGATTCTCCTATGTATGCTGTTAATATGTTTTATTACCATTGGTTAATAAAGAAGCTGCTTTGGCCTATGGAAGGGCAGAATAAATTCAGGTGGGAAATCCAAACCAAGATAAAGAGAGACAGTAGGCAAAGTCAAAGAGATGTTATGTAGCTGCTGAAGGAGAAAATGCTCGAAGCTTACCAATAGGCCACAGCCTTGTAGTGATACATAGATTAATAGAAATGGGTTAATTTAAGATGTAAGAGCTAGATGGACATACGCCTGTGTTATTGGCCAAGCAGAGTTGTAATTATTATAGTCTCTATGTCATAATTCAGATGTGGGCAGCGAGGTAATAATAAGACACAGTCTCCATTTACACTTCCAAATCACTACACCTGGTTGTCCTAAGTGAACCATGAGAACAAAATCCAAGAAATGAGCACAAGAGTCTTAGGACCTCAAGATTTTCAAAAACATAAAATTATTCTTGAATTAGACTTTCATACCTCTCTCAGGTATAGTGGATATGAATAAAGTTACATCAGGTAATTTATTGCAACTGGTTATTGTTATTTGTTTATATGACTCTATGGAGAAACATGTTTTTACCTCTTGTGGCTTGCCATTCTGATTGGACACATTTTTTTTCATGTGACTCTTCTTATCCTTCAAAGTATAAATTATCTGCGGGTCTGAATGAATTTGATTATTCCATGATTCTTTAGTTTGCCTCATTCATCAGCTCTATCCTCCCAAGTCCCTTTGCCTCTATAGCAATAAACACTGGACCCTTCTAAAATGATAGTTCATGAGATGGAATAGTCATTTAAAATTGTTTTAATATCTGCTATATTAAAAAATAACAACATTGAAGAGACTCTGAATCCAAGCATTGGTCTCTGCGAAATATTAGAAAATAAGAAACACAGAAACCATCTTATAAACCTGTGTACATAGAGGTTTGAGATGGCTGAAATTAATTTATTTTCAACTTTAATCTGACTACTTCATATTTACAATATTTGTCTTTTTAGGAAGATTTTACTGAGTGGTACATTAAATATTTATGTCTTCTTTCCTTATATGAATCAAAATTATCACCATTCCTCTTCTCACTGATTTTACAGATGAAACTGCATGACTAATCCATAGAATTTCGAGGGAAGAAAAATGACTTGACACATGGCAGGAATATGCTCACCAGACAAGCCATCACTCTAACATTTTCACTAGCTCAATCAGGAAATGGCTGTACAGTGAAATATATGACAGATTGGAGTCTATTACTCCCATGGCGGCAGTTTGACAGACTTACTAGTAAAGACAAACAAACAAAAAATTCTCATTTTACCCACAATCAAATGACACTCCAACATAAAAAAAAACACTATATTATGTTTAACACTATTTTCTCATCTTACAAAGCAAAAACAAAATAGAGAGGAAGAGAGAAAGGAAAGATAGTGTGTCAGGATGGAGAAAAGGGTGGTTAAACAGAGCACATTATGAAGGAAGAATGCATGGCATGTAGCCCACTGAAGATTGCTGTCTTCTTCACAAGGTTGTTGCAAGAAGGTCTCTTGTTTCTTCCCAACTGCTCAGCCCCAAAATAGTCACACAGAAACTGTATTATTTAAATCACTGCTTGACCCATTAGATCTAGCTTCTTATTGGCTAACTCTTACATGTAAATTTAACCCATCCCCATTCATCTATGCCAGGAAACGTCTTGGGCGGGACTGCATGGCTTCTCTCTGATTCTGCCTTTCTTTCTCCCAATATTCAGTTTAGTTTTAGCTGCTTAGTTCTGTTCTACCCTGTAAGGCTAAGCAAGTTTCTTTATTAACCATGGTATTCACAGCATACAGAGAGAAATCTCACATTGCCTGGCTACCTCTCCTACACATCAGAACTGTCCTACACTGACACATCTCCTGGATCACAGCACACTCTCTCCACTGTCTAAAAGACTTAACCTAGCAGTGATGTCAGTGTGCTTTTGAAAATGTGACGGTGGTGGCGCACGCCTTTAATCCCAGCACTCGGGAGGCAGAGGCAGGTGGATCTCTGTGAGTTCGAGACCAGCCTGGTCTACAAGAGCTAGTTCCAGAACAGGCTCAAAGCCACAGAGAAACCCTGTCTCGAAAAAACCAAAAAAAAAAAAAAAAAAAAGAAAGAAAGAAAATGCGATGGCATTGTAAAATCAGGGTCTTGCTAATTAACCTAGGATACCTTGGAACACTGAACTTTCCTATCTCAGCTAGCCAAGTCCCACAAGGAAAGCATATATCATATATCAAACAAGACTACTTAGAGTCATAGTAATTGTTCCTGTAGCCTCATCACTCTTTCTATTACTACTGTATACACTCTTCTAAAAGGTTTTTTAGAGTTTCTTTCACTCACATCTTCTATTGGGTTTCATCTACCAGAAATCAAAGCCAGATTTAAATATCTCTCTCTCTCTCTCTCTCTCTCTCTCTCTCTCTCTCTCTCTCTCTCTCTCTGTGTGTGTGTGTGTGTGTGTATTTGAAATATAAGCTTTTTATGTTGAAATAAGAATGAAAAACTGAAATGTTCAAACACCTGAGTATTAAGGTTATTTAATTAGAACAGATTTCAAATGAAGCATTATGTATTTGCATTATAGACATTTTTCTGTTCTGAGAGAAAATCCCTAATTTTCATAGATCTACCTTGCTTTTTTAAATATTCACTGTTTATCTTAAGTTTTTTAATTTCAACAATTATCAACTCTTCATGAAAATCATTTGTGTGCTGACATTTTTTTTTTGTATTTAGAAAAAATATGAGAGTGTATATTAGGTCAGGTGAGCAATACTCCAGGGGCAGACAATGTGTTACAAATTGTTCAACCCCAAAGACAAAACAGTATCTCAGTATTTCAATGAGTGTCAGTACATGAATTAGTCGGTGTACTTATAATGGAAAAAATGTGGGATTTTTGCTTGGTGACTCTTCTCTCTAGTGATTCCTGGCAATCTGTCTTCTGTACCTCATCTTTTCTCTGACATGTTAGGTTTCTTGTAATAAGTTTTTTTTCTGTATTCATCCTGGTAATTAGTGACCCTCATGTACAGCTTCTTTACGATTGCTCTAATTTTTGACAGTTCAAGTTGTATAATGATTATTAGTCATGTTCACCTCTCTATCCTGCCTCTCTTGCTGGAACCCTTCTCAAATCCTTCTCCATCTTCAGTCCGTGTGTGTGTGTGTGTGTGTGTGTGTGTGTGTGTGTGTGTGTGTGTGTGCGTGTGTGTGTTGAGTTAAAAAAGACTCAGGGTGGTGATTACTTAATGGGACTAAACTACTAAAGAATATGCCACTTGCTCCCCCAAGAAGTTTGAATGATATTAATATCCAAATGAGGTGGTTAATCATTCTGATACAGCCCCCTTTTTTTCTCAATGTCTTTAAAGCCAATGTTTATGAAATACTCGGGTTCTATATTACAGCAAGATCCTTCACATTCCTTGTAACTCCAACACTTTGGGACCCTTTATTTTCCTCAACAGGGTAAACTATTGCCAGGTATGCATTCCATGTCATCTTATTTATCACATAGCTGCCAAATGCAACTCATTTTCCCAGTATTATTCTATAAGCATAAACCTGTGTAGCAATACCTCAGAAATAACTAAATATCTAAGAGAAATTGTACATGATGCCATTTAGGAGTTATTATATGACTTATTATGGATAATATATCTTTCCCACAAGAATGGAAACAACAGGACACAAAGCATTAGTAATCTGTCCTAGTGAAAACTGTTTCATTATCACCCAGTCAATAAGACAAACATAAACTCAGTAGTCAATACATTACTGATAAAGTATTTACAAGCAGGTAAGTCCATGAGTTCTTTTATAGTAATAAATTTTTTTTAAAAATAAGAAACATGCTGGGCTGTGGCACATGACTTTAATGCCAACACTTGGGACTCAGAAGCAGGCAGATCTCTGTGAGTTTGAGGGCAGTCTGGTTTACAAAAGCTAGTCCCAGGACAGTTAGGACTGATAAATAGAGAAACGCTGTCTCAAGAAACCAAAAATAAATAAATAAGAAACACTTTTCATTAGTAACCTGTTAAGAAATATCATATTGATATAAATTTTTTATTTCCTATATTAATGTTTAATTGAAATTGGCCACATGAGTGAATTTAGACAATGCATTTAATTTTTAAAGAAAGCCATTTCAAAATGATCTGGGCAGGATAATAACTGGATCCAAAAGCCAACCAGAAGTGAAGATCAATTCTCTTCAGTATTACCATTCAGAAGAAAAGGTGTCTAATTATAAATGTCCAGAATTTATAATATTTCATATCAAAAACAACTTCAATGATAATTTCATTTGAAATGATTACTTTTATGTTTGCCTAACTTTGTGATAACAAAAAAAAAAACAGCAACTAGAAAATGATGACATCTTTGCCAAATTGTTATTGAACCAAAAGCAGGTAGATGTTTATTCTAGAAATGTGAGCATATGCAGATCAGCAAGATGAAAAAGCCCTTAAGTAAAAGAAGGAAACAGGTAATTATCCTAACTTTGGAAACTCCATGGTAACATAACTCTGGGAAGAAACACAAGCATGGTGCTGTCTTCATTTTAGTGAGAACAGAACATACAGTGATATCTGAATTCAAAGGAAGATGGTGGGTCAGGACACAATCTTCAGCTACTAAAGCAAAGTAGATCTTAAAGTCTGTTTACTGCAAAATATCACTCCACCCACCTCAAGGTTCTGCCTTGTAGTTGAATCCCTGTGAGCATTATCAGCATTATTTTGACATTAAAATAACTTCCTCTTCACATACAATATCTCAGAGACATGATTACCTATGTGTAACCAAGATGGAATCAAAACATAACCAGGAAATCACAAATTCTATAAATGAAACCAACTGAGGAAACTACTGGGAAGTCTCTTATGAAATAATACTGTTTGCACTTAATTCCAACCTTTTGGAGTGAGTAAAACCAAAATCTCAGAAAAGGAATACAATGTAAGTAAACCACAAATTTGAAAATATATGAACAGAAAGAAAGATTTTTACTAGGTAAGATTAAGTCTTACACCAGACTAAACATGCAATTGTTTGTTTTGTTGTTTAATGTTTGTTTTGTTTTGTTGTTATTCTTTTTGGGTTTTTTTTTTGGGTTTTGTTTATTTGAAACATGATCTAACTATGAAGCCCCGACTTATTTTGAACTTTCCATTCCTTTTACTCAGGTTATAGGCAAAGTTCAGCACACTTGGCTAAAGTAATTCTCAACAAGTATAAAACTGTGGTCAGAAAGCTGGAAAAGACAATCCCCAAAGGACCTTACATGGCGTATAAGAGACATACATCATATGGTGTAAGGATAAAAATTCCCAATGAAACTTGATTTTAAGATACACCTTTGATAACAGCACTGGAAAAACAGAAGTAAGCAGATTTGGGGCCAGCCTAGTCTACAAGGAAAGTTACAGGCCAGCTAGGGCTACGTAATATGACCCTGGGAAAAAGTAAATTTTGCACATAAAGTAAGAACACTGACATGCTGCTGTGAGGAGCTGTACATGAGACAAGACTGTAAATATGAAAATTGCCCTAATCTCACTGTGGAAGTGGAGAATTGAAACAAAATCCACTTGGTTTCAAAATTCCAGACCTCAAAATGCGATTGACTCTTCATCCTCAATCTTCATACCAGAAACTGAGCTGTCAGCAACCTGAAAGCCCTTCATGCTGCAACTCTGACAGTGATGTCATTTCACCTGCCATTCTAGATCAGACCATTCTAATGTGAAGTTCATTCTCATTTTTGTGTGTACATTAGATCTTCACAGTTCTAATAGAGTCCTGCCATTGTCACTCTTAGTGTCTCCTATCAAGAGATCTATTTACCCTGGACATCTTCTCCCCCTTTTCTCCAACAGGCAAATTATTCAGATAAAGAATGCTCTAACTCAGAATGTATCAATTGACTATATATGTAGGAAAGATAGAAACACATTTTTATAAAAGCAAAGTCACAAATATGTGGCTAAACCTTGAAAATTGATCTCAAATGCCCCTCACATTTTTTTATTTACTGAAGTATTCAGATTTCAGTACACATCACTTCTTCAAGACTGAGTTCTGATATATTCAAAGCTCTCCAATTTCTATCATACTGCTGTATTACAAAAGTGCTTGATGGCTGTCTTCTCTGAATCCTTAGCTCCTAACAACAGAGATGATGATCATGGAGACAGGTCACAAGGAACACGTAAACTAGTATAATAACCCGCAGAATACAAGACATACCTTAGGATCTTTAGGACAGTAGTCAGCCATTCTAAACTAATGACAAAACACAGAGTATATGCCCTTGAAAACACACACAGTGACCTGTCCACTGCTGAAGTTCATCACTGCAACAGCATGCCACGTGGATGCCAGTGGGGAGTGAAATGAGAAGTCTCTCTGCCAAGGTTGGATCATTTTATTTCATTTATTTGTTTTTTAGGTCTTGCCTGGATTTATTAACATCCTCCATTTATGGTGAAGACTCTGGCTCTACTATAATGTTTAGGATATTTATTCTATGGTAATATCGTTATTTAACCAAACACAAACATTTCAATTTACCATTACAGTTAATTTTGTGTTTTCTTACTAACAATAAAATCAAAACTTGGTGGTAAATGTCCATGTGTATACTTATTCTCTTTCTTCCTAGCTTGTTGTCTCTTCCTCCCTCCTTCCATCATGCCATTCCTCACTCAGAGCAAACAAAATAAATGGACGAAGGGATGGATTAGTTGGGGATCTGCTAAATTTTTTATTTTATCTACTATGATCCATCAGGAAATTAGCAGCAAAGCAACAATAATTAAATAACAAATACAAATGGTGGGATCTTAAAAGAATCTTAAATATGGCTTTATAATTGAGTGTGTGCGCCAGCTAGACTTTATGAAAAATTAGTATTTATAGAATGATCAGAAAACATAAGCACTACCTATAAAAATTGCAGGTTCACTGAAGATACTAAAGATTCATTTCAGATGAAGCTGTTTGAGATGCATAGAAAAGCATTTACATATGGCAGTCTTCCATTTAATTAAAAATGATCAGGCACTCAAAGTGGGCTACTAATGAACAGGAAAAAGAGTGGTTGGAAGTGTAATTTTTAAATCCTTGTATTGCATGTGTAACTTGATATGGTAATTTAAATAATATCTCACAAATTTTTGATATGAGTTTAAGTGATTGGCAGGATAAATGATATATAATTTAATTAACACAATAATGATTATTCTCTATTAACCTCTGCTGTCAAATACTCACATCTAAGAGAAGGATTATATTATAGGATACTTGTCATCAGAGGGGACTTACTTTCTTCCTGTCTCAGTGACACATTGTAACTATTTTTTCAATACCAACACATTGGCCAGGAGCCAGCAGAGAGTAATCTTGAGTCAGTGATATATCTTCTGCAACAGTGCTGGAATTAGGATACAGAGTTGCCATAAATTGAAACAGAGACAAGAACAACTTTGTTGTATAAAACTGTACTTGAAATATCACTGCTCTGCACATTAAGGTTTATGACAACATTATGCAGGCTGAAACTTGAAAATAAATTAAAGTTGATGTGAGTCTCTAAGACATGGCTATGCAAAACTGGCCTTGCATCTCGACATGAAACAGAAGGAGCAACAATCTGAAAATAAAAAGAGGAACTGGATGTGAGAGTCTTCTCACCAAGTTGTCCATCTTTTTCCCTCTTTTTCATTAATCCATCCCAGTGTGGAACTAAGCATTCCTAGAGTCTGATAGCATTTAGCCAAGCGTACAGAATCAGAATACAAAAGACAATTCATGCTTTCAGCTAACCACATTTCTTTAAGCTAGATTCATCAAAATCAGGTAAATACGGGGGGGGGGCTGCGGTTAATATGTAAATAAATAAGAAAATAAAAACAAAATTTAAAAAGTACGTAAATACTTCATAAAAGCACGCTTAAATAAAATACCAAAATGTAACAATTTTGACTCCTATTATAACTACTTTTGAGAAAGAAACTTTTTTCTTCAAATTGCCAATAGTTAATTGTCTTATAACTTCCACTTTCTTCAACTAATTTGTTTTATTATATAAGATAAAGTTACAGAAACATTAGTGGTATGACTCTCTCCCTCATCACTTCTGCCAACTGACCAGTAAGACAAAAGATCTTCAGTCCCAGGATTAGATTACCTGTGAACATTCAAAACCCTAATTCCCTAGGTGGAAATTATTGCTCATTTATTTGCTTTGTTTCCAAACTTTTGTCTGCATAATAAACCTGAAACTCTGGACCGATCATTTTAAAACTTTCCCTTTATGTTGTTAGTAGTGATCACTGCACTTTATGCTTCTGCTCTGAACTATTTTCAAAGATATTAAGTTGATCTTAGGAGCTTAGTTTAACAATTAAAAGCTTTAAAGCAAGTTCAAGATTTTGAAGGCGATTTGTAAGTAAAATTCAAGCCTAGGCTCTTTGCCATTCTCGGTTTATGCTGATTCACTTTTGGGATACCATGTGTGCTTTCTCCATGGCAGACAATTTTTCATTACTCAGAATCAAGTGTAAATAAACCAGTTGGTAAATAAATTACCCATATTCAATGTGTGTTCATGTGTGTGCATATGTATATATATATATATATACCTAAATGTGTGTTTTTTATTTAATCTATTCATTTTCTGAAATCTTTTTTTAAAGTTGATCAGAATGTTTCTCTTTGTATGCCTTTAGTTTATTCCATATATCATGAATTTCCTACTAACATGTTATCCCAGCTGCTATCCACATTCTTGCAGCTTTTCTCGCGATTTTGTAAATGTGATACCAGTAGCATGGCTTTTTTTTTTCTCTCATTGATTAGCAAGTTGTTTAGTTATATCTAATACATTACAGTAAGATATAGATCAGGTTCAAGACAGCAATTATTTATAACTTTTAAAAATGTTTTCAAGTTAATTGCTGAAATGAGAAATCCACAAAGAATGCAGAGACAAATCAATCTCTTAGCCTGTGGGAATAGGTGATGACTCTTTTCTTCCCTATGGCTTTCAATATCTCTTTAACTCTGAGCTAAAAAGTAAGCACCAGCCATTACCTAAGTGTTTTAATAATAATGGGTGATCTTGGCTGCCAACTTGGCTACATCTGGAATCAACTAAAACCCAAGCATCTGGGCACACCTGTGAGGGAGTATCGTGATTGAATCATTTGAGACTGGAAGATTCACCGTAAATGTGGACCATACTTTCTGGTGGCAGCATACATAAGAAGACCTGGAAGAGGGAAGCTTTTGTTCTTGGTCTGTTAGCCCTCACTGTCTGTGGCAAGTTTTCTGTTTTATTCCTGAGTTGTTCCTTTGCTGTATTAGGATGTACTTTTCCGGGTTCCAACATAGAAATGACCAGCTGAGACATCCACCCTCATGGATGGAACAACCACATGACCCTTTGTCTTTTCATTGGTAGATATCCATTGTTGAACTACACTCCCAGCCACCAGAGTAAACCCCCATTTGAGATTTATAGGTAAATTCTACCAGTTTTGTTCCTCTGCAGAACACTGGTATGATGTATTTAATCTTTACATTAAACTAATGAATTTTAATTACCTCATTACCTTATTACCAGAAAGTTACCTGCATGATAAATCTAACTGATAACATAAGCTAAAACTCTTGTAAAATTCAAAGTTTCAAAACTGAAGAAACAAATACATTTCTGCTTATTCAGTAAAGGCATTTTATTGGGCAATTCATTTATAAGTAAAATTTCATTATCCAACATAGCTCAGGGTAGGGAACCACTTTCTAGCTAGGATACACAGGTATAGATGCCTGGATCTTTGGTGGTGAGAGGAGAGTTAGAATATTAACATAAATTGGGCTTCTCTTCTTTGTATTATTTCATGGGATCACGGCAACCTCAGTATACTAGATTTCATTTTCAATATAGTTTATTTCTTTACAATGCACAACAGTAGCTGCTTTATAAGGTGTGCCTTGGACTGAAATAGTATCACACCCCCACACTCTGTTCCACAATATAATCACATGCTGCTTCAGACTAATGGTTAAAAACAAAAGTACCTACTTATTGATTGGAATCAGGACACATAATTGGCATGCTTATTTATCCAGGCAGAAACTGACGTGAACATGTACTTTTCTTTAAAACAGATGGCTTTTTAAAGGGAAAGCAATATCACCATGGAAGCTATAGTAAACACCTCCCCTTTATTTCAGATTCTGTAGTGCATCCAGAGGTCAGCGGCCCATCCAGGCTAATTCTGATAGTCAGCTTGGTTGGTTAAAGCAATGCCTTGCATCCATATCTGGGTGTATCTTGGAAGGTGTTTTCAGGGAAGCTTAACTGATGGGGAAATTTATGCCCTGAAGTTAGGTAACAAAGCATTCTCCTTTCTCTTTTTCCTGACCTGCAGAGGGATAAAGAAATTGGTGCCTGCCACCACAGATGAGAGATGGTCATACTACAGTACCTTGCCTGCCATTTTTGACTGGATTAGCTCAACCTTGAGCCAACAGTAACCTCTTCTCTTCTGTGTAGCTTATACTATGATACTTGGTCAGAAGCTGCAAGAAAAGTCACTGGTACACCTCCCTAGACAAAATCCTCCACAGGGAAGTTCACATCCAGTGACTGGTCTACCTGTAGTAGACGTTTCAGTTCACAATGCTGCTTTCTCTGATGTGATTCCTGTTTGAGTGCTGGAATCATGTCTCCATATTATAAATTAGTTCCTCCATCATCCACATCACTCCCTTCCATCACTGTTGTTTGCACGTGAACCTTCAAACACCAGCTAAAAAACTGCATTATGATTTCTTGGGAGATTTATCAACATGACCTTCGAAAAATATATCTTAACCAGCTCTGTAGCTGCTTGTAAATCAAAAAACACACATCTTTATTATGTGTTTTGAACATGAAACATACTATACTAAACATGCACAGTTTATCTCTGAGGTTTCAAGATCATTAATCACAGGAAAGAGTTTTATTTGAAGTTTGATATCTATTGAGTTATTTTCATAATTCTCATAATACTTTCATAGGAAGCTGATATTTTCCTGCAGCCATTACTTGTGATTGAATGGCAGTCCACAGTATTCACCCCATGGTGCTTTCATTCTTTATTATAAAATTTCACAACAACGTTTCCTTTGCAAAAGTTCAAACACATTATAGTGCCATTCTTTATAACACTTTGCTGATCCATTGTCTAAGGGAATTAATGCTCATTTCAAAACTAAATCCCACCACCAAGGAGCTTAAAGCACAAGGGGGCCTGCAGACCACACTGATTTTAGGATCAAAGGTGTGAACATGAATGAGATAGTACAATACGAATCTCAGGACAAATTCGCACAAAATCGTTCTGCTCAGGTGACAAATCTCAGGACAAATTCGCACAAAATCGTTCTGCTCAGGTGACAAAAGGTATTCCTGTTTTTGTTTAATTTTCCATGTCCTTTTTTCCATAACCAGTCCTGATCCCGAGATTTCAATAAACAGAAGTACTGATGGACTGAGAGTCACACATTCAGTGTGGCTAAGTATTTCAAGTCCAGAGGGAAAGTATTAGCATCATCGTATTTGAAATTTTCCACCATATCCTTTATTTGCTAACTCTGACTTCATCTGTCAGAGGAACCAGGTGCAATCCCTCAGCTACCTTCACCTGCCCCAGCTCATCACTGATTTTCTGGCCATTTTAACTTCTCCCTTTGGTTCCTGTAGACTGCATATGATTCTGGTTACCAGTTTTTGAACCTGCACACACTCTTCTGATATTACTTGCCTGGTAAATATTTTATAGTGCTTAATATGCTAAAATTTATACCTTTGTGTTCCTATTCCCATTTTATGCATGCACAGCATTTCACTAAGTATCTGACTTCACCTCTGATCATTAAGACCAAAAGCCGCCTTCTTCACCACCACAAGAGAAAATATTTCTCCTGTGTCACAGAACAGATACTAAATAAAGTTTAAACACTGTCTTGTCTTTTATATTTATCTTTATTTATGTGTACCTCTCTATACCTGATAACTGTTGTATGTATAATGTGTGCACATGACTCACAGGTGTCAGGAAAGGGTGTTGGAGCTCCTGTAGCAGGAGATACAGGCAGCTGCTATCAGTCAGATGTGTGTCCTGGGAGCTGAATTCCAGGTCTTCTGCAAGAGCAGCAAACTTTTAAAATTAGCCAACTCTATAGCCCCATATTGCCATTTCTTTGAAACATTTCTTTCTTCCACCCTTCATCGAAAGTAAAGTAAAACTTTGTTGTCAATCCTGCTTAGTTTGTCTTGTTTAGTGTTTTATAAACCCTTTCTTAGGTTCCTGTGAAGCTCACCTAGGAGATTGCCTTCTACCCTCTTCAAAAATCTTAACTGATTTGCAATATTTTGCTAATTTCTATGTTGGGATTTGGAAAAATGTTCCCCACAATGGTACAAATAAAAACAATAAAAGGCAATGACTTTCCCCACAAAGAAAAATAGTGTAAGATAGGAATACAGGGTATTAGAACTATGAAAATAAGAGAAATTTCTAGTGGCCTTAGTTATTTATTCTTTAATTAAAATAACATATTAGCATATCCATCTTTTCTAGCCCTTGCATTTAATAGGCACCAGCATATATACAGGAACATTTAGTGATGAAGACACCACAATTTCATTAAATGGAAATGAAAGCCTATGAACCAGGGTGCTAGAGATGATATTAGTCATAAATGCACTTTAATAACTTATAGTGAATTTCCAGAAGCTCAAAGATAGTCATGCAAATGTCACATTAAACAAATAGTAAACCCTTTTCAGCATTGAAGTATGCACTCTAAAGCCTGTGCACACTGTTCCCATTTAATCAGAAATTGTGTTTTTGTTATTGCTTTTGAGTTTTCATAAATTTGCATATTTTATATTTAAAGTTCCATAAGAGTCAGATATGATTCGTACATGTTTCAGGTGATAATATTAAACATCTTCCTGGAACTGGCATATAGATGTTGTATCATTGCCACAATCCTGAATTCCAATTCTTTCTCCCTATCAAAACAAAGCCACCAAGTTTTACCATTTATAAAAATTCATCAGAGTACTCCCACAGTTGCTTTAGCTTCCTAAAAAGAGGGAGTGCAGAACTGTAGACGCCTGTTAAGAGGAGCCATAAACGCTGCTTTTGAGAAATCATGATTTAGGCATGTTATATAAAGTTCAGCCTAAAGAACAGATGTTACACACTCTTGAGTCATCATGCTGAGAGTCTCCTAAAAATCACTATTGTTGTTATGTGCCCCTTCTGCTTAAAGAGCTTGTGCCCTGACCCACACTGCTGTTCCCAGTGGTCTAAATACAGGATCCTGACATGGGCCCTGGCTTCTAGAACCCATTATTTGGGCTAATTAAGATAATTGTTTTCCTGAAATTTGCTTATCTAACGGAAAGTTAAATCACTAGAGAAATTTCTCCTTTTGGATCATCTGTATGCTGCTATTTGAAATTAATTGAACTTCAAATAGTTTGAAAATAATTAGCCCTACTAATAAGAGTTCTGCCACTTAGAAGTGGGGCTTCTTATTCTACATCTAATACGAACAGAACTATATTATAAGGGTAACATGAAAATTAGAAATTCCCGGCAAGAATAATATCCTTCTGTGTTTTTCTTGGTTACTTCTTCAAAGAAGTCAAGGTTAATTGTGCATATCCATTTTGTGCGTACATAAATAAGCATTCTGCAGGCTCTCCTGAATGCTTTACGGCTTCACTTCAGTACGGACTGTGTTTCCTCTCCAGATGCATCTGCTGGCTTCTATACTATTTTTGTAATCTCTAAAGTATATATAACATTTTGCTTTTGAAATTTGCTCTACCAGTTCCTTCCAGAACTTTCATATTTCAGCCAAGTTTTTCCCTCTCCAGAAAAGTTATATTCAACTGACTTCAGACCTTCATAAATTCTCCTATTTCACATGTTAATGCTTTCTTCCAACAGCCACCACAAAGCAGAGAAAAGAGTTCCTATTGGCTGTGGAGTCCTGCCTGAATGCTAACTCTTTCTAATTACTTCCTGTAGCCATTGCATTGGGTATGTTATGACTCTCTTGTATCCATATCCCCGTCCATTACTTTGAAAACCAAGGGTACTTTGCATTCTAGGCAATGATATGGGCAAAGCAGATAGGTCTTTATGTATGAAATAAGTGTTCTACAATGGTCTTATTCTAATATCATAAGTTACAGACATTGAACAAATAATATTGTTGAAGTATGTTTTTTTATTGAAAAAATTTCCTCCTCCTCCCCGCCTCCCATTTCCCTCACCCTCCTCCCTATCCTCTCCCTCACCCCTACTCCTTTCCCCCTCCCTCTCCAGTCCATAGAGCAGTCAGGGTTCCCTGCCCTGTTGAAAGTCCAAGGTCCTCCCCCTTCCATTCAGGTCTAGGAAGGTGAGCATCCAAACTGGCTAGGCTCCCACAAAGCCAGAACATGAAGTAGGATCAAAACCCAGTGCCATTGTCCTTTGCTTCTCATCAGCCCTCATTGTCCGCCATGTTCAGAGAGTCCGGTTTTATCCCATGCTTTTTCAGTCACAGTCCAGCTGGCCTTGGTGAGCTCCC
>NC_022012.1:6669023-6677794 GCF_000317375.1 Microtus ochrogaster | reverse complement strand
TGCTTTACAGAAGCTTCTCAGTTTCAGTAGGTCCCATTTATTCAATGTTGCCCTTAATGTCTGTGCTTCTGGGGTTATACATAGGAAGCAATCTCCTGTGCCCATATGTTGTAGGGTACCTCCCATTTTCTCTTCTATCAGGTTCAGTGTGTTCAGATTGATATTGAGGTCTTTGATCCATTTGTACTTGAGTTTTGTTCATGTTGATAGATATGGGTCTATTTTCATTCTTCTACAGGTTACCATTTAGTTGTGCCAGCACCATTTGATGAAGATGGTTTCTTTCTTCCATTGTATACTTTAAGCTCCTTTATCGAAAATAAGGTGTTCATAGGTTTGTGGGTTAAAATCTGGGTCTTCTATTTGATTCCATTGGTCAACTTCTCTGTTTTTATGCCAATACCACACTGTTTTCATTACTGTAGCTCTGAAGTATGTTTTTATGGTAAGAGAATTGGTGTAAATTATATAAACATGAAGCAGGATATTTGAAGTTTGGGATAAACTCCCTTGAGCCACTTAACAAAAACAACATGCAAAAGAGCAAAAAGATAGTATATATGCTTCACAAATTTCCAGGAAAAAGTAGAATTCACTGGAATACATAGGTAAGGGGAGGGATGACAAAAGTAGTGAATTGTATATTGCACAGATTAGCTGGGATGAGAATAGCCAGAGGCAACAAAAGGTGATAATAGGGAATTTGAGAGAACTAAACAATTTAATTACATCAACAACTTATTAAATTTACAGTTTGAAAGAGCTCTTTTCATGGATTATTTAACATTCACTGAAACATGTTGGAACTTCCCTCATGGAGTTTACTCCAATGGTGTGGGATTTGTGTTCACTTCCTCTGACCCAGCATTAACCATGTGTTCGTGTATCTGCAGTGTTCTCAAATATATTTTCTATTATTATAGCAAAAACTCCCCACCTGTGGAAAGGTAGGCAAAGGAGATGTGTAAAGAATGGGATTAGTACTGGAGGAGTTCAAGAGTCACAATAATGATAACGATGGAAGAGAACCTCCAAATAGCGATTACTGGAAGGTAAGTATTTTGAGCTTTGCTGAATTGTTAGAAAAGCAAATGTGATAAAGATGAGCAAAAGGAAATAAATAAAAGTGTTTGTGCTCATCTGCTGGAAGCTAGACCTACTACTCAGAGCTCTGAGCAATGGTACAAGGAGACTGAAAACACTGAAATGCTTATGGTAGCACAAAGTGGAGCTACCGAGTGAGAGATGTGCACATGTGCACTCCTGAGAAGAAATGAATAATACTTATAAAGTCAATTGTTGGCAGATTTCTATACAAAGTTGAAGACAGAGATATCTTTTTTTAATCCTTCAGGTTTTCATGGTTGAACACAGAACAGACACTGAAACCAGGCAAGAGCTAGTCCAGTTATGGAAATAGTGCAAAATCCCTTGATAAATTACTAGCAGACTGAAATTGGTGATGCACATAAATAAAATGATTCATCCTATCAGGAATGTCATTTCTGCCATTTCAGGAGAATCATGAAAATTCAGCACTTCACTATCTAAAGCTTTCCTGATACCCTTCAGTGGATTTGGTGCTTCGGAGCACTGTCTTACCAGGACTACTAAAATCAGTTGCATTTATAGGTATATGTCTGTATGTAGATATATGCACATGCTTTCAAATGCACATGTGCACACCACACATTTGGATTAGGTGAAATGACCATATTGAAAATAAATTTAAATTTGTTAATAAATGAGTAAAATTTAATCTATTTTAGCTAATTCACAATATGACATGGATATTGACTTTTATAGAATTAAGGCATCAGCCCAAGGGAAGTTTGGAGGACTACAGGGTAAAAGGTTCAAGGCCACACTATTTTGACCTTGTTAAATCTTAATATTTCCTAAAACTCTTGATAGGAAGATACTGATATGGTTATGATATTTTAGAATTGGACTTAACTCTGAATATTTCTTAAATACTAAACTTAAAATTTACTTTGAAAATTGAATTAATGTATGTTTTGTAGACTTCTAACATAAGTATATGTTTCAACATATGTTAAGCAGAGTCATTCATCTTTGGTTTCTTTTTATGTCTGGACTAATAGGAATAGATTTACCATTCTACCTAAAAATTAGTAAAAATGACCAAACACTGGTTTATAAGATTGTGTTGAAGGGACATACAATAACCCTTAATAACTACCTAATCAACAGAGAAAATGATTTTCCTAGTATATTAAGAAATTTGAAGAGATAAATTAATAAAAAGTTTATTTACTACTGAAAGGACACAAAAATATGAAATGGAATGTCAATTGAGACAAGTGAGCAGCACATTGCATGGTGATATGTAGATCATAGCCATGCAATTCACAACACCAAAAATAACTGACGAAAGAGATAGTCAGACTACATATTTCAGAAAGGAATTTCAAGCTGTTTTCTCTATAAAAACATACACTATATTTATAGATAAGAACTGGAGATAAGTAAACTAAAGGTGAATGTCAAATGTGCTGCAGTGATCCTAATAAGGATATAGATTGAGCAATTAAATCACATCCATATGGAACACAGAGAAGCTCAGAGGACAGCATCAAGGAGCCAAAGCTACTAAAATAGTTTTCAAAGATTATTTCCCTGATGTCTATACTAACTCCTGAATAAAAATGCAAGTTTCACAATGTGCAGGGCAAAAAATAGCCATGCAGAGAGCAGAAAGACAAACAGCGTTGGAACTAAAATCTCAATACTCACACAACCAGTGACAGAATAAGCAGAAGGAATTTCAGGAGGCACTTAAGATATTTGCCCAGCTCCAACAACCAACCTGATCTGGGTGGCAATCATTAAATACATCACCTAGCAAGCGACAATTTCCAAAAAAATCTACTGAACTATAATTGGTCTCAAAAGACACAAAAGAATTTAGTCAGAGGAAGTGTGCTCTCCAACCTCAGTAGAATTTAATTAGAAATTTACAACAGACTCTCATGGAAAAATTCTAAAATGTTTAAAAACTGACCCACATAAGGAAGCTATGCGAAAAAGAATGACTGGAAACACTTTAAGTAGATAATGATCTGTAACACAGCAGCAAAACTTCGACATCTCAACAACTGGACTAATTCAAGACATGGAAACTTGTAACACCAAATGTGATGCGTTTAAACTCACTGCTCAGCGAAAGGATAAACCCAAGTCTGTAAGAAAAATTATCAATTTCTTCTTGGACCAGTGATCAGAAAGCTGAAATGTAAACCCATGGTGATTGATGGGATTGGTCATGTCCTGTATGATCACTCATTGCAGGACAGTACAGCACATCCACCAACGGGTTGGAAAATAGGATCTAATAGCAGAGTTGCAGAATGAAGTTCTGGTCTATGGTGGCCTGAGGAGCTGTAGTATGGTTTCAGGTCCAAGGCTGATGTGCTTCTGGGAAAAATGCAGTCTTCATAGCTACATCATTAACTTTTTCAGGTTCAGAGACTCAGCATGGCTAATCTTTGTTTCTTCCTCCATTGATCCACCTTGCCATTTCCTGTGATGAATACAACCATGTTGTGAGCTCCCGCTTCGTCATAAGCTCCTGAGCCCTACTCTGTCTTCCTGTGTATCTGTCTGTCTCCTAGGCTGTTACACCTAAGGGCCAAAGTGATCCTAGTCCTTTCCCTACAGAGCCCACTGTTTACCTGGGGACTCACAGCACACTGTTACTTTCCATCGTACAGTAGACCTGCATGTAATATCATAAGCATTATTTGTGAGAGTCTTAGTCATTTCCACAATATTTGCTATTATGTTCCTATATTTTCCAGATAGCACAATTTGCTACAAATAATAAAATAAAGAATCTTAATTTCTATTAACTGTACTTAAAATACTCAACATATGCATCTTGGAAGGGAAATAGATACTTCTTTAGCTTTAATTTCTTTGTATCAATAACTGGTATCTGTTTCAATTGAAAATTTTTAAATAAAAATGGACCAAGACTCATTATCTAGAGAGAAAGAAAGAGAGAAAGAGAGAGGTAGATGATGGGTGACAGATGGATGTATATGTAGAAAGATACAGATACACACACAAGCACACACACATATACTTATGTACTGATAGAATATATGTATCTTATATATATATACATACATAATGTGTGTATCTTGGACATGAAGACCTGTCCTTTTTACACTTTCTATTTTGTTTTTATTATTTATATGTGACTGTGTATAGCATGTCCAAGGTTGACTCTGAAGCCAGCGATGTTGAATCTACTGGAACTGGAGTTACAGGTGGATTTGAGTTGACAGCAGTATGCGCTAGAAACTGGACCATCATCCTCTGGAAGAGCAGTATGTGCTCTTACCTGCTGAGCAACCTCTCCAAGCTCTGCAAGCTAACTTGAAAATATGATTTATTTTTAACCTTGTGGTAATGGGACATACCTTCAATCCCAGCACTGAGGAGGCAGAGTCAGGTGGATCTCTGTGAGTTCAAGGCCAGTTTGATCTATAGAGAGAGTCCCAGGATAGCCATGACTGAGACATAGAGAAACCCTATCTTGAAAAATCAAGAAGAAAATGTGATTTTGAAGCTGAATAAATTGTTATCTTCATGAGAGGCCTTCATGTTCAACCAGTTTTCATAGCTGTGTATGGGTTCCCCTAGTGGGCTGCAGACTTCGTTACTATAATCTCTCTTACAGAAGGATCGTGTGATTTAGCTCCCGTCAATGGCAGCAGCCTCACTTTCTTTCATTTCCCAGGTACTCAGAGAGAAATAGGTCTTATTACAGAGCACAACAATTGTACTAATTATTTTAGTTACTGTTATGAAATTATTGTGCTTCATTAATCAATAACCAAGTTTACAAATTAATCTTTCTCACAGCATATATGTAGACAAACAAACAGTATATCTGTTTTGGCATCTGAACTTGCTACATAAACATACATATATAAGTATATATACACGTATGTGTATATATATCCACATGTACATACATATATGAAAAAGGAAGAACAGAAGAAAACAGGAAATGACTTGATAGATTTTCATAATTTTTCCAAATTATTATTATGAGGTGTACATCATAATTTTATGAGATTTTTGGATTACCTGTAAATCCTTTGTTTGGGGTTCATTGGTAGACAGGTCAACCATGCAGTAGAAAATTGATCCTCTACCCATATGAAAGGGCTAAACCTGCCTTTGCAGACCCCAGGGGCTGAAAACCTGCTGGGAGAGAGCTGTGGGATGCAGTGCCTTCTACAGCTTCTTCCAACCCCAATGGAAAAGCAATTAGAAACAGACATTTGGTTTCTGGAAACCGTATCTGCACCTCTGATTGACGACTGCTGAAGTTCTCTTTCTTCCCTGGCAACTGGAACATTTTTAACTATTCTGAGAAACTGCTCCCTGGAGAATCTCCATGGTAGCCCTGGTGACATTTATTTCAGATGTTTATGTGGCCATGTTTGGAAGGGCCATTCTCTGTTTGCATCAGTTTAAGGCTCACATTAATTTGAAAATGAATGTTGTAAAATTCAAATAAGAATTTGGGCTTGAAGGGGTGGCTAGGCTATGAAGAGCACTGGCACGTTGGTGGAGCACCTGGATTTGGTTCCCAGCACCTGTGCAGTTCTGCTCAACTCTCTGGAACTAAAGTTCTGGGCATTTGACATCTTCTTCTGAACTCTGTAGGTACTGTACAATACATACAGGCACACCATTCATACACATAAAATAAATATTTTTTTTTTTTTTGGTTTTTCGAGACAGGGTTTCTCTGTGGTTTTGGAGCCTGTCCTGGAACTAGCTCTTGTAGACCAGGCTGGTCTCGAACTCACAGAGATCCACCTGCCTCTGCCTCCCGAGTGCTGGGATTAAAGGCATGTGCCACCACCGCCCGGCATAAAATAAATATTTAAAAAGAATTTTATTTGTTTTTAAAAGCTGAGTTGGATGACTTTGAGTTCACACTGAATATTTAATTTGTTCTTTATTATGTGCTAATAGAATGCCTAATAATTAGAACTTTTAATATCACTCCATTTGACTAATGGAAATATTTTCTATATATACTATTATATATATATATATTCTTTATCCATTGTAATACAGGACCACAGTGCATGTGTAAAACTCAGGTATATTTATATATAGTTTATATACATTTACTTATGATAAAGCTAAATTTATAAACTTAATTATCCTTATGAAGCACAGTAAGGGATTAGTAACAAACTAATAAACTAGAACAATTGTAGCACTGTGCAACAAAACTTCTCAGAATATCCTATCACGTTCCTTTCCTCTGTCTTATCCTGAAACGAGACATGCCCGTTTCTAAACAACGAGCAGAAATGAGGCCACTGACATTACAGTGGGGTCAGGGCTGTAGTCCATCAAGTGTCTATAAATTAATGCCCATTGTGCTTTGTAGAGTCAGTGATCCTTTATTGAAACATTACATAAAAATGTATCCTATTGCTAAAATAGGGTAGACTTTGAAGAAAGAACCTTGTTTTTATTTGAAGACATGAGGCAGAATATACATTTCCAACATGTGTTTCCTCTGCTGCCTTGGAAGACTACCCTGCTAAAGTACCTTGAATGACCACCCTGCAAGAACCTTGCATAAAGACTTTGCTTAAATAGCACAGCAACTGTTTCAATTCAGACTACCGCTAGCATTCATACTCAGTTGTCCTGCTGGATTTGTTATGTCAGAATGTGTATAATTCCACGCTTTGCAAGTCATTACTCATGGTATCTATCAGTCATTTCCTTATTGGGGTAAAAATGTCTGCACAGATGTATTCCACTTGCATTTTCTTGATGCCATCCTCTGAATACGAGTTTGCAGAATGTTTTACTAGATGCACATTGATTTATGTCAAAGATTTATTTTGTTTATGGTGTTTGTTGTCTGAGAGTCACTTGCCCTACTGAAATGTGATTAATTTGTACTTCTGATGATAGGCCAGAAAAAACAAAATAAAAATGCCAAACTAATAAATATATAATATACATTTCTGAGATGTCTTCTGCCTCAAATCACACTATTAACAGATGAAAATTAAAGTTAATTAACATATTGGTCAAGAATAAGAAGAGCAATTAATTTGTAGATTCCATAAATGAGAACATTTATTAAGATCCCATTTCTTGTTCCTTTATTCAAATGACAATTTAATAATTCCAGAGGACGCTAAATTTATTACATTATCAAGGATTATAACAGAAGTAGATCTACCAAAACTTAGTGAGACTTAACTCTCAAAGCAAAAATTTGTAAATGTCATCTGAAGACCCTGAAGGGATATTTGAAAACATGTTTCTTTTCCAAAGGTAAGATCTTGTTTGGTTTGGATTTCTTCTTTTTTTATTTCATTTTTAAATTCTTTGACACTTTCATGGACATATACACGTATTTTTCTTATCTTATTTTCCTCACACCTTCCACCTACCTTGCCTTTGGCACTCTCCCCAGTATGGATCCCTTCTTTCTTAGTTTTAGATAACCCAGACTCCAACTAGTTCTTTACATTTTGGGAATCTGGTGGGGAAAAAACACGGAAATTTCCAAGCATCGATGGATCGGGAAATGCTACGTTGAGTCCAGTAACTTGGACCCAGAAAGGCGATTTTTACATGTTCTCTTTCCTGTGAGGGCCTTCGTTTACAATCTTTTGATTTCTGCAACATGTGTTGAATCCAAGAAATTAAACACATCATTGGTGGAAAGGAGCATTTAAAGAGGGGAACTGGGCAACACAAGTACAATAAAAAAATGCTAGCAGTAGCGCCATTGACGCAAGTGGTGGGGACAGGAATGATGAGTGGAGGAATGCTAAACCTAGATGAAGTGCTCATGAAGAAGCCAAATAGAAACCTGTTTGGGGAATATTATTTTAAGGTATGTTACTTTTATTTATTCTGGGGAACCTTTGTTTAATGATGTAAGATGTATTGTTTTTGTTTATGCTGCATTCATTTAAATCTGTGAAGCTGTGATTCTTTGGCTGTCTAAAACACCCTGATGGTCTAAGAAAGAATAGGATGGCCAATAGCAAGGCAGGAGCCAGGACAGGCAGGGCAGGCTGGCAAACAGAGAGAATAAATGGCAGGAGAAATGAGCGAGAGGAGGAGGAGCAATGAGAGAACAAGGGAAGGAGGACATCAGGGCCCAATCACCCAGGCATCCATGGAGCAAGACTGAAAGTAAAATTTACCGAAGTAAGAAAAAAGGAAAGCCCAGAGGCAAAAGGTACTTGGAATAATTTAAGATAAGAAATCATGGCTGGAAAAAAGCAAAGGTAAGGCCCAGTATTCATAACTAAGAATAAGCATCCATGTGTGATTTATTTTAGAGCTGGGTGGCACTCCCCCAAAGGACCAAAAAGTCAAAAAAGTAAAACATCACACTAGAGGAATCCATGATCTTGCAACCCAAGTGAAAAATAGAAGGGTGCTCACATAATGTGTGTGTTATAAAAATGTCTGATAACAACTATATTTTTTCTGGCTTCCTTATCATCACCCTTTCCTTAGTGTGAGGTAGTGTTGAGCCACCAGGAGGATTAGGAGACTCTGGCTAGGAAAGAAAGCTTGAGTGAGTTTAGTTAAGATGCAGTGGGCTGACTTCAAGAAGTCCTTGTTTTTTACTGCTGAGTAATACTCTAGTATGTATATATTCCATACTTTCTTCATCCATTCTTCCATTGAAGGGCATCTAGGTTGTTTCCAGGTTCTGGCTATTACAA
>NC_022012.1:6617063-6668758 GCF_000317375.1 Microtus ochrogaster | reverse complement strand
CACATACTGGCTTTGGGGGAGCCTAGGCAGTTTGGATGCTCAACTTACTAAACCTGGATGGAGGTGGGGGTTCCTTGGACTTCCCACAGGTCAGGGAATCCTGATTACTCTTCAAGCTGATGAGGGAGAGGGACTTGATGGGGGAGGGGGAGGGAAATGGAAGGCGGTGCCGGGGAGGAGGCAGAAATCCTTAATAAATAAATAAATTAAAAAAAAAAAAGATGCAGTGAGCTGGTGATGCAGATCACTGGTAAAGTCCTACTGAGACATTATCCATTCCAAGTCTGAGTAAAATATGTACCATGATTACACTTATTTTCATACAAAATATAAACTCGAGCTTGTCATTCTTCTTGGCAGCACCCATGAGATTTAAGTGATCATGAGCCTTGACTTGTACTGAACAATTTAATATTAGTATTATTTCTATTTACTATATTTTGGGTGGAAAAAACTGTTGACAGGATGTATTGAGGAAAGAATCTATTTTCATTAAAAAATTAATTACATAATTAACTAAAAACAAAACAAAGCCCAAACTAAATATTTTAATTCTGATCTTCCTCTTTTTACTCTCAGAATTTTTCCTAGTTTCTAATAAATGAGATTACCCTATAGTATCTTTTTATCCTGTGTCTACCCTGGAGAATAACATCTTTAAAGTAAATCTCATTTACCTCATTGTTTATAATTTCATTTGTACATGCACAGTGTTAAATTATTTTTTAAGAAAATGAAAGATCAATTATTTAAAATGTTGTTTAACATGTTTAGCTAAGAAAGATGTCTACTGAGGTTAAAATGTAGAAATTATGTTATATTGTCCTCACCGAAGTCAAAGTCTAAAGAAATATTTGATGGCTAAGGCATGGAATAAAATTTGGTGAATGCCTTCCAGAGGCAGGAATAATAACTGTACATTCAATTACTCAAAGACAAAGTCATCCAAATTAATTTTAAATACATAATTACTGCATTGTATGGACTAATGCTGAATATTGTTAAGAATCATAATGACTTAAATGTCTGATGCATCATTATCTAATTACTTAACATCTTTATTTACTATATCTTATCTATGATAGGAAAATTATTCCTGAATATGGGAGATTTCAAGTTTCTAGGGATTTTTCTTGGTTGTTTGGAGTGACTGTAACCTTCATAAGTCTTATACCTGTTAATTATTTCTCTGTAGGCCTAGAAAAAATATCCTTACTGTGTACAACTGGTCTCCAGTATTTACCTATTATCCATTCATCTATCATCTATGAATCTATCTATCTATCTATCTATCTATCTATCTATCTATCTATCTATCTATCATCTATCTATCTATCTATCATTTATCTATCATCTCTCTTTATATATCAACCTCTGTTTATGTGTCTATATTTCTCTCTTTCTAATCTATAAGTATTCCACCCATCTATGTAGGATTGGTCTATTTTTCTCTATCCATTTATACGCGTAAGTATTCATATACCCAAGTTCGCATGCATGTGTGCATGCAGATGGGAGGTTGATAAGGTTGATATTGGATGTCTGATGACAGAGATTTCTGTCCTGCCTGGTCCCACAGCTGTTCAGTCCTAAAGAAATACACAGAGGCCTACATTAATTATAAACTGGTTGACCTAGTAGCTCAGGCTTTTTATTAATTAATTCTTACATCTTAAATTGGCACATTATTCTTATCTATGTTAGCCATGTGGCTTGGTACATTTTTTGGTGAGGCAGTCACATCTTGCTTCCTCTTGTCTGAATGACAACTGCAGACTGAATCTTTCTTCTTCCCAGAATTCTCTTGTTCTCATTACCCCACCACTACTTCCTGCCTGGTTGCCCCGCCTATACTTCCTGCCTGGCTACTGGCCAATCAGTATTTTATTAAAATACAATTGACAGGGAACAGATTATTGTTCCACTGTAGATGTCTTCCTTACCTACTGTCTACCTTATTTTGTGAGACAGAGTTTCTCACTAAACCTGGAACTCATAGATACAGTTAGGCTGTCTAGCTAATAACATTCAAGTGTTTGTCTGTCTACTTACCCAAACCCAGTCCTAGGATTACAGACACATATAGCACTGTTTTTAGATTTTATGTGGTTGTTGGAGATTTGTCTTATGTATGGCTTCTATTGCTGTAAAAGGCACCATGAACGTAGCAACTCTTATAAGGAAAAAATTAAATTGGGGATTGGGGTGACTGGCTTACAGTTTCAGAGGTTCACTCCATTATCATAATGACAGGGAGCATGCCAGCATGCAGACAGACATGGTGCTGGGTATATCTTGATCAGAAGACAACAGTGTCACCATGAGTGAGGATGGAGCAAAAGCCTGCCCACACATTGACACACTTTCTTCAAGGCCACACCTTCTAATAGTGCCACTCCCATTAGGGCCATTTTCTTTCAAACCACCACAGGATCAAAACTCATGTCTAAATTCTTGTATGACTGATACTTTAATTACTAACTCATCTCCTCGGTCCTTTTACTGTTTATGTAGGGCCATTTATCTTAATTTGAAATTTTTAAAGTACCCTAATTCTAACATCTGATGTATCTATTAAAAACTATGTAATGATGCATTGTCCTAGTAAAAAGCTGTTAGAATTAAGAGAAATAAAGTCAAAGAATCTATCTTATGATTGTAATCATTATCTTAATCATGTTAATTTAATTTTTGTCTCATTCTTGACTAAGATCTTCTGCAAGAACTTTACATACTATTAACTGCTAAGTCATCTCTGAAGTTCCTTAGCTATTGTTTTATTGTAAATAAAAATTGTCTTTAATTATAAACTCTATCAGCTTATTCTTTTTTCCTCTGCGTCTCCTAGATTCTTCTGTTTGTGCATTAATTATATTTGAAAATAAAGAATGTTTTAATTCTGTAAGAGTGGGCAAACATTACTAATTCCCCTTTTGTGGACAGTTGATAGAACATAGAAGCTGGACATTATGAATCAGAACATTATGGAAATTGTAGCATATGACATTAAATATTAAAGAGTCACCTTACCTTGTCTCTTAGTCTGTCTTCAGGATACCTAGACATCATGCTACAAGCAGTCCTTTGGAGAGTCTCACATTGTGACTAACTGTGACAATGACGGGAGAGATGTAGATCCTATCAGGCCTTGCAAAACAACTGATCATAACCTCCGAAGAAGCTTCCTACACACCTTGCCAGTAAGAGTCATGAGAAAACATGTGTTTGCCTTTCACTCAAGTAAGAATTTAGTGAACATTTCTCAACAGCTTCATGAAAATACTTGGAAAATTTGACTTTATATCATTTTCATAATCTACTGTCTATTTTAAATTTTTTTGAGTTGTCTTTAAAGCCAATAACTGACTTAACATGCAGGTGATTGCTCCATGACGCAGTGGTGTCTGTCACCTTGGAAATAATTGTCTTTGGTTCACAGTTAACATTAGGGAAATAAAATTGTTTTTTTTTTTTCTGCCAGCCTCATTGAGGTAAAATGCCAAATCTTCTCATAATACATACTACTGACTAGTCAGTATAGTCTTTCAAACACTGCACACCCAGCAACTTATTTTCTCTCTGTTGTGCTTTCCATTGGTGTCTGATTTGTTTGCATACATCTCTGCCCTTTGATCATTTGTACAAAAAAGACTCTGATTCAATTTTCAGTAAACATGCTCTCCCATTTACTTGAGACATTTATCTCAACCTATACTCAATTTGTCCTATAATATTACTTCTTTATATTTCTTGATATTCACTGAATTAAGCAGCTTTTCCTCAGTATGTAGTGCTGAGTTTGGTTATGGATCCCAAATTTCACATTTTTCATAAATGTTGCTGTCATTTGCAGTAGTTAATTAAAGGTTTAAAAAATGACCACCTCACTCCATGCCACATAAACATTATCTGAGACTATCTTAAAGCTTCCTTTCTTCATTTTTAAGTGAATAAAGTTCTCATGGGTTGATGCCTCAGATTTGTATACTGAATGTTCTTGTGAAGTGTGTTTTCATGTTTCTGTTTTGCTTTATGAGCAACTTAAAGCTGGATGTCTTTGTCTATAGTGGTCAGCGTAGGCACACCTGTTCTTAACCTCGTCTTCAGCGATACTGTCCCAGTCATTATTTGCTTTCACGATTATGTTCCTGCCATCTTCTTTGGGTTTTACTGCTGTCGTTGTAAATAGTCACTGGCCTCTTGATCTTCACTGCATGGACCCTGTACTGTAGTCCTTGTCTTTTATAAATATCTCTCCTTTTCTCTTCACTGATTAGTGCTATGAAAATGGCCTGATTTGCTTTTGTTTCTTTTTCTTATATGTGTATAGTTTTTTTGGATTGAGTTTTCTTATTCCAGAAAGAGTTATGAGTTACGAACATCAAATAATTCTGTTTTATCTCTAACACTTTAAAGCTGTAGTGTTTCCAAGTTTAAAACTCCCCTATGTGCCAAGAACATATAACTAGATTAGTCATAAGCCTAGAGTAAAACCCAGTATTCCTAAATGGATATATTATTAAAACCATTCCTAATGACTATGGCTACATCCATAGATCATAACATATTTCAACTCCTCTTTAGAGTAGGTGATAATTAATGTGAGACCTCCCACTGGTCAAGTGCAGAGAAAAGAGATTAAGGAGTGCTCAGGTCCTTAAAGGGACCTACAAACCACAAACCCCTACACCCCAAAAGGCACTGGGTCTTTGCTGAAAGGGACACAAAGATTGTGAAAAACAGAGGTGGCAAATAACATGACAATATCAAGACAGCAAAGGTTCACAACATGGCATTTGAACGCATGAACTCACAGCAATTCTGACAATAACAAGATCCATACAAAATCAGAAGAGAAAAAAAATCCCGAAAAAAGCAGAGGAAAATGGATACAAAATTACATCAGTAGCTGAGAATCCATTGCCATTTCGTAGCTGCTCTGATAGATAGAGTCATTTTTTTAATGATGTGACCCCTGATAGGGTGGCCCCAAGCTAGGGCAGGCTCTGCTATGAAGACTGACCAAGCAATACAAACTGTACTTGCAGTATGAATAATAAAAGCTCAGAGACAGAAATTGGGGTTCAACCTGAAAACCAGAAAAGCAAAGCAGTCGAGCCACTGAGAAGTCTTATTTGTACTAAGGCTAGGCAACGGCCAGCTAAGCAACCTAAGCGTTTCTCCACTCTCATTTGATATTTCCTCTAGTGTTGGGATTGAAGGTGTTCACAGACACTGTGTTATCCTCCCTTTTACAAAGCATCAAGAAGGCTTTTCAGGACACAGCAACTGTCACCAGTCACACTGGCATTGTGTATAACAGATTCAATGACTGAGCCTCAGAAAGGTGTCTTATTTATTGTTACATGTTTTAGAACAAAAATTTTGCATTTTAATCTAGTCTTATATTCTGTTGCATGCCCTGCCTACAAACTGATGTACCTACAGACAGTTTAGATAGAATGTTTGAATGTTTAAAAGTAGCTTTCCTAGATATAGGAGATGAGTTACATTTTAATTAGCTTTTAATATTTCTCTTCGTTTAATAAACACACAAAATAATTCATTACCATCTTGGGATACATTTATTTTACATTAATGATAAAATATCAGTCATCACTTAAATAAATACTGGCATATACAGCATTGACTATATTCCATCATGCTTTGCATCATTGTGGTGGATCTGAATGGGAGAGATACATTATTAAAAATGAGAAGATTATGCAATCTCCTTAGATTCTTAAAATAGACACTTTCATAAACTCCCCCTTAGTAAATAAGTGGCACACATTTTCCATGGGTTTCCCAGGCCAGAAGTATTGTACAATTAGAGGAGAAGGACTAAGCTTTGTAAAGCAGCATTGGTGGGAGAATGGCTGTGAAAATAATTGTTCTCTATGTAGCAGCTGCAGTGTCAGGCAAAGGACATTTCTGAAAAGCACTCTAAGCCATGAAGAGCCGAGGAGTTCTCTGTCCATTGCAGATAGAAAACTGTGAAAGACACAAAATGGTCTTTACAAGACCTGAATTCAGCCCTCCAAACACATATGAAACACCTGGGCACAGTGGCAAGAATGGAAATACTAGCTCCAGAGTCAGGTGGAATTCTGGATCTAACTGGTCAGTTCAGTAAGAGATATATTCACAGAGAATGACAACAGCAACACTCAAAAATAAAAACACAGAAAGAGACCAGACAGGGTGGAGTGCAATTGAGGAAGATACCAGATGCACACACATGAATACATCTCCACAGATGTATATTTACATCCCCCCAAACCTTGAACTGGCCAATGAGCATGGACTTTGATTATGAGGAAAACAATGAGATATTAACTTTACTAAATCTTTGAAATGAACACATATTAGGCATTATGCAAACCTCTCAATGATTTATTTTTGCTTTATATATTTGTACCTTTATTTAGTGTATCATGTGGAGAAATGTTTGCCACAGAACTGGTGCAGATACAAGAGGACAAACTTGATGGAGTCTGTCTTCCCCCATATCATGTGGGGCCCTATATAAGGGCAGACTATACATCAAGGGTTGGCAGCAAGTGCCTTTTCCTGCTGAGCCACCTCACCAGCCCTAATGAAATTTTTCAGTACTCTTATTTAAATGAGAACTACTGTTGTGATTTATTCAGGAGGTGAGATATGTAGACATCATCTTTAATAAGCAAGGCATTTAGGCATGTGTAATTGCACTACTTGTGATGGCTGGTTTGAATGTTGACCTCCTACAATAAGAATTACCTGAGTTGGGAGTCTCGCCTGAAGAGTTGTTCTGATTGCCTTAGTTGAGGGGGAAAGGCCCACACCTAATTTGAGTGGTACTTTCCGATTGCAGTCCATAGAAAAGTGGCAAGATAGTAGGAAGATTTTTTTTTGTCTGTTTCTCCTTGCTCCTCTCCTGTTGTCCAGTTGGTTTACCCATCACTGCTGCTGTCTCTGTGTGCATCACTGATATGAGAATTGGTGTTATTTGGCTTCCATCTTTGACTAGGCCCAAGTTGTTCTTCTGAAAATCTGCTTTTCCAGATTAGGACTGCCAAGGGACCCATCCTGGTAAACTGAGTGGGTTTTTACCCACTCAGGTATGGAATAAACATCTTGGTTAGTTCAACATAAGCTGATTTAATAAATTCTTCTAAAACACACACACACACACACACTCATTCAATTAATACTGTTCCTCTAGAGAACCATAAAACAATTTAACAGTCATTTTCATTTGAAAGTTAACTTGATATTATTTAAAATTTCTTCATACAAATCAAAATTTCAATTTTGAAATTTTTTTCTCTATAGAATAAGCTTATACGCATTCATTAAATATTTTTATAATATCATAAAATATTTATATAAAATATTTATATAAATATATAAATTGTTTATATATAAAATATAATAATATAAATATTAAATTGCTTTTATAGTTAATACTTTTTTTAAATTTTTATTATGCTTATTTAATATGTATTTGTGTGTGTCTGCTTGTTTGAGTGTTACAACTTTTAGATGGAGGTCAGAGGACAGACCATGGGAGTTGTTCCTCCTTCTACAGGTTGGTACTAAGGATAAGACTCAGATCGTCATTAAGACTTGCCTGCTGATACCCATAAATAAGCACCCCTACTTACATATTTAAAAGCATGTTCAGGTTTAATATGGTATTATAAATGACTAGTTTCTAATTTATGATCACAAAATGTATCTCAGATTAAAGCTTCAGTTTCTAAAGATACTATATATATTATTTTTATATCGATGAGAGACTAGTATTAATATGTATTGAATGAACATGGAAAGAGGATATCCTGATCCAGATGAATTTGCATTTTTTATTCCATGGATGCATGGTTATACTCTATTATTTTTGCCAGATGATATGATGGATGTCTCCTATATCCGGTGGCACTCTGGAATTCACCCTCTTAATGAGATATCCCTTCCAACTAGTCACTGTCAGAGAATAGCATTCTATCAAAAGTGTGATTCAAGTTATCATTGGGAAAGAAGTACGCAGAGTGACAGTTGAAAACTATGGGGCACTTTGGGACTAGAGAAGGTTAATTGGAAATACTGAAGTTAACGTTCACTAACCTAATAAACAAAAGGCTTTCTTTTATTGTTAAATGTTGAGTGCATTACTTTTCTTCCACCTAATAATGCCTGTTACTCATTTGCAGAGATTTACTTTAGATCCAAGAATGAATAGGTTTAGAAAAGTATTTTTAGCAAGCAAAAGAGCATTCAAAAACTTAACTTTGAAATATTAATTCATAAATTAATAATTCAAACCTATTTGATATAATCACTTGAGGCCTCTGGTTCTTTCTGTAAATTATATTTTTTCACTTGAACTTTTATATCATTCAAAAATAACAGTGATTGATAAAAAGTTTTCTATTGTCAAATTTTGTTTCACAAAATGCTGTTCATTCAACAAATTACACATTAAAGACTCATTTTATCAAAATTATAATGCTTGCTAACATTCCAATGCATGGAATTTAAACTCAGAATACATTGACTTTCACCTCTTATTAGGTCTCAAAGTAACACATGGAAATACACTGACCTCAGCTTATTTAAACTGTATCTAAATTACTCCTCTGTCTATTTGTCCATTAATTGTCCTCAGAGAAAAGGTGGAGGAAGTATTTTATAAAGATGAAAAGTCATAAACCTTGATTTGTTTTTAACACAATGAGAAGATTATGGAGATCTGAAGCTGCATGACAGTTCATGTGCCCCCCACACATGTTCATGTCTACCAAGAAAGATAAATGGAGAGAGAAAATATCTCATCAATCAGTGATCATATTACAAACTGGATTATTTAATTAAACATGATTTTCATCTTGATTTTAAAGTATTTTGCAAGTTTTAAGATAAAAAGGCTGTTTTATATTCCAAAGCCTTGACTCTTACCCAGTTATTTGAAAGGCGATCGATACTGGGCTAGCATCTGATGAACATCGAATGCTACAACAACCTTAGCATGTTCTATCATGCCCAGATCACAGATAATTTTGTCATTCTTCATCTTTCAACTTTAAGAGTTTGAGAACATAAAAACAAATATGGAAATAACTTTGCTTCTCTCAAAATATCACAGTATATGGGATAATCTACTTTTACACTACATACATGAATATATTTTAATTTTTGTTGCTTACAAAATGTTTCATTTTATTTTCATGCATGTTTGTCATATTAGTTCACATTTATTTGCCCTTCACTTTCCCAATATCTTTCTAAATCCCCTTCCTGCCAGTCTTCAGCCTCCGTCCTAATGATCATATAATATATTTATATGCAGTTTTAAATATAGACTATGCATATGAGAAAAGTAATATAAATTTATCCTTCTTTACAAATCAATACATACATGTTTATGTTGCTATTTCCATACTCTGAAGACTCTATGGTGTTCAACTTATTGTCTAGTTCTATGGCAATGTACATTGTTTTCTTCCACATATTAATACATGCTCTGGTACCATTACATTAAAAGGCTATCATAACTTTGCCTTTCATTTTAGCTTTCCTTATTGTTAACTATATAAGAACATTGCAAATATATCAAGATATTAATGTAGTAATATATGTTGAGAATTTATATTCAAGAATATTTAAGAATATAAAACAAAATACTGAATACTAGTATTAGCTTTGCAAACTAAAAGCTACACAATAGTGTGCACACCTCTGAATTGAAATTTTATCACATTTGTTGATTTCCCTGGGTTTAATTTTAGCCTTGACAGTGCACAGCATTTATACATTCAAGAGGAGCTATGGACAAGCTAGTTGAATTTTTAATTCTATTCTATGTATTACATGTATTTGTGTATATATATATGCATATATATATATATAATTATGAATATAACTTTTATGTACCCTTAATAACTCTATTATATCCTTCATTAGGTGTTAGCTCCTCTATAGGGATTCTCACATCATGAGGTTGTTTAGAAGGTAGTTGCTATTATGAATGGTGTGTATATATTCTTCATTTAATTAATTGTTGTAGAAGAGAATAAGCTTTGTTGCAGTATTTTTGATAAGTAGTAAACAAATAATGTCATATGTGTCTGAGATTTACAGCTTGATATTATGTAATATCTATATTGCAAAATGCTTATGTAATCCAGGTGGTTAGCTCCACATTCTCATTTGTGAGGAGAAAAGTTACAGATGTACCTTTCATTTAGAACAGTCTCAAGTATGTGCTGTGTTATCATTTATCTCCAGGGCAGATCACACATAGCATGTCTTCTTCAGAGTCCACTTCTTTGTAACTAATATTTTGTAATATTTCAGGACTTCAACTTAGTTACTCCAATCTCTGATCCTGATACAATGGTTAACATCGATGACATAACAGGATCTAGACAAGATTACAGGAAGCAGAAGGACTTACCTTACATTTCTCATGCTAGGATCCCAGAGAGATGAAGAGAGGAAATTATGACTAGCATTCCTCCCACTGTTTTGTTTCAATTTGATGTGAGCAGCTGTTTCAAACCCCGGCTCCCCTGACACCCCATGAAGATTCTAGTTTCCTTCAACTATGAGCCAGAATGAACTCTTTTCTCCTTAAGATGGTTTTTTTAGGCCTTGTCTTACAGTAACTAACATACTGGTTACTATGCTCTTGATGTTTGTGTACATTATTTGGAATATTTTAGACTCCATGTGTGAGATATTGCAGTTTACCTTTTGTATCTGGTTTATTTCACAAAGTCTAAAGGCATCTAAGTTAGTCCAAACTATTGTAATGACAATGTTCATTATTGCTTAGAATATTGGGTATGTACTGCATATTAACATTCCATATTCATACAGTTTTGAATTGAGCATTTACAGTGCCGACCTAGCTTTACATTCTCACAGTAAGCCCTTCTTTGGATAATACATGCTTTTTTCATCTTATAGCAAGATTAAGACCAGGAACTCTCACAGAGATTAAATTTTACCACTTTTGGGCTAAGACTATTGGTTTATACATAGAAAGCCTATGAGCATAAATATGCATTCAGAAAATCAATAAGAACCTGTAATATTTCTCAACAAATATATACAAATGTTCATCTGTGTGTGGAGCTCATGAGTTCATGCCATATGTATGTGCATCTCTGTATGAATTTTACATGTGCTTGCTGTGTGTATATGCATATGTAAGTGTGTCTATACATGTGTATGTACGGCTTGTATATGATTTGTGTGTATATGCACACATAGGTAGGGTTTACATGTTCATGGCATGTGATTGTGTATATCTTAGTACATGTGTGTGAAGTGTATATGATGTGCATACATGTATCTGTGTATTTTTTGGTGGGTTCATGTGTGTATAGTATATGTATACATTTGGTATATATGTGTATATGGTGAGTATATGTTGTGTATATGTGAGGCATGTATATATGTGGAATATACATGGAAAGTGTGTGTGTGTGTGTGTTATTGCCTACCTGACTCTTTCACAGAATTGATCACCTATGTATGTTTACATAAAAAATACACCTTCAGTCAGCATCACATCTTTCTATCTAATTCTTCTGGAATGAATTTTCTTTTTCTAGCATTTCATAACATAAATTTCTTTCAAAGTTTCTATATATCATAAGATATTTTATTTTGCTTAACTTGCTTGATACGGGATATGAAGTTGGAAGTTTTTTTTTCCCTCATGACACAAAAGATAATTTTCAAATATTCACTTTGAATACTCATTCCACTTACTTTCTAAATACTAATTTTCATTCCTTTATGTGTTTCAGAGTTCTTTAATATCTACTTTAAATGTTCCTAAATTTTGATACAGCACACACACACACACACACACACACACACACACACACACACCAGAAGTGTAAGTATCTCCCACACTACCTATATAATTCCATACACTTGATTCCTATGAAGGATCAAAAAACAACAGCTGCTCAGTGGGGGCTGCTGCTCATAAGCATCACTTCATTTCCCTCTCTCCAGCCCAGCCTTCTCCTTAGTCTGCAGGTACAAAAGAGAAAGGTTGGAGCAAATGGTATGCAGGGAAGACAAGGCAGATCACTTCTCTTTCCTTGAAATTTAATCTAGTATTTCCTCATTGGTTCCACCTCTCTCTGATGTTTTTAAAAAAATAAGATTCTTCAAACATGATTGCTTTTTCTAACCATCTGCTGCAGCTCCCTTCATCTGTCTCAATTGCTCTTTAATGTTCTGATACATTATTATTATTATTATTATTATCATTATTATTTTATCTCTATGTTAATGTTTGATTAGAACCACATCCAGTATTTGAAATTTTGTGTCACCACACTAGGAAAACTGACATAATAGAGTTACATATTTGTGTCTTGAGAAGCTGTAAGTCCTGCTGCCTCAATGTAGGAAATATTATCATTGATTCAAGCTCTTTCGAACTAAGATGCTATGACCAATAATAGTCTTTCAAACACGAATGTCAGGAGAGACCCTACAATCTATGTGTTTGTGAATTCATATATATATATATACATATATATATATGTATGTATATATGTGTGTGTGTCACATGTTTATAAATATATTAAAATGTGAATTACATATATATATGGTATATATAAAAACAAATAAGAGTTATCCTTCATAAACTGCATTGTGTTGACCAGCTATTCGGTTATTCGTTAGAACGTAGTGGTCCTGGACTCACTGGTTCTTGTCACCCAGGGAGGGAACCTGGTGCAGAAGAGAATGGCAAGGCTGCTGACAATAGTCATGTCTGAAAGCTGGGTTGGGTAAAAATCTTTAGCAGGGAGAGAAGCCTGTTTGGTCATGACAAACGAAGGGATGATAAAGAGGTTATACTTAAGCGGTGACTTGAAAAGTGGCCGCTGTTAAGACTTTCCAATTTATGGTAAATTTTATGAGCATTTAAGACAAACAGATGGGACATAAAATTGGCACTGAATTTTATTTTTCAGAAACTGAAAGATGTCAGGACTAACATAAATATAAAGATAAAAATGGGCACTGTAATCTCAGCAAAGAGACAGGCTTTAGAATAGAGAATAATTTAGATACTATACCCTGGGGAAACAGAACATTGAAGATGTGGCTGGATGAGAATTGCTACAAAAGAAAGGCTAACCCAGAGGAACTGAAAAAATAATAACAACAATAAAACAACATAAAAATAAACAAAGAAATGTAGAAGGCAACACGTCTCCCTGGAAGCCAGCTAACAGAGTAAAACAACAGGCAGTCAGGAGGTGGTTACTACACACTAGGGTTTCGCTGTCTGCCTCTCATACCCAGATCTCCTTGTGAAGGCGTTCCCTTACCTTTATTCTACTAGCCACTTTGTTGTTTTGTGTCATCCCAAATGCTTGCCTAGTTCAAGGAACTGCAGATTAGTTGCTTTCCTTGTTTATTCTCTCCCTCCCTCTCTTCCTCCCTCCCTCCTTCCCTCCCTTCCTTCCTCTGCCTATAGATCAGAGCTACCTACTATTTCTATAGGTAATTCTCAAAGGCATCTCTAGCACCAAGCCTCAATGCCTACTGCTATATTCTCTGCCATGTTGATAATGATCAAGCTCTGAAACTGCACACATACTCCAATTGAAATATTTTTCTTTATGAGAGCTGCTGTGGTCTTCTTGTCTCATTACAGCAATAGAGCAATGACTAAGACAGTGGTCATGAAGCCTTATCCCTATCTGAGTAGCTATTGGTAAAGGAAAGCACCAGGAGAGAACAATTAAGTTCTTTTAAGAGTGTATTCACTGGTAAATTGGCCATGCTCAAAGAAGAAGACCACTCATCCAAGTGTATATAGATAGGCTTGATGATTTACAAAACGAACAGGCAAACAAATAAAAAGGGTGCAAAGTTGAGAAGATGAATCTAAAACGAGAGAGGAGGAGGTTAACAGGATCAAAACATGATATATGAAATTTCCAAGTAACTGAAGAAAATTTAATAAATAAGATGGGAATCACACAACAATAATACTTAACAACCTGACATCACACCATATTCATCAAATAGAAAAAGCTTCTTTTGCTTATCTTTCTTTCATTGTTTGACTTTGGGCTGAATTTATGATCAAAGATGATCTTGGGTCAAAAATGAAACAGCTATTGGACACTCAGTTCAGAATCTGGGTCACAACAGGATTGGAGGATTTCCTCTTCCTTGAACTTAGTCTTGGGCTATTCTGTCTAACTATAAGAAGTTTTATAGAGAAAGTTTAGTTTAATCAAGTCCAGCTTGTTTGTGATTTATCCATCCCCATTTAGGGGGACAGTTGAAAAGATGTACAGCTCATTCTCTGGCAAAATTATCATCCATAGGACCCACAGCAGACTCACAATGTCAATGATTAAAAGATCTTAATATTTTAATTTGCTGTGTTTTAGTGTTTTTGTTCATATTTCAATAACTCAATGATAGTTATTAATATTTTACATGAGTTTGCAAGGTCTTAACAGCTTTCTATTTTGATTTAGGCATTGTTGATGCTAGAAAAACTGCACCTGTATGCTCTGCCCTAATTATTTCCGGTTTTATAAACAGAGGCAAGCATACTTGATTGTACATGTTTGTAATACTAGCTTGTTGGAGGCTGAGGGCAGGGTATAGCTGAAAGGTCGAGGCTAGCCTGGCCTTTGTAGAGAGACCCTGTCTGGAAAATAATAAAACTGAAATGAAACAATACAACAAAACCACTTAAGCAAACAGAAGAAGCTCACAGAGCCATCTCTACCTCCTTAATAAATTCTGAGTAAGACCCTATTATCTGATAAGGTGGGAGAATAGTCTGGAGGAACAAAGCTGAGAGCAACTTAAATGTCAGTTCATTTAATTTCTAGAGACAAAAAACAAACAGCATAGATTCCTAAAATATACCTTTCAAGTATAAGAACTGAGCAAGTTCTGTATTTGAGAGGTTTCCTTAACATTAGTAAAAGTAGCATGACTCTGAACTAAGATGTGATTTGAATTCATGGCATATAAACCAGGAAACTTCTGGCCAACAGGACTGCCACAGAGACACCCGACTGGTTAAGACTGGTCTTTTAGTGGTTGTTTAGCAAGACTGTAACATAGACCCCTCATCCTGTTAACAGAAACTGTCACAGAGACACCCTGGCCAGTGAACAGGAGTGTCACAGAGACAAATGTTTGTCTTCTGTTTCTTGGCTTAGCCAAGGCACTTTGCTATCTTGTTGGGAAAGCTAAGTCTTGCTGAAGTGGGATGTTTTCAGAGTGAGGTTGTAAAAAGCTCAGCTTATCCTCAGATGCACCTGAGGACAGATAGTTAAGGAGAGGGACCCTTTGTCCCCAGCTAATGGAAAGGTATTAAAGACATTTTTAATCTCTCAAAAAAAATTCCTATTGCTGTTAAAAAGTCTTTCCCTCTTACAGTGATTGTTCCTGTTGTTTATGCTTCCATAAACAGGAAGGCACTAGGGTTGAGTAATTTGGCTCTCACGTTGGCACCTGGTGGGCTCTGTCTTTCCACTTCTGCTCTTTTGGGCAAAAGGACAGCAAATCAAATGTCATCTTGGCTTACCTTCACCAGCAGGAGCATTTTTAGCTCTGACAGAAACTTTGAAAATAAAACTGTGTTAGGTTTTGGTTGATTATCCCAGATCCTGAAGGTGCCAGGAGTGTTTTTGATTGTCTGGCCCAGGGTTTGTGGGGATGGTAGATGACTCTGCAAGCATTCACTTTTAGGGCACTGGATGGCTTAGAACTGCAGGTACTAGTGCAAGAGCCATGACTGTGATTAGTGCAACCCAAGCCTTCATTTGCATGTAGCATATGGTGATAGGGCACATTCTTTTCTGTCTTGGTTAGGAGGCTCCCCTGTCCCTTGGTGCAAGGCACCCTTCAGTGCTGACCAGTGCAGTGTTGCACTGCAAGGCTTCTATAAAGGGTCTTTCCTTGTACCTCTAGAAGTGCAGACGGGCATGTGAGAAGCCCTAGTAACAGCTGAATCATCAGCAAGGCCAAGCCACAAAAGAGGGAAGGCGAGTGAGTGCTTGACAGAGGAAGGCTAAGTAGCTTCACAAACTGAAAGCAGGAGAAAGAGGGATGGTGGAAGGAGAAAGAACAAGGAGCTGAGGCTGAAGAGGAAGAGGTTGCTCAAGCCAGAGAATATAAACTAGAAATCATCTTGCTGAAGGGTTTCCAGAGAGCTGTCAATACTTCAGAGTCAAGAGCCTTAAACACTGCAGACCAGAGTGGTCCATGTAAAAAAACTGGAGAATCCCAGTAATAGCTTATCCCATACATAATCTACAGTAGGAGATGCACACAACCTCTAAAGCTAACAGAAAACATTTTACAGATCCTGATCCTGAAGCAATCCTGAGAATATGTCCCTCTCACTGCATGAACCTTGAAATGTGGCTAAATTACACCATTCTGAAACCAGCATGGAAAGAAGGGAACAGAACACAAAACAAGAAACAAGACAGCCGACAAATTGCTGCTATCAACAAAAGCTCAAATTTCCCTGAAGGAAAAACAGCTTTAAACAGCCTGGGGGGAAACATTCATACATGAGCCACTTGCAATAGAGAGAAAACTGAGCGGTACATGAATCTTCAAACACCACATTGACACAGAAGCACAGGGACCTGGGTGCAAGAGGAAGCCTGCCTAGGCTTCATTCAGACAGGGAGTCGGATGAGAAAATTCTGCCGTACAGGAACATGGGAGAGGAAGCACTCTGCAAATGGCACATGGAAGGTTACATATCCCATGCATCTTATTTTCTTTGTTGTCTTGGAGTCAGGCCACTGGCCTGCTCTGGCACACCTCTATTATAGTAAACTTTCTCTTCTACTGTAGCTATCTTTGTTTCCCTGTGCAGTCCTTTGAACAAAAGCACAAGATACTAGATAGTATGGTTTTGTATTCTAATAACACATATACCAAGAACAGGACCCCTCTATCTGTAATGTCTGTGATAATGTATCTCTTTTTGATGTAAAAGACCTCACTGTATCATGGGAGGTCATTTGTAGATTTCAGTAAACAATAGCCCTAACAACTATCATAAGATTATCCTGTGCTTGTTTTACCTTACATCTGATAATAGATTCACTTATTTTATAACCTACATTATACATGTAAAGAAATAGCCAAGCAGTATTGTCATGATGTGTAGCTTGCTATAGTAACCATCTGCAGTGACAGAGGAAATCAAAGTTGAAATAATTTAAGTAATTTGCTTTTCTCTTGATAAAAAAAATTCAATATGTAACTGATAATTGAAGTGAGAGACATTGTTTATTCCTAATATACCCTTAAGTGTTTTAGAACTGAAATGGACCCTATCATCATTTAAATATTTTAGTATTCAACAAAATGTACTGCATACAGAAAAAAGGTTTTTTTTTCTGATTTGTAATAATGTCTCCCAGAATCCCAAAGCACAGATGCTCATGCTTTTGAGTTATTGTACAGAAAATGAGTAGAAATTTAATTTGTCTGATAAGTGATTGCCTCTTGCTGAAACAGCATTGTGTCACCAAGAATGAAATGAATCCTATTAAAGACAAGCCAAAATCAAGCGTAAGAAAATGGCTGGGGATTCCCAGATTAAAATACCAATATATCTAGCTAGTGTTTTCACTTCTGTGGTAACATGCTGCTTCGTCCTGTTAGTAATATTGTCTATAAAAAATAACTGATGAGTCTTCTCCATTTAAATTAGTTCATATTCTATGGCTAGCAGCTTCATATGGTGGGACACTGGCTATAGTCTTTCTTCATAACCCAGGTTTTCTGTCTCAGTCAGTATTTTATTGCTGTGAAGAGATACCATGACCAATGCAACTCTTATAAAATGAAGCATTTACTTGTGTTTTGCTTACATCATTAGAAGTTTCGTCCTTTGTTTATAGCTAGTATCCATTTATGAGTGAGGACATATCACATTCAACTTTTTGGATCTGGGTTACCTCACTCAGGATAGTGTTTTCTAATTCCATCCATTTGCATGCAAAATTCAAGGTATGATTTTTTTTTCCACTGAGTAGTACTCTAATGCGTAAATGTGCCACATTTTCTTCATCCATTCTTCAGTTAAGGAGCATCTAGGTTGTTTCTAGGTTCTGGACATTACAAATAATGGTGCTGTAAATGTAACTAAACAAATGCCTTTGTAGTATGATTGAACATCTTTTGGGTATATGCCCAAGAGTGGTATTGCTGATCCTAAGATAGGTTGATTCCCAATTATCTGAGAAACTGCAATACTGATTTCCAAAATGGTTGTACAAGTATGCATTCCCTCCAGCAACGGGTGGGTATTCCCCTTACTCCATGTCTTTTCCAGCATAGGCTATCATTGGTGTTTTTGATCTTAGCCATTCTGAAAGGTATAAGATGGTATCTCAAAGTTGTCTTGAAATGCATTTCCCTGTTGGCTAAGGATGTTGAACATTTCCTTAAGTATCTTTTGGCCATTGAGAATTCTTATTTTAGTTCAATACCCCATTTTTAAATGGGTTATTTAAAATGTTAATGTTTGATTCCTCGAGTTTTTTATATGTTGTAATCAGAGCAGCGGGGCTGCGTCCCCAGCACCCTGGCCGCCTGCACAGCTAGCTTATGCCCCAAAATAACAACACACAAATTGTATTCATTTAAACACTGCTTGGCCCATTATATCTAGCCTCTTCTTGGCTAACTCTTGCACCTGGACTAGCCCATTTCTAATAATGTGTGTAGCATCCCAAGGTGCGCTTATTGGGAAGATTCTAGCCTACATCCATCCTGGGTCAGGGCTTCATCGCATGTGCCTCAGAGAGCAGAGCTATCACGTCTGCCCGGGAGAGGGGAGCATGGCGTCTCTGAGCTCACTTCCTCTTCCTCCCAGCATTCTTTTCTGTTTACTCCACCCACCTATGTTCTAACCAATAAAATGGGCCAAGGCAGTTTCTTTATTTTTTAACCAATGACCTTCCTCCATCATTTATATATTTTGGAGATCAGTCCGTTTTCTGATGTGAGGATAGTAAAGATCTTTTCCCATTTAGTATGCTGCCTTTTTGGCTTATTGACTGTGTCCTTTGCTTTATAGAAGCTTCTTAGTTTCTGGAGGTCTCATTTATTTATTGTTGCTCTCAGTATCTGTGCTACGAGGGTTATATTTAGGAAGTGGTCTTCTGTGCCCGTGTATTGATGACTACCTTCCAACTTCTCTTCTGTCAGGTTCACTGTGGTCAGATTTATATTGAAGTCTTTAATACATTTGGCCTTAAGTTTTGTGCATGGAAATAGATAAGGATCTATTTTCATTCTTCTACATGTTGACATCCAATTACGCCAGCACCATTTGTTGAAGTTACTTCCTTTTTTTCCGTTGTATAATTTTTATTTCTCTCTCAAAAATAAGGTGTTCATAGGTTTGCAGATTAATATCTGGTTCTCTGATTTGATTCTACTGGTCAACATCTCTGTTTTTATGCCAATACCAAGTTGTTTTTATTATTGTAGCTCTGTAATAGAGCTTGATGTCAGGGATGGTAATGCCTCCAGAAGTTCCTTTATTATACAGGATTGTTTTGGTTATCCTGAGTTTTTTTGTTTTTCCATATTAAGCTGATTATTGTTCTTTCAAGGTCTGTGAAAAATTGTGTTGGAATTTTGATGCGAATTGCATTGAATCTATAGACTGTTTTTGGTAGGATTTCTATTTTTATTTTTATTTTTATTTATTTTTTTTTTTTTGGTTTTTCGAAACAGGGTTTCTCTGTGGCTTTGGAGCCTGTCCTGGAACTAGCTCTGTAGACCAGGCTGGTCTCGAACTCACAGAGATCCGCCTGCCTCTGCCTCCCGAGTGCTGGGATTAAAGGCGTGCGCCACCATCGCCCGGCCGGATTTCTATTTTTATTATCTTGATTCTACCTATCAAAGAGCATGGGAGATCTTTCCATTTTCTGGTATCTTCTTTAATTTCGTTCTTCAAAGACTTAAAGTTCTTGTCAAATAGGTCTTTCACTTATTTGTTTAGTGTTATCCCAAGATAATTTATATTATTTGTGGCTATTGTGAAAAGGTGATGTTTCTCTGATTTGCCTCTCAGATTATTTATTATTTGTGTATAGGAGGACTACTGAGTTTTTTTGAGTTGATCTTGTATTCTGTCACATCACTGAAGGTATTTATCAGCTATAGGAGTTCTCTAGCGAGTTTTTGGGGTCACTTAAATATGATATCATATTATCTTCAAATAATGAAAGTTTAACTTCTTCCTTTCCAATTTTAATCTTTTTAAATCTCCTTTTCTTGTCTTATTGATATTGTGAAAACATCAAGAACTATGTTGAAGAGATAAGGAGAGAGTGGGCAGCCTTGTCATGATCCTAGAAAAGCTAAGTAAGAGGGTAAACCCAAGAAAAGCATATATAGATCCACCTGAAAATTGAAAACAGACAAGATCATGTGAAAAAATTGGGAGCATGGGGGTGAAAAAAAAAGAAGTGTAGAAGGGGAAGAGGAGGAGAGAAGGGGAGGGAAGAGGAGAGCATGTGGGAATAGGATGGTCATGATGGAGGAAGAACAGAGATGAGAGCAAGGAAAAAGATATCTTGATTGAGGGATCCATTATAGGGTTAGCAGAAACCTGACTCTAAAGAAATTCTCAGGAATCCACAAGGCTGACTCCAGCTAAGACCCTAAGCTATAGAGTAGATGGGGACCGATCTTGATTTGCCCTCTAGTCAGATTGATAAATATCTTAAATATCACCATAGAATCTTCATCCAACAACTGATGGAAACAGAGGCATCAGAGCACTGGACTGAGCTGCCAAAGTCTAGTTGAAGATTGGGAGGAATGAGAATATGAGCAAAGAGGTCATGATCATGATGGGTTCACCCACTGAAACAGTCTACCTGAGCTAATGGGAGCTCACCAACTCCAGCCAAATTAGGAACGAATTAGGACCAAAGTAGTCTCTCTGAATGTGGTTGACAGTTGCATGGCTGGGGCTGACTGAGGGGCCACTAATAGTAACACCAGGATTCATCCCTACTGCATGCACTGGTTTTTAGGGAACCTGTTCTCTTTGGATGGATACTTTGCTCAGCTTAGATATAATAGGGAGGGCCTTGAACCTTCCATGTAGCAATATGCCTTGTGGTGAGGAAGGGTTTGTGGAAGGATTGGGAGGAGGGAAGGGAGTGGAAACTTGGATTGGTATTTTTTAAAATTTTTAAAAAATAAAAATATTAAAATAAACAGTTACTAGAATGAATTTAAAATGAAAAAAAAAAGTTAGTTCATTGTCATTATCGAAGGCAATACAATGGCATGCAGGGAGATGTGGTGCAGGAAAGGAAGCTGAAAATTCTACATCCAAATCCACTGACAGTAGAAAAAAAGAGCGACCCTGGGCCTGGCTTGAACCTTTGAAACCTCAAAATCTACCCTCAGTGAAACACTTCTTCCACCAATGCCACACCTGCTACATTAAAACCATGCCTCCTAATCTAAGTAATGCTACTGCCTGATGACTAAGCATTCAAATATGTAAGTCTATGGGGGATGTCCTTGTTCAAGACACCTGACTCTGTAGAATTTGTCAGGTTTTAGGTAGAATTAACAGAGCATATGTGGGGTTTGTTCTTGATTCTTCTGCATTCTTGGGGTCTATCGTCTTAAAGCATTTTGTTATTCAAAAAGAAGGGCTTCTGCTAAACACATAGGTTAAAATGGAATTACTTAAAGAAGAGAATGTATTTAGAAATTGTAGTTGAATGCATTGGCTCAGTGCATATACATGTTCAAGGACATATGCACATACTTCATTCAGCACTTTTGTAGATAGATATCCAAAATATTCTTTGCCAATCAGGGTTCTCTTGTACAATAGTATGCACAAAATAGGGAGACAGTGATAGATAAAGGTTACATAGATGGTAAGTAGGAAGGTAGGTAGATAGATAGATAGATAGATAGATAGATAGATAGATAGATAGATAGATAGATACGCAGGCAGAGGATAGCTTATAAATAAATAGATGATAGGAGAGAGAAAGATGAGCGGTAGGAGATACATTGATGACAGAATTACTTAATAGGTTCAAAAAATAAATGGATAATGAATGGCTAGATGATAAAAAGATAAGTAGATAGATAATGAACAAATAAATGACAGTTAGATGATAGCTAGGTAGACAATAGATGGTAGATGATAGATTAAATGATAGGTGATTGTGAAACAGATGGATAGGTATTTAGACTCTCCCTATGTGTTGGACAGTGATGGTTCTGGAATCTTGGCCCTAACATACTGTGAGCTCTCTAGACCATTGCTGTATGAAACACAGCAAGTACACTAGTCTCAAAGAAGAAATGACTTTGTTATGGTAACAGACAAAAAGCCATTGCCAAGCAGTGTATTGCATATAGTATAATAAGCATATTTTTACATAATTACAGATACCTCTCTACCTCCTATTGCTACAAGAGTTAATCCATTTACTACTATTAGCTATACACTCTCTTTTCCTATCTCACTTATAACATTTTGAGAATCAACTTCAAATTCTTGTGTCCTTTATAACTGGTCAGGTCTTGAAGGGATCCTTAAACTCAGTATGTCTAAACACAGAGCCTTGGCCAAGGCCAGTTGTATTGTGACTGAAAAAGCAGGGGATAAACCCGGACTCTCTGAATATGGCCGACAATGAGGGCTGCTGAGAAGCCAAGGACAATGGCACTGGGTTTTGATCCCACTTCTTGTTCTGGCTTTGTGGGGGCCTAGCCAGGTTGGATGTTCACCTTCCTAGACCAGGATGGAGGGGGTCGGACTTTGGACTTTCCACAGGGCAGGGAACCCTGACTGCTCTTCAGACTTGAGAGGGAGGGCGAGAGGAGTGGGGGGAGGGCGGGAGGAGTGGGAGGCTGGGAGGAGGCGGAAATTTTTTTTTCTCAATGAAAAAAATAAAATAAAATAAAAAAAGAATGAGTTCCAGGACAGGCTCCAAAGCTACAGAGAAAAAAAAATCAAACTTAAAGGTTTTGCTACTCTCAGAGGACTCAGCATAATGAAGCCTGCATACTGGGTTACTCATATCTAAAGTTCAGAGTTTTAGAACAATCCCTTTCCCACTCGCAACTGAAACTCTAGGCCATATAATATAAAGCCTGGAATTTTTATTCATAAAACTAAGCTCTATTCAATTGCCATTATACAAACTGAAACTAGTAAGACATTTGAACTAAATCAAGTAAATTCCCAACACAATAGCCACACTAACCATGTAAAACACCCCAGGACAATACTTAAGACCAAGTGTTTGTGGTTTCCAGAGTAATTTTTTTTTTTACCAGATTCACTTTTATGTTCCTCTTGTTAAGAGACCATACTGTAGGTAACCTTAAATCTTAATAAGCATCAAAGCTTGTTCTTTGGCCTGGAATGGTCTGTACTATCAATTCTTTATATGCGTTTGGGGGAGTGTTTGTTCTATGAATTTGGAAAGGAATATTCAAAAAATACCAATTAGACCAAAAACAAAGTTAATGATATTAATATTCTTACTGGATTTATTGGTTTCTGGGTGGGTTTTCTATTAGTAAGAGAATTATTAAGTTTCTTATTATGATAATTAAATCCTAAAAATATCCCTATCTAACTAATTTTTAAACTTCATTCATTTCAATTTTATATTATTGCTTAGGGTTTCTATTATAAATTGTTTTTTTTCTAATGCTATAACTCTTTAAACCATTAGCAATGAGTCTATCCATTGTGCCTAATAATCTGTTTCAATACAGATTTGAAACCTATTATTCAATGTTAACAAAACCATTCATTTCTGTACACTGACTGTACAAAGTACTCTTTTTCTGTATATTTACTACAACCTATTTTTTTGGTTTAATTTTTTGTCTTTTCTGTAAAACAGGAACATTTTGTTGTATCACCCTTTGTAATATCTTCATTTTAGTAGGTGACTACACAAATAGCAGCCAAGGAAACTAGCTAAAGATTGGCCTTTGAACTGTATTGTCTTAGTTTTCATTTTAATCATTTTATTTATGACTACACTTTATAGTTTGATGTCCTTATCTTTCCTTTCATGACCACTTTTGGATTCCTCATATGATGTTAGTCTCACTCTGATGCTAACTGCTAGTGAGAAACATGTTATGAACTGTCAGTTCTGAAAAGTGCAGTATCTCTAAAAGGTGTTTCAGTCATATCTCTTTATCACCCTTCAATATTTTCTGCAAGATTTAGTGATTAAATGATAGTATTATATAATAATGAGTCTATTAACAGCCACCTATAAATTAATAGTGTGCCACCCCACATAAAATAGAGAACACTTCTGTTTGGTTTTCTCTCCCATCTTTCATGTGACCATGGTCCTGTGTTGTTTTTACGTATATATAAGCCATACATGATTCTCTTACAGTTATAAGTTGAGTCACATAGAGGTCTATTATAAATAAACATTGCTATTTGGTGGCATTTCTCTAATAATTGAGGTTTTACTGTGTTTCTTTGTGTAACATTCATAAAAAAATTGTTCTTCAGATAGCTAACATTTCTGATATTCTTAAACCTCTCCATGTGTTGCCATCTGCTCCTTTTATTTATTTTTTACAATCCTCATAGAACTAGCTTTTGTTTCTTCTCCCCATTGAGTTCTTAGTTGGAATCAGCAGGAGAGATTGACTGTTTGACACGTATAATCTTTGAAAATATTTATTTGTATTCTAGAAGTTTTGATGCATTTCCACTGTTGTTTTGGTCCAAATACATGAACTGATGTTTCTACACTGACCCATGAGTTCGTGCAAAATGAAATGAGTAATTTGAAGGGGAAATGACTTGCTTTGTTTTGTTGTTGTTTTCTTTTTTAATTCAGAGAAGATATTCTAAATTCTGAACTCTTAAAGCGTATAAAAACAGATTGTGTGAACACATATTTACATATTTGTTATGTGATCACTATTTTGTTTTGAGTGTGAAATGTCTCCCAGATGCACACATGCTTGTATACATTGTTCAAGCTGATGGTGCTCTTTTGGAAGAGGATGGAACATCAAGTAGTATTAACATGCTAACCAAGAATGTCATGGGGGCATGGTTAGAGGTGTGGTCACCAGGCTAATCCTATTCACCTCTGCATCTTCATTGGAAGCACAAAGTGACCACTGTCTTCTCCCTTTCGGTCATGCCTTCTCTGCCATGATAGATTGCATCCTCTCAAACATTGAAACAAAGCATGACCCTCCTTTCTGAACTTTTTTTTTTTGCCATATACTTGGTCATATGATCAAAAAAGTAATGAGCACAGTTACTTTTTATGCAGCATGTTATTTATTCACATAAGAAAAATGCATTTGTTTTGATTCAAATAATGTTCAAATGTGCCAGTTTGGTCAAGTGAATTAATATATTCTGTCAATAGTCTTGACGTCCAGTCAGATATTGCTTGCTCTATTGATGTGGGATTCCCCTCTGTATGTTGTGATAACCACTGGCTAATAAAGAAACTGCCTTAGGCTTGTGCAGGGCAGAATAGAGGTAGGCAGGGAAAACTAAACTGAATGCTGAGTTATAGAAGGCAGAGTTAGAGAGAAGCCATGTAGCCCTGTTGGAGACAGAAACTGGAACTTCATTGGGTAAACCACAGCCTCATGGAGATACACAGATTAATGGAGATGGCTTAATTTATGAGTTAGCCAGAAACATGCTTAACCAGTTGCCCAAATGGTATTGCAAATAATATGGCTTCTGTGTGATTATTTCAGGGCTGAGCAGCTAGCAAATAATAAGTGGCTTCTTACAGCACTCTATTTTCTCAGAGATATGCTATGAATATACAGCAGGGAGTAGGAGTTCTCTGTAACTTTAGAGGTATGGTAGAATGTACACCTATGATGTGGAATTATGAATTTCTCCAATTGTCAGTTAACACATGCTAACATGTAATAGACCTGGCTGGGATTTTGTTATCCATGTTACATTGGAGCTATGTGACACTGTAATTGCAAGATAATGCTGACAGTCTCAAGTGATTATGTTCCAGATGCTTTTCCTAGTAGAGTTTCCTTCTACTGATATTCCTACATTTATGTCCTTTCCATGCCTCTTTATACTATACAGATAATAAGAAAAACATGTTGAAAGAAGAACTACATATATATTTTGATGGTTGAAACATTTACTATCCTTTTATTTCTGTTGTTAATCTGTTTTAGTTGAAGTAGAATTATATTTTTCCTCAAACGTTTTTCATGGCACCTACCTTGCTCATGTTGCTTGCCTGATTTTCTTTGATTATTATTGCTACATTTATTTTTGAATATGTGTGTTAGGCATTTATATGTTTATGCATGTTCACAAATGCTCAAGTATTTATGTTTTGACTTATGCATGTTCATTGTGTTCATGTGTGTATAAACCCAAAGTTAACAATGGGTTTCTTCCTCCATGTTTACTGAAGTCTCTCTCTGAATTTAGAACATGCCAGTTAAAGCTAGATTAGCTATCCAGCATGCTCTGAATTTCCCATTGTCTTAATCTCCTCATTTCTAGGGCTATAAGTGATCCCCAATGTGTCAGTCTCCTATGTGCACTACAGGAACCCTAATTATGCTTCTTGCCTGTGTGCTAAGCCTTGAGCAGCTTGCTTGCTGAACCATCTTCCCAACCCAGAAAGGTTTACTCTTCTTGTGTTGAGAATATGCCTTTAGTTGGTTGCTTATTCGCCTATTCTGAAAATGATTTCTTAGGTTATTCATGATTCTGGAAAAGTCTGGTAATGATATTCATAAAGTATTAGAAATTTTATTTTCTCTAGACTTGATTAGGTTTATATCAACAATGTTATTATTTGTTTTCCATTTCTGTTTGTTGTTATATCCTAACCCTCTTCTACTTCCTTCTATTTAAACAGATTTTTATTTTATCTCCTGCAATTTGCTCATGGCATTTTATTCTTGCATTACTCCTAGGTATTTGCTCATAAAATGTAATATACACTGAGACATATTAAACTATTTGTTAAATTATATGTTACATTTTCAGAAGCTCCCAGGAAACTAGTTTATGGTACTTCCTGAAATTCTCTGTTGCACTTAGCTCTGCCTATTACATATAATGAGCTCTGAGTGGCTCGTGGATGTCTAGATGCTGCCATTCCTGAGACCTGGGACTAAAGTAGCATTTAAAGATTGTAGGACTTAATCTCATTTATACTTAAGGCAATTGCAGCTTGCTCAAACTAAAGTTTGCTTTGTAAGAATAGATATGAAACAGCATTTATCACAGAGTGAATTCAACCCCAGGGCAAGGTGTGAATACTTTGAACAATCTCCTCACATAATGTTAAATGTCCCTAAATTTCTGAGGACTTTTCCAGGCTTTTGGTTTCTGGGAAGTTCCTATTGGACCAAGAACACCTAAGTAGACATAGAAATAGAAGTCATTTATTAGGAAAGGAAAAAAGAACACTCCCAAGCCTGGGAGTGGACTAGTTAGTTGAGCAAATAGCATGGCTCAAATGTTCTGGGCCACTAGCTGCATGAATCTTTCTAAGTCACTGAATTATGAACACCTTCTTATTTCAGGATATCAGGTGCTTTCCTTTTGTGTTCTGTGTAAAGTCCAGGTTGGGAAGGGCATTTAGTCTTTCTCTACTAATTTACTTTTGTATATGTTACTTTTTTAATTATTTATATTAATTAGTTAAGTGTGTGAGAGTATGTGAGTGTGTGCATGGATGCCACAGTGCACGTGTCTGGATGAGTGGACCTCCTTGAGAGTCAGTTCTCATCTTCTGCCATGTAGACTCTCAGATAAAACCCAGATCACTAGGTTTGCTCCTTTTCTTAGAGTCATCTTGTCACCCAAGCACATAACAGTTTCTCTCTCTCTCTCTCTCTCTCTCTCTCCCAAGTGCCCCTTCTTCTGACAGAATACAATGAGGCATTTCTATTCTGAAATATGGAGGAAGGACATATTAACTATTCCTGACACTGCACAGACTAATGGAAAGATCTGGTGTATATCTGATCTTCTGTGTTTCTTTCCCAGCAGTGAACAATTTCATTTCGTAAATCTCAGATCAGATACAGATAACACCAAGAAATGAATATCCCCCCTTCACAAAGATCTCCGAAGCTCTTGGGAAAGTCTTTTCTCTGCAACTGCTCAAATCAAAATTGAACTCCTTGGCTCTCTTAGCATCCAGTGATTTCCCCTAGTCATTGAGACAGTCAGCTCTGATGTTCCCTTCTTGCTCTGTGACTGCAAACTGCCTCTAGGAAATGACTGTGGACAATGATAGCTTGTACTTCATTTGTTTATTTCCCTCAGGGACCACAAACCTGCTTTATCTCTTGTGATGTTCAGTATCTGAGGCAGTCAGTTCAGTTATTTAATTTGGTTTTCTAGTTGAGAGTAATTCTGGCACTATGACGACTGAGGAGGAAGTCCTCTCAATTTCATTTTGGAGAGAGAAGCAGTTTGACGAGATATGAACAATGACAGTTCTGTGAAACTAAGCAAAGTAATTGAGACATTCTTTCCAGAATAAGGCATCCCTGTAAAATATCATTAACACAAAAGAATCCTCCGTGTTTCTAATTGGCCACAAACCTGGTTGGCTTTGTTTTTGTTTGTCAGATTGTCCTCTGTCAAAATGAACTAAAAAGGTGAATGAATGCAATGAATTAGCTCAATCTATTGTTGGCTATTCCCTACATGTGGGTCAGAAAAGAGACTTTTCCTATGACCAGAGAAGGTGCCAGGGCTGCAAATCCACTACAAATCTCTTTAGTTTTTACAAAGGTAGTAAAATATCAAATGACTTCAATGCAATTGAAATTTTTAAAAAATCAAAATCTGTGTCTAAGATGTAGTAAACAAGCTATAAGTATTTTCTCTAAATTAATGAAAGAAACAGTTTAAGAGAAAGTGAAAAAGAATAAATTTTATTTCAGTAACATGTTATGGTGTTTCTTTCTTTCTTGAATTTTCCTTTGAAAAGCACACAGCAAGGACAGTCCCTAGCATCTCAATAAATGAATTGGAAGAATAAATTAATATCTGGACTTTGGGACCATAAATGCATTATGTAAGTTGTCCAAGATTAACAAGATGGGCTACACTGCAGGCATTTTCTGTTTATATTTTGTGCCAGTTAGAGTCACCCTGTCTATTGGGCTATCTAATGATAAATGATGAGACCAGTGATTGATACAGAAAGTCACTCCTTTGCTTCCAGGCTTTTATGCTCATTGCTATCTTCAGATAATGAATTTTGAGAGGAAGGCAGGCAGTCAGTATTCATATTCATAGTTCTGTGGATATTAGTCATCCCTAGGTAACTCATGATGGGAAATCATCTTCAAATATTTACATATTTTTGCATTTAATGGTACTTGATGGACAATTTTATTAGAGAATATTGTAGAAAAGAGCATGATGCATGGAAGTTTTTATTCCTTCTTGTGTCAGGTGCTCAGGATGTCTAAGATGATAATTCAGATGATCAACTTCTGTACCACACTAGGCACAGTTAAGTGCTGTGCTTGTGTGTTCACGTATATATTTGTGTGTGTGTGAGTGTGTGTGTGTGTGAGTGTGTGTGTGTGTGTATATATGTGTGTATATGACAAAAGCATATTAGTCAATTTTCTTCTAGATTTTACATTTTTAAAATTTTCATATATTTTGATCATATTCTTTTTCCTCCACTACCTCTAACCACAGATATTTATTGCAAATAGCTTTTGATCAAGGATAGGATTTGGTGTCTTATCTCTCTTCCCCATAGTGAGAAACTTTCATCTTGAATTTGTGCAGGTCTTATTTATGTTATCAGAGTCTCTGGGAATTCATACATGCATCAGACCTGCTGTCTGGAAAACACTGTTTCTTTGGAGTTATTCACAACCTGTGGTCCTTATAGTCTTTCTACTTCCTCTTCTAAAGAGATCCCTGAGCTATGAGGGAAGGTCATAACACTGCTCTCAGTGTCTGTCTGTGCTACTGGTGTTATGTATAGGAAGTGGCCTTCTGTGCATTGAAGGTTACTTCCCACTTTGTCTTCTATCAAGTTCAGTGTGGTCAAATTTATATTGAAATCTTTGGTCCATTTTGATTTGAGTTTTGTGCATGGGGATAGATATGGATCTATTTGCATTCTTCTACATGCTGATATCCAGTTATGCCAGCACCATGTATTGAAGATGCTTTCATTTTTTTCCATTATATAATTTTAGCTTCTTTGTCAAAAATCAGGTGTTCAAAGATGTGTCTATTAACATCTGGGTCTTCGATTAGATTCCATTGATCAACCTGTATGTTTTTATGCCAATACCAAGATGAGCATGGTATGTACTCACTCAAAAGTGGATACTAGCTGTAAAGCAGAGGATAATAAGCCTATAGTTCAAGGCCCCAGAGAAGTTAAGTAACAAGGAGAAACCTAACAGCAACATACATAGATCCCCTTAGAAACGTGAAATAGACAAGATCTCCAGAGAAAATTTGGAGCATGGGGGTGGGGGAGAAAAGGGAAAACTGAAGAGGAGGAGGAGGGAGGAAGGGAGAAAGAGAAGATCTTAAGGAACAAGATGGTTGAGATGAGGAAGGACAGAGATAGAAAACAAGGGAAGAGATATTTTGATTGAGGGAGTCATTATGGGGCTAGTAAGAAATCCGGCACTGGAGAAATTTCCAGGAATCCACAAGGATGACCCCAGCTAAGACCCTAAGCAATTGAGGAGAGGGTGCCCAAATTGGCCTAGCCTTGTAGTCAAACTGATGAATATCTTAAATATCACCATAGAACCTTCATCCAGCAACTGATGGAAACAGAGGCAGAGACCTGCATTGGAGCACTGGACTGAGCACCCAAAGTCCAGTTGAACAGTGGCAGGAATGAGAATATGATCAAAGAGGTCAAGATCATGATGGGTTCACCCACTGAAACAGTCTACCTGAGCTAATGGGAGCTCATCAACTTTGACCTGAGAGCAAGGGAACCAGCACAGGACCAAACTAGGTTCTCTGAAAGTGGGTGACAGTTGTATAGCTGGGTCAGAATATGGGGTCACTGCCAGTGACACCAGGATTTATCCCTAATACTTGTACTGGCTTTTTGGAATCCATTCTCTCTGGAGGGATACCTTGCTCAGCCTAGATATAGTGGGGAGGGCCTTAGTCCAGCCTCAAAGCAAAGTGCTAGACTTTGTTAACACCCCACAGGAAGACTTACTCTCTCTGAGGAGTGGATGGGGTTGGGTGTGGGAAAGCAGGGAGAAGGTAGAGGAAGTAGAAGGAGGGGAGTAAATGGGAATTAAATTTGACATGTAAAATGAGAAAAATGATAGTTATTAAAAATAAAAATAAGACTCATTTTGTAATAGTTAAAAAGTAACACTTTTAGGGCTGAGAGATCCAAGGTATCTCAGTTTCTGTACATTGTCCAGTTGCTTGTTAGTCTCTGTTAATTACCATCTATTGCAAGAAGAAACTTTCTGATGAAAGCTTAATGACACATGAATCTATAGTCATAACAATACATGTTTAGGAGTTATTTTTACCCTGATTTTCCTTAATAAAATAATAGTAATAGATTTTCTTCTAGAACCTATATGTATCTAGTCTCAGATTCATTAACAGTTTTAAGTGTGAGTTCTATGTAATGTTATTGTAATTAAATCCAATCAAAAAGTAGTATGTTATTCTATAACATTTATTTTAACATTTGTATCAGTATATCTTGCATGCAGATCCCAGTTGTAGCTTTTTGGATTTGTAGCTGATTAAATAGATGACTATTTTTCTCCTCGAGTAGCATGTATTGTACCTGATAGCTCCATGAATGGCAGTCTGCAAAGATGAGCCTCTTGGTTGGGCATCAGTTCAATTCCTCCATGTTTGATGACATGAGTATGTAGTGTCTTCAGTCATAAGGTCATGCTATCAGGTTGTGGAGCAACCAAAAGTACTGACAACAGACTGTAATGTTGAGGGTATGTCAATGGGACCCATTTAGCCCATATAGAAAGCAAAAATTTAAACTCGTATATACATTTAAAATCAATATAAAGGTAGAAACTAAATAAATGGAAATGACAAGAGTTCTTTTTGCCAGTAGTAAAAAGTAAAATTAATAATTTCTTTAAAAGGATGTTTATGCCAGCTTCCCCATCTTTTTCCTGCATTTTTGAATGTAGTATTTCTCCATGACAAACCTATATACTTTTAAGTATAATTGAGGATATGTAACATATTTTATTTCCCTAAGGAAAATGAAAATTGTTCTCAACCATTGCAAAAGCTATAGTCACTTTGTATGATTCCTGTATTTATCACTAGCTCTGGAAATATATTGCCCACTGTATTTTAAGCAAATTACCAGATTATAGCTCCCAGGAGCTTCTTATTTTCATGACACTGTAGATTCGGACTCTAACTTCCCAAGCAAAGTATCTTGAAATAATTGCCATAAGTTCATTGGGGATAATGCTAAAGTCCTGTAATCTCAGTAGTTCTAAAAGTGAGGTAACAGAATAATGAAATAATTATAATGAAATAAATAACTATAAAGATGTAACTGTTTGCCATGCAGCTATTTTTCTTTTCTTTTCTTTCTTTCTTCCTTCCTTCCTTCCTTCCTTCCTTCCTTCCTTTCTTTCTTTCTTCTTTCTTTTCCAAATTAAAATAGTCTCTGCAAGGATGTTTCTCTTTAAGACTCAGGAAGTAAATAAAACATACAGAACATAAGAAACTCTGAAATTTACAGGTTTCACAATGTCCCCACTTTACTTCAGGTTAGTAAGCCATAATGATTTTTAGGGAGAGGAGACTTTCTAAACTGAAGGTATCCCGTTCAACATGTAGGCAGCACTGGAATGCAGCTTTTGCGAATCATCCGTGGGAGGAGATTGTCCTGTACTCACTTCCTTTGTCATTATACGCACCTGTCAATAACTCCAGTAAGTTCACTACACTAGGCCTAAGTGGAATCCTTTCTTTGTCTGTCTCTACTGCCCTATGTGGGGTAAATCAATGTTTATCACATCACTCCATAAAAAGTCATATAACACTATCCAATTTTGTAAGTGTGTATATTCATAAGCTACTTTTAACAATGGATCTGTATATCTTGATCTTCAGATTTTACAGTGGCAATGTGTCCTGATTATCTGTTCATTGTCTACTGTTATAAGGATGAGCATGTGCACTTTAAATCCAAGAAGGGGTATTTTCATATCATATGAAGTAAGCTTCTTGATAAAGAACTTATCAAAAACTAGAGAGATTTCTCAATTATGAAAATTGATTCACGACAAAGACTAAAAATGTCTTAAATATTGTCACTAACAAATGAAATTCAAAGTAAAGTGTATAAACCATAGAGGGAGTTAGAGGTAGAAATTTTTCTATAACAGAGTTACAGTGCAGAGTTGTGATCTATACTTTTACAAATTAAATGTATGTGTTCTTTACCAAATTTCACAGCTAAGATATAAAATCTCCTATTTGATAGGGTGTGTGTAAGACTCTTTCAGTAGTATTTATATATACAGGATTTCATGAGGAAGAGTGTCCAAGATGGGATTATGACACCAAAACAAAACACCAAAAGTATGAGAGAAATTGTCTCTGTTCCATTCTGTTTGTGTACATAGAGAAAATGGACTTCTCTAAAGGACTTCTACTGTGTTTAGCAGACCAGCTAGTCTGGTACCATGTTCTGAGCCTCCCCAGCATGCAATGCTGTGATAAGTGAAAGTCATGATTAAGCTATTTGTTTCTGTTGTCTTAACAACCAGATAAACACAATCAGTCACCATGACCTAATTGACCTTTAAAAAAAACAATCCAAAGTGACTGAATATTCCTTTCTTTCCATTGTATGTGATACTGTCACTGGAGAAGAGTGTATGCTCAGCTATGAAAAAATCAGAATGCAGGAAAAATTATACATATTAAATTAAATTATAATTAATTGTTAAGTTGATTTTAAAAATGCTAGGTTTTAGAAAATACATTTAAATAATTCATGGGTCAAAGATGAAGGGACTTTGAAAAAATAATGCTAAAGTATATGTAAAACATATAAAATGCTAAGTCAGTATCAGGAAGGAAAATTACAGTTTTAAATATTTATATTGGTGAAGAAAACTAAAATCTAAACTCAAATTTTAACCTTAAACTACAAAAGAATGGGAAAATAACCACAGCTAATGAAATAGCGAAAACTTGGAGCAGAATTTAAATATGATATAAAATAAATTGAGAACAGAGAGTAAGCAGAGGCAAACACTGATATTTTGATGAGTTCCCAATGTCAAGAAACTTCTAGCTCTGCTGATAAAAAGAAAGCACAGGCTAGGATTTCATACATGGAAGAGATCACAAGCAATAACTCTGAGAAGTCAAATTACTATGAAAGTCTGAAAATTATAAACAAATTCATATGAACAAAATTGACGTCTGAAATAAAATTGACAATATTTTTGAAAAATAGTTTATTGAAATCCTAGAATAACCAGCAATACATTTAAATATCACTTTAATTATTAAGGACATGAATGAGTGAGTATACTAACCAATTAACAAATGTTAAGTAATGATTAAAATCAGTGAATACCAAGTTGAAATCATATGCAAATTCTAATTTACTAGGCTGATGATAAGAAGGGTCAGGCAAGGTGTTAACAAAAAAAAAATATGTTGTCAAAGTATACAGTTTGAAAAGATTGCTACATAAATGCCCTTCAGTTACAAGGCTCTAAATTGTCAGCCAAAGGCATGCAAATGTACATCCCCGCAGGTGACTTGCTGGCTCTCCCCAAGGGTAAAAATAATCGTAGTGCTAAGTGTTGAGAAATAAAAATTTGTATTTATGTTTTGTAGAATCAACTCAATAGCAAAAAGCAACAAAATATAGATACAGAGAGATTTGAGGACACTGATGAATTTCAAAACTTTTGTTAGATTAGAAGTGTGGTAAAAAAGTGTGCTGGCTTACAATTTTATTGAAATATAAAGTTTAGGAAATGAAAGCCAAGCTCATCATGAGAAATTTGTTGTTACAGGACAGAGTAATTGAAGACTAAAAGAAATTTCAAAAGATTTCCATTCAGATGATGAGATTCTCTCTAATTTGATCATGATGATTACAATGATGGTTTTGTATATGTATATACATATCGGCACTCATCAACATTTACTACACTCTGTTCATTTAAAATTAATTGCATGTCCCTTAGACGCTATCAAATTTGAAAACAAGTGGCTGAGAAGCAGACAAACTCCATAGATTGCTTGCTGCTTAGGATCCTCAACACTCATAAAAGTTGAGCATGGTTGCATGCTGCTAAAATCCCAGTTCCACAAAAGTAGAGACAGGAGAATCCTTGTCTAGACTGCCTAGATCAGCAGTGAGCCCCAAGTTCACTGAGAGACCCTGCCTGAGAAACTTGGTTAGAGAGTGATTGACCTGGCATTTGATATCCAGGAGCATCTCCATGCACATGCACGGACATAAACACACATGAAGATGTACATATACCACATACACATCATACAGTAATGATGGTGATGATAGAATTAAAATACATCTGAAAATGAAGTATTGCATTGTCATTGAAAATGGCATTTTCCTTAAATATTCTTTGTCACTCTGTGTAAAGAAATAAAACTGTCTCTTTATTACTCCCAGGTTTAGCGATAGCATTTCCCTTAGCCAGAAAACAAAACAAAGCAAAACAAAACAAAAATTAGGGCCTCTCTTGAGTTTTCTGAGCCATCATCTGGTGGCACCAATCTTCTTAGCTTCATCTGTTCCAGATCATATTAATCAGAGTCCACAGCTCAGACATGAGTGCTAGACTATAAGAAAGAATAGAGAACAGCCCTAGAAAAATCTGTAAAGAATGAAATAGAGAAAAAAAGCAGCTTAGTTTTGTACCTGACTGCACCTTAGTACTATATTAGTACTGTACCTAGATGATGGGGGTGCTGGTTACAAGGCAGCAGAAACAATGTCTTCGAAATCATGTTTTCAAGAGTACTGCCTTTTTAAAAAATATTCTTTCTCTATTTATATAGTGTATAAATATGGTGTGTGTGTGTGTGTGTGTGTGTGTGTGTGTGTGTGTGTGTGTGTGCCCCAGATGCATGTTACATATGAGGATACACACAGAGGTCAGAAGTATCTGTTGAATTTCCTGTAACTTTTCTCACTATTTTAGTTGAATTACCTATTTTCTCACCATTTCTTTCAGTTTTTACTTTGTAGATCCAAAATGTTAACTTGTTAAAAGAATTTATCTTTAAAATAATTCTTTTTGAAATGCTACTTGCATTTGCTTTTGTACTTGGGTTATCTATATGTTTACCTCTAAAGTATTTTCCATCACCAAATGTCATCACTCATTTTTCTATCTAGTCTTATCATTTTTAGGTCTTGATTAGATGTTGCATCAAGTACATTCATTTTTGCAAATATTAGTATGATTATCTGACTCTGTGGTGTATAAAATCTATCCTTTGCGATTATTATATGGAATCAAAGGATTCCAAAATTAGAAAAGAAGTTAAGGAGCATTTCCATAGGTAGCAACTGCATCAAATCTGTTAATTTAAAGTATGTATCAGTACTACTCAGTCAGCTACTGTAGTGTACATTATAGACAACATGTGTGAAAATTGACATAACCTAATGTCAATAAAACTTTATTAACAGAAACAGATGGTTAGTTAATTCTAAATCCTTTCCTATTTAATTTTTAAATTTTTTCAGAAAAGGATACAGAAGGGATGGTTTGAAGATCATGGGTAATGCCCATTAGGCTTGACATGGAGCACACTGAAGGGTGCATAGAATTCTCCATAGAGAGAGATGCTGTGTAGGACTTGCCACAGTGCTGACGGTAGGAACCATGGCAAAATCTATGATGTATTTTTCAAAACCCATGCCAAGTAGTACATTTAATAGCATCTTACATTATAGCTTTTCCCTTAAGCCTGGGATGAAAATAATTGTGAGATCTGAACTGTTCAGTTGGAAGTATGATTAAGATCACTAAATAATTGACTATAGATCAAAATTTTATGATACAATGTTTAATTAAACAAATATTGAATACACACATGTACATACACAATCAGGATTCAACGGGTTTGGAAGCTATATTATATATGATTATGTGGTCAGAAATTAAAGTAACAATTTTTCTTGAAACAAATCCTATTTTTTGATGATGGAAATAATAGGTGGATAGATGGATTGTATAATAGATGCATAGATAGATAATAAGTGGTTGATAGATGATGGGTAAGTACTAGCTTAATAAAAGTACATGATAGAAAGTATTGTGGCTTGAACGTGAAATATCCTCAATGAGACCTTGCATCTGGAGCTGCTTTGGAAGTCTGCGTTATCTTTAACAGGTGGAACTTCACTAGAGGAAGTGGGTCTCTGAAAAGGGTTTTGATATCTAAGCTCCACTTCCTGTTGGTTCTCTGCTTCCTGACTGGCATGCACAGGGATCAATAATGGCCTCATCCTTTTGACTTGCTCTCTTTGTTATGATAGATTTAAGTTTCCTAAAATTTTCAGTCTTCTACACTGGTTTCTTGTCAGAAATTTAGTTACATGAATGAAAAAAATAACATAAAACTATGACAGACAAGAGATGGTCAAGGAGGACTTCCTATGGCTTAGGTATGAATGCCTTTTTTTCCCTAAGTTATGCACAACATCCAAGCATTATGTGAACTTCACTATTGTCCCAATAAAGAACCTCTGAAGATTTATACTGCACAGCACAGCAAAAAGAACTCCAGTGGGACAAGTAGAACTCTGCCACTGACTGCTTAGTTACCAGACAGTGAAACGAATTACATAGACTTATAGACAGTGACTGAACTTCAACAAATTAATTGAGTTAGGCTGACTATCGCACATGATCTTACAACAAAATATGAGGCACATTTTTAGTCAAAATCATGAACTCTCTTTAGGCAAAGGGAAACAGAGCTTCAGTTTGAAAGTAAAGAAAAAGACATTGTGGAAACAATATACTCACTTTTTTCCCCTCATGTTCGGAGCACTTAATAAAACACTCTGCAGACATAGCAGGGTCAACATCAGTGGAAGAAACTCTTGGATGAGAAAACAGATTTCTCAGAAGCAGTTGAGTAGACTGGTGAGGTCATGGTGCAGGGCTTTTAGCTCCACAAATAAATCACTTCAAATCTTTGCACAAGCAAATTTTGAATTATGATGCTACAGTTCCTTGTGGATCAACAGAGAATAGAGACAGTAGTAGATTAATATTCCAGCCTTCATCCAAGAACCTCAGAAAGCACCATTGGAGGACTATTTGATTGGGCTATTGAGATACAAGGCAATATATCTATATTCTCTTAAATTGTAAGCCAGTAAATGTACAAACAGCAAGCTAATCTAAACAAAATGACAAGGAAAATAGAACACTGTCTAGAAAAAGGTAACACAATTTAATTTTCATATTACAACCAATTCTTGGTGTCTCACAAATAAGTATGATAAGACACAGAGAGACAAAACCAACAAGAATTTCAAAAAAAAAAAAAAGTTTGTCAGTAGAACAGATCCAGAAAGACTTATGGACTTGTTGAAAATGCAGGACTGCTGTTTCACAGTAAGGCATGTATTCAAATCCCATGGACTTCTCAGATTTGTTAATTCTTATTATGCCAATGATGTTAAATAACATATGATAACCTCACAATACCATAAAACTGATAAGATCACAAACATTTTAAGTCAGACTTAAACTCAAGTTGCCAAGAAAAATGAGACTCTCAACTCATTCTATGTCTAAGGAGGAATGCAAAATTGATACAAGTATAATGACAATAAATATTTGAAAACGTGATGTTTTTAATATTACAAACCTTCTGTAACTATGAGTGTAATCAGAATGTGAAATGTTCTTGACACTGACAGTCCTCTCCTTTCCCCAGATGGAGGAGAAAGTTTGTCCACAGGGTGGCAGTAATTTCTGGTTGTTGTCAGCCGAATTTTCAATTGGCAATCCCTCCTATTTCTAATTTTCCTCATTTTGTTCAGGTCAGTAAATCTGCACAGCACTAAACAAATGTGGTAAAGAGCAGGTTATAGCTCTTTCTAGATGAGAAGGGGAAGATTTTATTTTTTAATATTCTCTGGGACATAAGCAACAGTTTAATATCAATTTCACAGAAGATTCCACTCATCAGATTTAATTTTTTCTCAATTTATTAAGAGATGGCTTCTTACTTTGTTTCACAATCATTAGTAGCTATTGGGAGTTTTAAGATAATTCTACTTCCTTTTTGATGAGTGTACACAGTTACAACTCAATCACTGGGTAGGAAGACTCTGATACTTGACAAATTTTCCATCTGGAAGATTTCCTTCCTCCCAGGGGATATGCATTTGTTCCTTACTCTTTGTTTGATTAAATTAGGTGTTCTGATAACTTTGCTAGTCACTTCACATGCCCCTCTTTGATTCAGCAGTGCATACTCTAAGGCCTTTTCTAGTGGTGTAGGAGGCACCAGGGATGAGCAAGTGTACAACCTGCTGCTGTGTCGTGAAGATTGACTGGCATCTGGCATATGTCATCCTGAGAGTGTTCTTGGTGGTTTCTCTATTGCTTCACACTGTTTTAGTGTATTCTATTTCTTCTGAAGAAGCACTTAAGGGAATGACACAGTAAATATTTTTTAAATTAAAACTATACATTCTTTATCTTCAATGTCATTTGTACCACAACATAAAAATGTGTAATAAAGCAGCATCAGATCATTTGTACTCCTTTTTATGTTTTTTTTTTGTTTTTACCCCCAATATTTTTTTGATATAGAAACAGAACTTTAAAACTTTAGTTTTAGCGATTAACTGTAATTCCTAGTCTTGTCCTTATTTTATCTGAAAATTTTATTCTTACAGTATAAATTGAATATAAATTAACTAATCTTGATTTTCAAAATATAATAAGTATAAAAATAATTCTTTTCTAACTTTTTTCAACTTTAAAGAATAATAATTTCTTAACCATATTCTTTTGTGTTTTGTCCACTGCAATTGAAGAATGTTTAGCTACAGTTTTAATTCAAGATGATATTGATCTGAGAAGATGAATAACAGGTTACATTGATGTTGATTGCAGAAAATAATCTCCTTTTATTCTTATTTCATCTCATCCTTGTAATAGCATAGAAAGTAGAATGTTATGATAATCTCACACAAGCTCAAAAGTGCCGCCCTTTAACAACCACTACGCAATGGGCTGTGTTTGGAGACCTAGACTGCAATCTCAACACACAAACAGCTGGGGCAGGAAGATGGAGCTCAGGTCTAGATTGGTCTACGTGGAAGCCCCTAAATGATGGAGACACTACTCGGTGTCAACTCGTTTGTGTGTAAATTCACTCTCCTAGTGATGTGTCATTCGAAATGTCATTCTTTTAATCCCTGTATTAATAAAAAAATAAATGTAATCTCTGACTTTGTATTAACCTCATAGCATTCTTATAAAATCACAATCATCAATGATTTCCAAAATAATGCCAAATCAAAATCACAATATGACGTGGGTCACAGCAAGTACAATTTTATATAAAGTTCACTTCTCAGTATATCTTAGGTTCTTGTCTACACATCTGTCTCTCTTTCTGTAGTTATCATTGACTCATCATTGATCTTTTTATCATAACTCTCAGTTTCTCATCAAGGTAACATCTGTACAAACTTTGCAAACACATCATCAAACCTAGATGTGGGGCCCTTGAAGGCTATCTTAAAGTTTCTTAGAACTTAAAGCAAATCACTAATAAAACTTTATGTCATGGATAATAACTGCATCAGTTGCTTTAAAAATACAAATATCCCACATAAAATAGTATTTGAAAAAGTTGACTCTGATCTGTTGCTTTAGAGATTCACAGTAGAATTACTAATTATCTTAATGAGTTGTTCTTTGCAGTTCTACCTTGCAGTTTCTTTGGAGGAGCAGAAAGAGGCCCTGTTATGGTCAGTGTAAGCTCATTACCATGGCTAAGTTGGGTAACCTGCACTCAACCACAAAAATAGCATTTTAAAACAACACAGATTTTTTTACATCACAGTGTCCTCGGTTTGGGAGTTCAAACAATTTACTTAAGTTTTCTGCAGACTGTTTAACATAAATCTGTTATCATGCAGGTATCACTAGAGACTGCAGTCTTATCTGATGCTTGCCCTCTAAAAGACATACTGCTGACAGTGGCATTTAGCAGTATTCCTTTGTGAGCTATTGGCCTGAGGGAGGTGGCCTTAAGTTTTCTAGTGATATAGTTCCTTTCTGCCTCCAAACTGATAGGACATAGTCTCACCTAACTAGGTGAATATCAGGATGTGAGCAACTATATAGAATTCCATTACTTTCCCTGAATCCAATTTGATCCAAGAAGCCCCAGTTTTTCTTAAAATTGCCCTCCTCATGGTATGAATACATACCAACAGAGTCATATTGTAGATTTGATTCACATCATCTCTTAAGTTTATAACTAGATTGAAATATCATATGAATAATGTACACTGACAGTGCATGTAAGGAATTTGAGAAAAAGTTGAAAATTGTTTTAAACAAGCAGTTCCCAAAGCAAAATAAATTATGGCAGTTACAAAGTGAAGACAGAATCCTCTACTCTCTTCCTTAGATATTAACAATGGCAGACTGAAGGGCTCCTTACTTGCTTGCTATGTCACCATACATACCATTATTGACTAAAGAACAAACACATCAATTTTATCAGTTTGTGTGTGTGTGTGTGTGTGCGCGCGCGCATCTTTGCAGGTAACGTCAAACAAATGGCCAAAGAATGGTGCATGTATACCTTTTACACAGAATAATCAATCTGAAGAAGAATTACAGGATAAATAGATGAGTGGACTGGGCTAGGCAAGCTTGGAGATCATCCTTAGACATCGATTCTGGAGTTTGCACAAACTGGCAGAAGACAAGGGTTGAGTGGTTTTATTTGGGCTCAATGAGTCCTAAGTACCACCCTCTTGAGATGATGGCTATTTTCCAGCCTTGGTTTGTAAAGGACCATCTCCGGGAAGAAATAGACTGACCTGCTGGCTTTGGGGCTACAGACCAAATGGATCTTCAGGAAGCAAGTATTCGGCTTGAGTGTGTTGTTTGAGCTAATCAATATCCCAGTTTGTTGTGTGTTGAGATGGCATATCTCAGATGCTCCACAAATCACAGCGTCAAGGAGGCAGAAGAGGAGGAAATGGAGTAAGTAGCCTGAATCTCCTATTGTTGTGATAACAAATGATCACAGACGGTCTGTTGAAGCTGGCATCTATTTCATGTCTCCCACTGTGCAACCCGCATGAGCGGGAAATAACCAGGTTGTTAATCTCCAGGTTTCATAACAAGGAAATTTAAAGCAACAAAAAAATAAAAAATAAAAAAACAACCCTGCAGGCCTGTGTTTCTTTCAAGATACTCTGAATTAATCCCTTTCAAACTTTTGTGGCAGAAAAGGCAGAAATCATCTCACGTGGTTTAAGACCCAGGTTTCCTTGTCTTAGGTGTTGTTTAAGCACAATCTCCATCTGCTCAAATGCCATCCTCATTCTTTGGCTCATGTTCTGTTCTTCTTCCTATCCCTAGCTCTAGGAACACTTGAAGTGCTTCCCTGGCTTCAAACCTCCCTCATCTTCCATCTCCCTCTTTTGTGCTGGACTTACAGATACAGAAGTTTTTAGATTATAAAGGATTGTGTTATTTGTTTTGAGCCAGTGAGCTACTCTCTCGTTTTCAAATTATCCGTCTTTAATTACATATGTAGAATACCTCTGACTGGGCAGCTTATTTAAAGTTTGTGGGGTTCAGAGAAGGATATCTTTTGTGGGGTAATGTGTTCTCTTACTATTGCAGCAAGTTACAGGGCGTTAAGTCATCATGAACCTTCATCATGTGGAGAATAAAGACATTTAGAATACTACCCTGTCTCAGGGATGTACACACTAATAATTCTAACAAGAGAAGACTTTGTGCTGCAACATCAGTTTTATCTTAATGTGTGTAGCTCCTTTTAAATCTGTTGGCAATGTGTCTAACTTTGACAGCAGGATTATGTTAGGAAATTGAAATCTAAACTATTCATGAAACATGTATATGTCTGCTTTACACCTCTGCAGCAGGTAGTACGTACTGGGGATAGATAAGAAGAAAGCCTCCAAACTTTCTCTGCAACATAGCTCATTGGCCTGTTAATATTCACCGAAGAAACATCACATTTTTGCTTAATGAGGTAAGAGACATTAGCCCTTTTGTGTGGTTTCATTTTATCTGAATCCTGAAGAGCATTAGTGATTCTCAAAAATTTGATAACATTTTCTGTGGGTTTTGGGAACTCTGCTCAGGAGTTCATGATGCTTCAAGAAGAGAATCACAGGGCAATGTCAATTGTAGCATGCATGTAGAATAGGGGTAAACACTCACTGATACAGAACCAACTAGATGTTACCACTGATCAAGCTACCTTCGTCCAGTCATTCTGTCTGGGGTGAAGAATATTAACAGCAAGCTACTTGCTCTGCTTGGACCACTAAAGAGACCATGAAAGGAAGAGAGGAAGAGACTCTCGCCCTCAGCTTATAAATTGTCAAGTACAGAGATAAGATCATGCCCTAGGGTTTGTAATAGTCAAAAGCCATTGGCTAGATGTATGGAAATCTCACAATACTTCCCCTTTTTTTCTAAATCAGAATGTTCTAATTCTAGCATAAAACTATATACAATAAGAAGAACTAGAAGAAAACGTAATTGTCAAATTTCAAAAGCAGCTGCAGGAGCAGGTGGGACGAGAAATCTCCAGTTACAGTCAGTATGTGCTGATCCAGAGATTGCATGTTAAATAGCAATAATAATAGATTACATTGCTTGAAGATGTCCTCCAAAAATAAAAACATTGTATTAAGCATTCCCATTAAACATTCATTGGATTCTGAAAGATTATTATATACTAGTGTAGTCTCAAGTTTAAGTATGAGAAAATTGACAATAAAAGGTTAAGTGGCATTTGTGTTGTGGTAGGGTAAACAAGATAGAGTAGGGAGAAAGAGAAAGAAAAGATAGATAGATACACAGATAGATAGATGATAGATAGATAGATAGATAGATAGATAGATAGATAGATAGATAGATAGATAGGCAGACAGATAGAGACTTTAAGAGTTTGGACTTTGTTGAGTTTAGTCCTTTGGCCACACCTTGGTACACAGATACTCAATGTTTGAAAGATAAAGGATTGCTGGGTTGAGAAATGCCAAAAGCCTTATTCTCTGTTACAAAACATTTGCATGTATTCCTTCCAGATTGTTATGTTCTTCTTTTGAAATAAAGTTGTGCTGTTACTTTAGGAAAAGCCTCTGAGTATACAAATTTAGCTGGAGTAAAGCTATGATGAAGATGTGTGATTAAGCCAGAACACAGCAAATTACAAATTAAAAGATGCTAAGGTCCTGTGGATGCCAGATGTCATCAGAGGTATTTTGTTAAAAGAGATGTTAAATGAACTTCTGAAAGTTTGCAGTATTTGGGACAAAATACACTGGCCATACGCCAAGATTTCAGGTAATTGAACTAAGATCCTTTAGAGGGAGTAATTAGGCCTAATTTGAACAGGTGAGGTCATGTAAAAGACTTTCTGGTGGAAAATGAAGATAATTGAGATTAATGACTCTTAAATACATTGTTTCTCTACTTAGCATTTCAAAGCAGTACTTCCTGGAGAATAAAATATGTTCCTAGAAATTTATTAGGGAGAAAGTCTCTTCAGTCTTTACCTTGCTTTTATTACACAACACTATCAAATGTTTCCAAAGTATTAGCAGTTATGAATGAAAACCTTTAAAAAATGTGTCTGTGGTGATACGCAAAATATTCATCAGTATGGCTATAGGATAGGATCATTTCAGGTTCCCTATCCTCAGCTGCCCCAGGAACTAACTTGGGACCTCGCCTTGGGCACCTGGAAGCCCCTCTAGGTCCAAGTCTCTTCCCAACCCTAAGATGGCTCCCTTAATTAAGATATGTGCTTCCCTGCTCCCCTATCCAACCTTCCTGTATCCCAATATATTTTGCATATCACCATAGAACCTTCATCTGGCGATGGATGGAGATAGAGACAGAGACCCACACTGGAACACTGGACTGAGCTCCCAAAGTCCCAATGAGGAACAGAAGGAGGGAGAAGATGAGCAAGGAAGTCAGGACCAAGAGGGGTGCACCCACCCACGGAGACAGTGGGGCTGATCTATTGGGAGCTCACCAAGGCCAGCTGGATTGTGACTGAAAAAGCAGGGGATAAACCCGGACTCTCTGAATATGGCGGACAATGAGGGTTGCTGAGAAGTCATGGACAATGGCACTGGGTTTTGATCCTACTTCTTGTTCTGGCTTTGTGGGGGCCTAGCCAGTTTGGATGCTCACCTTCCTAGACCAGGATGGAGGGGGGAGGACTTTGGACTTTCCACAGGGCAGGGAACCCTGATTGCTCTTCAGACTCGAGAGGGAGGGGGAGAAGGGTGGGGGGAAGGGTGGGAGGAGTGGGAGGCTGGGAGGAGGCGGAATTTTTTTTTTCTCAATAAAAAAAAAATGTGTCTGTATGTGTATGTGGTGTGCCTATGTGTATCCCTACTGGCATACATATGGGAAAATATGTGGGTTTATGTGTGTGTGCATGAATATGGGTGAGTGAGTGACTTAGGGTGTCTTATTTGATTGATCTTCATTTTTCTTTAACAGAACCTTCAAATTTTACGCCCTTGGCCAAACAAGCTTGTCAGCTTGCCCCAGAGAATACATGTCTCTTACCCTGTCTCTTAGGCTTGTCATCAGGCCTACCTGAAAAGCTGTAGCATCCCAAGCTCTGGCCCTCACCCTTGTGTTGCAAACCCTTCCCCTGAAAGGGAAACGTGAAAGTTCAGGAACAATGATTAAGTTTTGAATTTTGTATCAGTTTCTCCTGGTACCTTTCTCCCTCTAACCTTCTGAAGTTGTTTTTCCCTCTATTTTAAGATTATTTTCCTCATACGCAGCTCATGAATGCTTAATTCATATTTTTCTACTTTTAAACTGAAGATGTTGTTGCTCTTGAAGCCCTAAGTACTGTTCTGCCAGCAAATGATATCAGCCTAGGGAATTAAGCCAGATCATGTATGTCCTCAAACCAACACAGGGTTAAATTTAAAAAAAAAAAAAACTCAATCATAACATATGTGCCCGTCTTGTCTGTGAATTGGAACACAGCTTGGTTTTTCTTTTCCATAGTTATTCTTATGTGCTTTTACTAAGTTAAAACATATGGGAAAATAAACAGTACGTTTGTTCTGTGCTGCCTTATATTATCTACTTATATTATCTATAGGCACAAGAGGTAACAAACAAATTACATAGCAAATCTATCAAATTATCAATATTCTTTTTTAAAAAAACTGAGAAAGAAGAGATAATAGGATTGTTGTAGCTACAGTGTCTGGGTAAATATGGCTCTTTTGAGGGAGGCTTCTTGTTCATTCCCAGCTACCAAGACTCGAAATAACCACATAGAACCTGTATTAATTAAATTACCGCTTAGTCTATTATCTCTAGCTTTTTATTGGCCAGCTCTTACATCTTAAATTAATCCAATTCTATTAATTTGTGTATCACCACGTGATTGTTGCTTACTGGTGAGGTTTAGGTATCTGACACCTGCAGGCAGCTACATGGCTTCTCACTGACTCCACATTCTTTCTCCCAGCATTCAGTTTAGCTTTCCCACCCAACTCTATTCTACCATATCATAGGCCTAAGAAGTCTCTTTATTCATTTACCAATAAGAGCAACACATATATAAAAGGTCCTTTCAGTTATGCCAGCACCATTTGTTAAATATGTTTTCTCCATTTTATATTTTTTGGTGCTTTGTCAAAAATCGGGTGTAGTAGGCAAGTGGATTGATATCTGGGTCTTAGAATCAGTTCTATTAGTCCTCCTATCTGTTTTTGTGCCAACACCAGGCTCTCTTCAGTACTGTAGCTCTGTAGTCATCTGAAGAAGTCAGGGAATGTGCCTCCAGAAATTATTTTTTATATAGGATTGTTTTGGCTATCCTGTATTTTTTTGGCTTTTCTATATGAAGTTGAGTGCTTTTATTTTGAGATCTGTGAAGAATTTTTCTGATATTTACATGGGAATGGTAGTGAATCAGTAGAATGCTATGTTGATTTCTACCTACCAAGGGCAAGGGACATCACATCCCATTCACGGGTATCTGTAGAGTATGTGACATTTTAAGCCATTTAAGAGTACAGGGATCTGCAAAGGCCTTACCACACTGATTACATTCATAGGGTTTCTCTCCAGTTCAGAAAAGAGCAGCTTCTTGCCCAAATGACTAGCAAACTCCATGAGGAAACTCTTTGATATCCATCAGCTTTTTGAAGTAGATTAGTGCTGCCAAGAACAGATGGGTCTCATTGTCATGAAAAGTCCTAACTTCTTAAAACATTTTAAATGCCATATTATTTTAGTCTTTGAAATGTTTAAAGAATAACTATCCATATGAAATATATTGCTGTACATCTAGAAAACATAACTAAAATGACTACAAGATTGACTATTATAGATGATTATCTATTAACCTATATTTCTTAATTATGTATTACATTTTTAAATGAGCTGCGCAAACACAATTTCTTAATCAAGAGCAGAAATATACATGCAAAAATTGATCTCAAATTTGTATCAAAAAAACAAAATCCATACTATTTCAAAGTATTCATCTCTATTGAATATCCGCTTTTAAATGTAAACAAACATTTATAAAAAAACATATGGGAATTTGGGTATAGTTCTCTCCAAACTACTTCCTGCTTTTTGTTAGGTGAAGTAATTTTTGAGGGTTTTGATAGCAACCTTTCAGGTAGACTTTGTCCATTAAACCACATTAGTCTGAAAGGAATCCACAGGTTCTCATCCTCTGTGAAAAAAAAGAGAAAAACCTCTTTTCTAATGCAACAAATCCTTAGATCCAAAATTTTGAAGTCAAGATAACTGTAAAATATATATGTTAGTTTAGCTTAGCAGCCCATCCAATGAAATGTCTCTTCGTACTTAGTTTCTTCATAGTCAAAAAATTCAAAGAAAACACATTGATATACATAATCCAGTCTCTCTGTGTATATTGCATCTTTGTGTGGCTTATTTTTTTCTTCTTTAGTCTATGACTGTGTACTGTGCCTCTTTAAAGACCTTGTTTTATTTTTTAAAACTACTTCCATTTATAACTGTTTATACTCTTTTTCTTCTTTCTCTCAAGCCTACAGACATTTTTCTTTAATCACACTGTGACTCATTCAGACATCTAAATTCAGATTTCTGTCTAAAACTGTCTTTATTGCATATCTGTTAATATTTTCTGATCAGGAGCACTCATTTTTAATAATGCTAAAGGGCTGTGACTAGGACTAAGGTCACTTTGCCTTTTGCTTCCACCCAATATGACATGGCAGAGGCATGTTCACTGCCTCTGTGCACCATGAACACCGCCCCAGTTCCAAGTATGCAGCAGGTCTATGTTGTGCTATTAAACAGTTGTAAAATGTTGCACACAAACCACATTTAAATGCTCTATCTCATGAAGGAGACATAGCTATTTATGCACTCAACAAAAATGAAGAAACCTTCTTAAAGTTACCATGTGGGTTTTGTTGCCAATGCTTGATGTGGGAGTGATTTCTTATTAATAAAGAAACTGCCTAGGCCCCTTGATAGGCCAACCCTTAGGTGGGTGGAGTAAACAGAACAGAATTCTGGGAGAAAGAAGCTGAGTCAAGGAGTCTCCATGATTGTCCCACTCCAGACAGATGCAGGTTAAGATCTTTCCTGGTAAGCCAGCTTGTGGGCTACAAAGATTAATAGAAATGGGTTAGATTAATATGTAAGAGCTAGCCAATAAGAGGCTTGAACCAATGGGGCCAGGCAGTGTTAAAAGAATACAGTTTCCGTGTAATTATTTCGGGGCATAAGCTAAGCTAACCATGTGGGCGGCCAGGTGCCGGGGACGCAGCCCCGCTGCTCCTATTTCAACAAATGCTGAGTCAGGAGACCTCTCTTAAACTAGAGGCCAGCAGAGTCTATCCAGAAAACAAACACACAAAAAATTGTCGGGTACCAAGACACCATGCTTAACCCTGTTCTTTTGTGCTTAGAATTCCTTTCCCAGCTCTCTCAGGTTTTACCTGACACATGTTGGCATGCCAGTCTGTTGGTGGAAATTTCTGTCCTATGAAGTCTCACAATAAACCCACAGAAACTGTACTATCTGCAATACTATTTGGCTAATAGCTTAAGCATATTGCCATCTAGCTCTTATTTCCTAAACTAACCCATTGCCATGAATCTGTGCATCACCACAATGTCATGGCCTACCAGCAAAATTTTAGTGGGCTTCAGCATTTCCTGCATGTGGGTATATATAGTTTCTCATTGAATCTGCCTTCTTTCTCCCAGCATTAAGTTTAGCTTTCCCGCCTAGCTCTATTCTGCCCTGTCATAGGCCCAAGCAGCTTCTTTATTCATTAACCAATAAAAGCAATGCATATACAGAAGGACTTCCTACACCATAGGCCTTGTGCAAATCAGGGCCCTATAGATGCTATTACCTGAACCGTCACCATCCTCACACTCAAAGATGATGGGTGTGTAATGTGAAGCGAACCCGTGAGTCTCAATGAAGAATACAAATCTAAATGGCTCACCATGCCAACGATTAAAACTAAACCTTAAACACTGATCCAATGCCCAGCTGTATCTTTAAAGACATTACATGTAAATGAAGCCATGCTGTGTGGAATCCTGGAATTCTATCATAAACTTTCTTGAAGTTGTGAATAGTGAGAAACAAACACCACTCATAGTCACTAATTCACTTTTCAAGACCAGAAGAGAAGGAATACTTTTATAGACAGAGAAATAACATGGATAAAATGTTGAACTTTGAACAAAAAGTTGACTATTCAGTAATTGGGTCCAGTGTAGCTTTTGTTGACACATGTATATAAACTATATTTTGCCTAGGGAGACATGAGTTTTGGACTCAAAATTTCTCACTTTTTGGGCCAAATGTGAAAGAAATTGTTGCATTCTAGTTATTGCTGTTGGCTTTAACTCCACAGTCTGTTAAACATTGCTCTATTTTGCATGAAACTGAGGTAGGTGCTTGAGAAGGGACACCTGAAGAGTACTACCCACTGCCAGCTGACTTTTAATCATTTAAAGGCCCTATTCTACATTGTTTGCAGGTCAGTTACAAGTCCTGAGTCTTTTTTTCTGGGACAGCAATGGGGAGTTGGAGGATTGTCTGCTTTAAAGTCAGCCTTTGAAAGCCCTATACATTCTCAATAAATAAAACACAAATGGCTTAGAAACATTTAAAGAAATGTTCAGCATCTTTAGTTATTAGGGAAATGCAAATAAAAACTACTAGATTTCATCTTTCACCAGTCAAGTGGCCAAGATTAATAAAAAAGTGACAGCTCAAGTTGATAAGGATGCAAAGTAAGGGAAACTTTTGTTTATTACTGATGGGGGTGCAAATTTGTACAAGTATGCTAATCAGTGTGGCATTTTCCCAGGAAGATGAGAATAAATATACCTCAAGATCCAGCAATACTACTCTTGGGCATATAACTAAACGACTCTATACCCTGCTCCAGAGACACCTGCTCATCAATGTTTATTGCTGCTTTATTCAAAATAGTCAAAAATTGGAAACAACATAGATGCCTATCCACAGATGAATGGATCAGGAAAATGTGGTACATTTATACAATTGCAATATTACTCGACTGTTAAAAAAACAGTATGAAAGTTGTAGGTAAATGGGTGGAACTAGGAAAATAACATTCTAAATGAAGCAACTAACACAACTCTTCCTGACAAATAAATATACTATGAACACTCATATGTCAATGTTAGATTTGAGCCTTTAATAGACATTCTGAAAACCATATAACTAAAGAAGTTATATATCAGTTAAGGGGTTAGGTGGGATAGACCCTACCAAATAAGGGGGAATGGAATATGCCATTACGGAGAGATACAGGGTGTCTAAATGGGAGAACTAAACAGAGAGGGTAAGGAAAAAGGAGGGTAAAAGATGGAATACTGACAGAAACAACCAAAACTAAGGACCACTTGAGGGTCATACAGAAGCCTACTATAGAATATACATTTTAAAATACATACATATATGAAAGAAATCTAAATGAAATCATCAAATAATAAAGGAGACAATGTCTCAACAGGACAGTTCTTACCACCAAGTTAAATTTTCAGTGGCCACAGTTAGTCGGCCAAAGGAAAACTCTCAAACAACTCAGGTGATGGCAAAAGCTATTTTGTGTTGTGGTAGGGCATATACAGAAAGAGTAGTGAGAAAGAGATAGATAGATAGATAGATAGATAGATAGATAGATAGATAGATAGATGATAGATGATAGATAGATAATAGATAGATAGATAGATAGATAGATAGATAGATAGATAGGCGATAGATAGATAAATAGATAGATAATAGATAGATGATAGAT
>NC_022012.1:6600366-6616613 GCF_000317375.1 Microtus ochrogaster | reverse complement strand
TAGATAGATAGATAGATAGATAGATAGATAGATAGATGATAGATAGATAGATAGATAGATAGATAGATAGATAGATAGATAGATAGATAGACAGAGATTTTAGCAGGATATTTTAAGAGTTTGGACTTTGTTGACTTTAGTCCTTTGCCCAGACTTTTGTAGACAGATAATGTTTGAAAGATTCCAAACTGATGGTAAGGCCCTATTACTGAATGATGGGGGAGAGTCTTCTGTTTTGTGCTAATTGCATTGGTTAAATAAAGAGACTGCCTTGGCCCTTTAATAGGACAGAAAATTAGGAAGGCAGAGTAGACAGAACAGAATGCTGGGAGAAAGAAGCCGAGTCAGTCAGTCGCCATGATTCTCCCACTAGACACAGAGGCAGGTTAGGATCTTACCAGTAAGCTACCACCTTGTGGTGGTACACAGATTATTAGAAATGGGTTAATCTAGATGTGAGAGCTAGCCAGTAAGAGGCTAGAGCTAATGGACCAAGCAGTGTTTAAAGAATACAGTTTTCGTGTAATTATTTCGGGTATAAAGCTAGCCGTAAGGGTGGCTGGGTGCCAGGAACGTAGCCCACCACTCCTATTACAACAGCTGAAGATAGTACCTACATATTTCATTGAACATGGCAAGTCATGTTGGTGCTTCACTAAAGATTTAACCCCAGCTGACTAGTTCTCATGGTACTGAAAGTTTCTCTGCACTCAATTGGAGGAAAAAGGTAAATGCCAGCACAGCTGCTAAACCTTCCTTCCAGTCTACAAGGTAATCTTCCTGCATGGTATGCTGATGCAATAACAGCACAAACATTGTGGCAGTAACCAACCCCATTGGATCCGATTTAAGGTCACTACAAGAAGTGAAATCCATGCCTGTCAATGTTTAGATGGCAAAGGTTCTTAAACTAAATAGACCACAGACAAGGGGGAAACTAAATACCTTTGTTCTCCAAAGGGAACAAAACAGTAAAAAGACTCCTAATGGCATTCTGTCACACTCATAGATTAGTGACTTACTCAGCTATCATCAGAGCTTCTCCTGCAGTAGATGGGAACAAATAGAGACCAACAACTCTACAATGTGATGAGAGTGGAAAGCCTTGGAACATTTAGTCCTAAATGGGATGTCTTCATCAAACCCCTCACCTCAGAGCTCAGAGAGTCACAGGAATATGAAGCAGAAAAAAATTAAGAGCCAGTGGTGATAGAAGACACCAAGGAAACAGAGCCTTCCAGACACAACAGGACTGACGTACATATGAACTCACAGAGAGTGTGAAAAAATAGAGTCTACGTAAGTGCAAGCTAGATGGGGTCTAAGGGCTGAGTCAATTTGGACACCAGTCTTCATTGCTAACCCAGAAGCTATCACAGAGGATCAAATTCCTACAAAGGAAAAAATAGTTTTCTTCAGTGGAGTCTCCCTGGGTACACAATCTACATTCAAAGGAGGTCCATGTCCAGCAGTAGATGACTGACACAAACTATCCATTATTACTCAATGGAATTTTTAGATATAACTTGGTCTCAACTTTTTCGTTGGGTATTTTCTACCTTACTAGTATTTACAAGTTTGTCTCTGTATGTGTTTGTGTGTGTTTGCGCACGCACGTGTGCGTGCATGTGTCTTCTTATACATATGTATTTCTTGTGCTTTTTCTTTTTTTTGTTTGTTTTTCTTTGTTTTATTCATTTTATTTTTGCATTTGATTGACTGTTTTTTAATTTCCCGTTTGTTTTCTAAAGTGAAAGAAGGAAAATGTAGAGTTGAATGGATAAGTAAGTGAGGAGGATCTGGAAGGAGACAAGAGAGAGGAAAACATGATTAATCAGACCATATTATATTTAAACATATTTGCAATAAAACATAATTTTAAGCTGCTTTGTTGATAATCTGCTATGTCAGAATTTCCTAACTTCCTGATTAACCCTTTAATCACATGATATTTGAATTTCTTTTAGAATATTTCAAAATTATTGTTTGTTGGATAAAAATAAAATTTTAAATAAGTTAAAAATTAAAGTATTACTCCCAGAACCGAATAATATTCATGAGTGTTGAAACTTGAGTGCATACAAAGTAAGGCCAATGACTTGAAATGGGTGAATCATGAGTGCCTGAGCCTAGAAGCAACAAAGAATGCTCAGAGTGGACATCAGTTCATGTGGAAGCCAAGAAAGAAGGCAGCACAGATGATGGAGAAGTATAGAAATCTAAAGAATAGCTAAATGGTCATCTATAACATAATCAACATCATGAGACAGTTTTAAAGTTATTCTGAAATTAAAAATAATTACTTATTTACAGGATATCCTATTATATATATATATCAGGAAATCTATCCTTCACATGTAGATATTTTTATTCTCATTAAATCTGTATTCTAGCATCAAATAACCAAAAGACTTCAGGTAAATAAAAAGTATAAGATGTAGACACAATAGATAAAAAGGTAGTTCATGGACATGAATTTAATTAAAAATGTAGAATTAGATTTTTATTAAATTCTTTATTAGTTTCCTTAAAATAATTCCTATAATATATTTTTAATTTGTAGCTTCAGTGTTTTGATTAGATTATATAAAATGTTGTTTAGCAACAATGAAATTTATATATCCTTCAAAATTCAATTTATCTCTAATTAAAATGGTTACCTAGTTTAATGAATTAATTAATTGACTAATTAATTGTTATCTTCTACAGTTGTTAATAACTTTTTCAGTGAATCATTGGGCAATTTTTACACTGTGTTTAGATTGTTCTAATGTTTCTATTTCTAGTGTAGCAAAGTGGTAAGGTAAATTTTCTGGGGAGCAGAATATACATCTTTTGTGTTACGGAATAGTGTCTTCATTTGGGAAACTTGGCCACTATGCTCTGTGTTTCTGAGACTCTAATTAAAATAAGAGGTTTAGTTGATATCATCATTGAGTTAGATCTGAGGTATCCAGCACTATCTAGAGTTTAAGACTAGTCCAGGCCATGTAAGCCCTGGTGAATACTGTTTTGTATGGTGGTGCTCTTAGTTAAGACTCTATCTTTTCTTGTTAACAGCTTAATGTTTTCCTGTGGCTAAGAAAGTGCACAGTCATGACTGGCAGTCTTGTGCAGAGAATTATGAGGAACTAAGTGGCCTGCCAGCTTCATGGGACACTACCGTCAGTTCAGACTTCAGCAGTACTTCAAGAAGGCTGTTTATTTTCTCACTCAACACCAGGGCCAAGAGAAGCTCTGAATTCCAGAGGCTGTGTCATGTGTAGTTTCTATTCCAGACAGCCACACCCCTCCCTTTGTCCTACTTTGCAGAGGTCATCTTCATCTAAGTCTGCAGGACAAACAATACTTCCACTTGAATCCCAGAGAAAAATCTATGCTCTACAAAAAGGGGGCTTTGTGCCCGCATGTGGCACACTGGTAGATGAAAATCCAAGATGGTTTGTGACTGTCATGACTTACAACCCTCTTATCAATTCATTGCACTTATGCCAAACCTTTTTCTAGTCTCATAATAAGGGAGCTCCTTTTAAATTTTGAGGCAACTAGGAAGCATATCTGATGGTTTTTCAGCATTACGTTTTATAAAGGTTTCCCCTGAGCTGTGTTTTCTTGCCATTCTCTTGATCTTTCTCACTGGTATCGTAGGCTCTGCAGGAGACACTGGTCGTAGTAGTGGAGGCAGCAACTGCAGCTACTGCAGTAGTGTCAGCAACAACCACAACAGCAGGAAGCAATGTCCTGTCAACAGTAGCAGTGGAGGCAGCAGCAGCAGCAGCAGCAGCAGCAGCAGCAGCAGCAGCAGCAGCAGCAGCAGCCATGGCAGCAGCACCAACAGCGGCAGGGAGCAAGTGGCAGGCAGCAGTAGTATACAGATTGATGACTGAAGAACTCCAGAGAGTCACTAGCGACAGTAACACTGAGAAACAAAGACAGCTACAAAATTCAAAGTCCCCCAGAACTGTAGAGATGGCAAGAGATGATGAACAACTAAATCCATAGACTGCTTGTTAGCAGAGACTCTCCAGGGAACTACATACAAGCCATAATGATCCAGAGTCCCAGTACCCAAAGCCTGCAAGAACAGCCCTGTTTAGAAGCAAGGGTCCAATCACCCAAGCCATGGGTGCTCTAAGACTAGCTAGCACCTGCTTTGTGAACAGCCTCTTTGGACCATGGACCACTTTGCTCATGGACTGTAAGACTGCTGACAGTGAACAAGTAGAAAACGACAACTGGGCAGACCACCTGCACCTCTATGTCTCTGACCTCTATAGGCGGAGGCCACAACTCCAGTTCCCAGGCCTCAGGCCTCAGTTTTACATTTGTAGGGCACAGACCCTATGCAGTCAAGACCTGATCAAGCACTTCTCTGCCTGCGCATCATATATACAAGGTGTTTGATAGAACCAATTTTGGCTGATTTGTTTTGATTACTTGCTATATATCTTCACTTTTGCTCAAGAAAAATAGCTTTGAAATAAATAATTTTCTGACAGTTCATCAGACAGCTCACATGGACATATAACTTTGTTTCAACTTTTCCTTCCCGAGGCAATAAAATTCATAAGCATAATTTAACAGAACCTCTTATACAGAATATGCCAGGAAAACATGAGAAAACAAGCTCAATCTTAAAGCTAATTAGAACAGCGGGAAGATGCCAAACAATGGAGGATAAATTAAAAAAGGCCACAAAATAGTAATTAATGGATGACTTTATTAAGTAAAAAGTATGCTTAGGATACAAGTTATGCAAAATATATTATTATTCTATTTAAAAAGTATTTTTATAACGGATAGAGTTTGAAAATGCACAAACTTAAGCAGGCTAAGTTTAAGCTGTCTTGCTGTCTCCTGAAAACTACTTATTAAATGTTGTTATTTTTCTCACCAGTACATTGGATCCAATAACCAAATTTAAAAATTGCTGTAATGGTAAAATGGCATTTATAATCATGTAACACAATGCTCTGAAAATAAAAACAGCCTCCAGCAAGTGCTGATGTGTTAAGCATTTTCTACAGGCTCAGTAAGGCCAGTAAAGTGAAAGGGGCTGTAGAGGACTTGAGCAATGAGAGGAAAGAGCTGGGCAAAAGTGATCAGAATGTGGGGTCTTTATTTAGGGAAGGAAAAGACCAATGTGGAAGCAGGGGGATGAAACGGTAACAAGAATTATATTATATACTAGAATTAAGTACAATAAACACAAGTCTGAATATATATGTATATTATATAAATATATGTTACACATAATATATCATCAGACCCCTCCCATTTTACACATGTTCATATTCTGATCACTTTTGCCCAGTTTTTCCCTCTTATTACTCGAATGTGTGTGTGTGTGTGTGTGTGTGTGTGTGTGTGTGTGTGTGTGTTGGTCATCTAACAAAAGCTCCAACAATGGGCGTGAGAAGTTCCCTTTTGAACTGATATTCAGGGTTGTCTAACAGATTTCTCAAATATTAGCTAATATCTCTCAAAAATTAGCTATTTCTGTTGCCTTTGGTTTCTCCCAGAGTAGAAAGTAATTCCCAATTACTAAAGATACCATAAGCTTTATACACAGATATCTGAGATTCCAAACTGGTTCTTACCTGAGACACTTCTCCCCATGACTAATTTTTATGCACACACTTTCACAGGTACTGGCACATACAGGTAAATAGCATAAATTTCCCCTGAGAAAGAGCTTCCCAAATGGTTCTCACACACCCAGTGGCTAGTCCAGAAATCATATACATAGAAGTAACTTTAAAGAGATAGAGAAAGTTGTATTTACATACAACAGTTAAAGAAATAAAGTATGTGTATTTGAGACAGAGCGGGGCAAATGGGAAGGGTAAGAGGAAGGAAAGGGAAGTAGAGAAATGATGTAATTATACTTTAATGTCAGAAAAATAAAACTCAAAGAAGTAATACATAAAGAGTAAAATTACTACAGACTTAATCTCAAGGTGAGAAATAAATGAGAAGCTTTGGTACCTTGCTTATTATCAGACATGTGACAACTCTCCAGTCACAAGTATCAAATTGTAGCAACACTGTCAAAGCTGCAATGTGAGGTAAATCAGGAAGAGGGCAAGGGATGACATGCACATTTTCTAAGGCAGTGTTCCCACTTCCCCTGAGCACAAATGGAAGGGCAAAAGAAAAGGAATGGACAGTTAAATGTCATGAATTTCCTGTTTTCCTTACTCTACTGTCTCCAGCATGGCACCGGGCCCTACCTGTATATGCAAAAGGCAGGAGACACACAGAAGCACATTGAGAAACCAGTTTACAGGTGAAGATTCATTTTTCACTTTTCAGTAATGCAATTAATTCTAAGTTTAAGGCAGGCAAGTCCCTGGAGGAAACTCATCAGCGCAGTGGCTCTCCCACACACTTGGGACCTACTCTGATTAGCGTGAGTGGACTTTTGCCTCTGCACTGCACTTGAACCTTCCTCTGCCTTTGCATTCTGGTTTGTTTAAGTCTGCATTAAATCACAGGAGAAAAGGTCTGAGGATGCTTTGAAAAAAATGTGCAGGAAGAACATGAAACTAAAATGAATGCATTATTTTACTAGAATGCCATTTTAAAGGAAAACACCGCCAACAACCACCGATTGGCCCCACAATGTTTCACAGACATCTTCACACAGTGGCTGCTAGTGTTCCAAACGTCACATCCTTGACTACTATTTTTCTCTTTAATAAATATATTCTCTCATCTTTTCCCCAGATACTATCTTATTCATAACAAACAAGGAGATAGACATGTCTCCCTAGCTCCTAGTTCTCAGGAGTCCACAGTGCTCACATTCTTAGCCTCCAAAGTACCCCACAGTATTACAGAAATGAAACTAGGCTGGCCTTTGGAAGCCTCTGAAGGCCTCTTCAAAGTCCCATATTAGCTAGTCATATTTTAGGCTACATCCTGACCTTTACATCTTTATGTCTACGTTAAAACATCCAACATGGAAAAGATGGAGCCAACATCCTGGTGGAACACATCCACTATGTTTTCCTTTCCTTTTCAACCATCTCCAAGCTGTACTTTGGTTATTGCTGCTTATCTAAGACCATGAAACAGAAGTCCACATTCTCTGAAATAAGCATTTAAACATCTTACCTAATTCCACTTTCAAACATCATATATTTCCCTGATGTAAAAATTTCTTCAATATCTTGGCCACTTTCAGTCATCATCAGCTGTGATCTGATCCTTCCTTCTCTCTATATACAATTTGGCAACGGAAATCTAATCTACAATTGTATTTTCTGACTGGCTGCTTTTCTTTTCATGACAATTCTGTTTTAACAGAAACTTACTTTAATGTGGCATGCTTCTGATCATCCTACACAGAATCTGATGGGGGAATTTTCAGAATATACTGTGCAACCCTTGAAGCCACACACTTTAAGCTATCTGGAGCAATGCTGTGATGATCTGGTAGGTTTACATTCCCGTTTTGATATGAGGTAATATTTTTGCATCAGCCCTGAATCTATCAGTTGCTGGAATTTTTACTCCCAGATGCCAGTGAAAGCAAAGTAAATATTCATGAATCAATGAGAATATTCATGAAGGAAAGTAAATATTCATGAAATGCTCCTTGCTGCGTAAGCACAGCCTTATGTGGTTGTCTCTGCTTCCCCTTCAAAGATGTAACTGCTCAACACACCACTTTAAGTCTGTATTGTAAAACGCCCCTTGCATCTAATTGTATCTTTATTGAAGGATTTCATGCAGAGTGCTGGAGACAGAGTACCATGTTTAAAGTGTTTGTCTTACAGTCCTGAGAGCCTGACTTTGTGTCCCTAGCAATTACACAAAAAAGCACACGTGAAGGAGAATGCAGAGAGAGGCTGCAACTGAGGGAGTCTGGTAGGTCACTGACCAGCTAGTCTAGTCAAGTAAGAATGCCAGATTCATGGAAAGACTTTGTCACATAAATTAGTATAAAGAGCCAGAAGAAGGCAACAGACATTGGTGGCTGAACTCCATAGCCACAGGTGGAAAAACCCACAGAGAAACACACACATTCATCTGTACAAAAGCACAATACACTTACATAAGCCCAGGTGTTTAGCAAACACACTCAAATAAATGGAGTTTTGTACCACATACACACATGTACTTACACACTTGTATATAACATACACATAACTATGCACACACGCCTTTGACTTCTATACTTTTTCTTTGAATCATGATTTTTTTCTTTGCCATATGCTATACTATTTGCATAAATAGACAATATATCTCTGATTTTATATGATTTCCCAAACTATTAATCTGTTCAGCTTCAATAATTAATAAATCTCCAAAATAGGCAATCTTCACAAAAGGTGTTTATATCTGATGCTTCTAGTTCTCTTTTTTTTTTTCTGTAAATTTTCTGCAATGACGGAGATTTTCTCCATCCCCTTTCAGCATTACTTTATTCAGCACTAACAATGGCTTCTATTTTGCTGTTGACAGTATCAATCTGATAAAGGTAACAAGCAAGATAGCAACTTTTAATGCTTGACAACAGCAGTCATGTTTGCTCAGTTTTAATCTTTTTTATTTTCATCTTCCATAAACTTTCAAGTTCTTGATAAAATCATGGCTGCCACCTGATGGAACTTTATAATATAAAATAATTATAATGTAATATAATATAAACTTTATATTATAAAGTTTATAATAACTTTAATGTCAGTTATTAAATTACTGTAACTAAACTTGCATAACCATATTTTCTCACTTAGTAATGAAGATAATTAGCATGAAACATTGTTAGGATTAATATAAATATTAATTCATATTGTCAATGTATACATACATATACATTTAATGGTTGACTTTTATGAGGGATCTAATGGTTGCCTTTTATGAGGAAGTTAATAAAAAGCCATGAAATTTAATTCTCAGAGCAACTCTGTTTTGTGTTGAGTCTGATTCTTTGTTTATGAAATGCAAGCTAGAAGGGAATTTTCTGTTTTGTATCCTATCTTAAGTTCAAATCTGAGGTCACACGGGCAAACTGTCTCTCTGCCATCTAGAGCCCATTGAGTGACTGTTACAGTGAATTCCATTCTTGTTTCAACCCATTCTTGTAACAAAGAAACAACCAGCTATTAAAATCACATTCTTCTTTAGCAGAATGACAGGCAGAAATAGCTGAGGGCTGTCACCCCAAGAGCATCTAGCTTCACTCTTGTCAGTATCTTTCAAAAGACCTTTCAGAGTTTACCAGGTAGAGGACGTTGAAGACTTTATTTCTCCGAGAGAAGAGCCACAGCCTTTTGTTGAAGGGACACTAGTGAAGTCTTTCGATGTTTTTATCACTCTTTGAGCTCAGAATATATTTATTTACAAATCATCTCTTATTTCTCTTTGCAAATTTTGTTCAATTAGAACTTAAAATACTGTCTGTATAGAGGCACATTTCAGATAGGAAAGCATCAACCCATATTGCTCCAATTCAGTGCTTGAACCCTAGCATCTTCCACCTCAATTCACCCATATACTTAAGTTATACATTAACAGTGGTTCTCATGGCCCATGTGTAGCAGCAGTTCTGAGCTCTGCATCCGTGTTCTGGATCCTGAAGTTCTCTTTAAACTGTGATCCTGGACATTCTAGTTTCTCATGACAGGTATGCTTCATGGATTAACTCATTACGTGCCTATCAAACAACTGTGGTTTCATCAGTGTTCAAACAAGAGACACATTTTATAGCAATAAGATCTTTATATGATAGGTGATTCTTGTGAAGATACAAAGGTGATAAAGAAAATAACTGAAAATATTTTGTTGGTTAATGTATCTTATAGCACATACAATTTCCTAGTGTCCACGAGGCATTGATTAATCTGTGCTGGTGCCTCATCTATTTCTTTTTTTCCATTTGGTCTCAGATATAACCTCTTCTGAGTGTCCCCTTTCTCCCAACAAATGATGAGAAAGTTTGTGGCATGGGAGCCTGTCTTCTCCAGGCTTCTTTGCTGATGTTTTTCTCTTGCACAGAGAAGTTTCAGGAACATGTCATGCACTTTCCATCAGCTATATATTTTTTTGTGTGTAAGTGCATATTCAAGCTTTTTTTTTCCTATGAATACTGATTATTTGTGAACTGTTACTTTCAGCCTGCCCTGCTGCCTGGTCTTCAGACTCACATTGAACCTCTTGATATGACTACTTGTAGGAAGGTAAAATTTGAATTATTCCATGGGCCCCTTTCTCATTGAAAGACAATAGTATCCATCCATTGCTCAGGTCAAGTCATTCGATTATCTGTTTTCTATTACCTTGCTTCATCAGTAGATGATACTATATTTTCTTGGAGAGTCCATCACTATAGAGTAGCATCATTTGAAATATCCTAAATCTTCTCTTTCCATCTCTTTCTTTCTACCCTCAAGCCTTAGTAAGTTCTTTAAAAGCAGGACTTAATTCTGAGTCACTGGCTTACTCTATCACAGTGGTTTCTAGAGGAAAATAAAAAAAAAACAAAACTCTTGAGGAAAAGATTTGCCTTCCACTGTCAGCCCATTCTACTTGTTACTAGACACAGTACAAACATAGGGGAAGTGAGGAGCATCACTTTGTCCAAAAAGATTCCTGTAGCAATCACAATTTTCATTAATGGGTAGGATGATGCCAACTAACTCTTTTACTTCTAATTAGTGAAAGCTCACAAACATTTCAAGCATTATGGTCAATATAAAATGATTTCTGTCTTAATTTAATTAAACACTTGGTCAGGATATTAGACCCCATCAATGATGTACCTAGAATCTTAAGCAAAACAGTATTTCTTAATCATTTTCAACTATATATTTTGACAGCTTTTATAAAATGAGAAAAAAATCATTGATACAGATACAGACTTACTGCTCGCAATCTATGAATTCATCAAAGGTCTTTAACAGCTTGACTCTACTGTTCCAAGGGACTTTTGTTTAAGAATGAAATCATTTAAATATTTTATTGTTTTCCTCACACTTTCTGAAAATCCATTTAACTAAAAAGTGTTAGTGAAATTTCAAATTGAACACATCAGAGGACTATTCCCTTCAAAATTCTACAAGAATCCTCCCTCCAAATTGTCTCCTTTCTGCATCCCTTAATTCTAAAGCAGCCTATAGATTACACACCCAGTATTTGAAAGAACTCCCAGTAAGATGCTGACCTAAAACCAGACCTCAGAACACAGCACAACACAAAGACTGTTGTTTGTCCTCTTTCCTCTTGATAAGCTATTACATAATGCCTAGACTCTGAGAGTGTTATCATGGTAAGCAATAAATGCAAGGCTAACAAAATGTTCTATGTTTGTGTGAGGAGACAACATGAAATATTTTATATGCACTGCTAAATTCGTTGGTTCTTTATTGAATTTATCACATGTTGAATTTTACATCAAGCAAGCTCAATTATTTCTCAACTATTTTATCAATTAGCATTATATTTATTTGTGTAAATGCATGTATGTAAATGTGTACCTATAAAAAACTAATAATAGTATATTATGTATTTGTATGCTTATTTTTCTCTGTAATAGAAATCTAAAAAAGGAAAGAGTTCATAGTCTTTTCTGTCATAATGTTAATAGTACCTAATGTTTTAGGTAATTATTAACTTGACTACATTGTTCAGTTCTGAACTATGTAGTCAAGAAATATATATTGACTGATTTAATAACTAATTTTTGATGGTTAGGATTTAGCTTTTTTACTAACATTTATACTCTTTCTTCTAATTTTTTATTTAATATACATTTGTATTTTGTCTGCATGCATTTTTATTTGACAGTATTGTATCCCCTGGAACCTGAGTTACAGACAGTTGTGAACTGTCATGTGGGTGTTGAGAATTGTACCCTGGTTCACTGTAAGAGCAGCTAGTGCTCTTACCTACTGAGCTATCTTCCCAAATATCACTAACTTCACATTTCTGATGTAACACTTAACAGAATTCTCAAGTCATACTCATATAAGGACACTTTTAAACTCTGCCAGTAAAGTAGCAAGACGTTTTATGAATATAACTCACTAACGATTAATACAATTTCGCTGAGATGCATCCATTATCCATTAAAGTTTATAAATAGGAAGGTGAATTTCCTTGACAAAATATTATTGTTCCATTGTAAGACACGAAATAACTGCAGCTTTACACAAGACCTTGGGAAATAAACAGGAAATTAATTACCTGTTGCTATTTTATTGTTGATGTTCATTACACGTTTGCATATTTCTAGTATTCAAGGAAGGTATAGAAAACAAAAAAAGTAGTTAAAGGCAGTATGTAATCAAAGGAATGAAGATTTTTATTATCTTGTAAAATAAATGGCAGGTAGATATACATAATGATTGACAGTTCCCTTACCTATACATATGAAGAGAAAGAAAACAACTTGAGAAATGTGTATACTCTGGTTCTTGGAAACTACAGAATTACTGTTGACAGAGTTCATTCTGTGTCTAGGCTTTCTCTCTACTATCAATTTGTGGGCAAATAATCATATCTAGTCAAACTCATATACAATTGTATCATGGTAACAATAAATCAATAACACTAAAATATTTTATTTTCTTTTTTACTCAATCCTTCTTGAATTTTTAGATTTCCAACCTGTAAAAGATCACAATGTACACAGTCTTATGAACAATATTCACTCTCTGCAGCTAGACAGTTTAAGACACAAGGATATGCCCGCAACTCCCAAAGACACATTTTCCTGTTTTACATTTTGTCATTCCCCACTCCCTAGCATGTCATAAGAGATGTCTAAAATACTTAGGATTCCCTTATACTGTGAATGTGGTTCTTAAATAAGTTGATAACACTTCTTTGCATTCAATGATTGGTTTTGTAATCCCATTGTAAAAACTGATGACAAGGACCTATGTTGATGACAGACACTGTAAGATGCCATTTGCCCATTTAGAATGTGAACCATTGCTATTGCTCAAAAACTGGTGGAATATGTATTTAATATCCAAAGGAATACAATGGTGTTAGTATAGATTTCCTCACCCATTTCTATCTTCTCTCTTTTGGTTTTAACAGATAAAAATCACGCTTGCATGTGCCAGTGTGAACTAATGAATGCCAACAGTACATCGTGATCAATTTCTTTTCAGTACAGGTACAGTGGAGGTAAGGGAAGGTCTTCAACAACAGAAACCAAAACTAGAAACTTTATTTTGCCTTCTGAAAAGGAACATATTTATGGAATACTTTTCATTTCAGTTCCTGCTACTATCAAAAATTATCTTTCCCTTCCTTACATAAAGAACACACTGTTGACTTATGAACTGCTTTTCATTTAAAAATTAATTTTTAACATACAGCATGGTCTTGATAAGCTAACTGCGTGCAGCTCAACTCCATCCACTGAAAGCCATCTTATAAAATGAAAATTAAACTTTCCAATTCAATATCAAAGTGAGTTCTTGGAATGGCAGGATATGAATTGGCCAGAGGTAAATCAAATTTTGCCAAACAAGGACCCTGAGTGTTTTTAATCAAATTGCAAATTTGCATTCCCACTGAGGTTCCTGAGTTTGAAAGCTGGTACAACTTGCATGACAGAAATCACTTCCGCCAAGGTACTTGAGAGAGCCACAGAGGTTTGGTTTGTTGCTGTTTTATTAACAGGAATGACAGAGGAGAGCATTTTATGTAGTCTTTCCCTGTTTCTGTGTGCTTGTGGAGATCACTCCGCTAATCAAGGTATTCTATTTCTCTTTTATGCTTGCTTTCTCTATTAAGTATGTTCGGCTTTCATTTTTATTTTTGATTGAACAAAAGCTATGAGGCACACAGTTAAGATTAACAACTAATTTCTGTATTTTCCAAGGGACTCTTCAAGATGACCACTCAGAAACAGTGTCTAACCAATTTTAAGTCTTAATTCCAGCCAGTTGGAACCATACCAAGTGATCTGGGACCTAGGAGTTGTCCGAGTGTTGAGACCACAAGATTTTAAAGCACAAAAGCATGGCCTGGCATCTCATCTGGCAGTCATCAATCAGTATGCATAGGGGGCTTGGCAAAAGCAAGCACTTTGAAGCAAGAACCTTTAGCAGAAGCTAATAAATAAAGCAGTTAGCTTTGGGGATTCCATACAAGCAGGCATTTTAACAGAAGCTAAGATAAGTTAGCTGGGACATCTTCACCTTTGGTTCCTAAAATGGTCTTGTGTAAATTTCCCTGGGATTCTCCATCAAGGAGATCAAATACTAGCTAAACCTGAAATGGACTTAACAGGAATTCAATTCTGCACTATCTTGCCCAGTCAATGTGAAAACAAAAATAAAATCAAATGAAAACCACAATGGGGATCAGGAAGATAGCTCTGTGGTTAAAGCTACCTGCCACCAAGCTGGATGACATTTCTTCACTCCCCTGTCCCTATATTGTAGAAGAAGATAATCATTTCTTCAAGTTGTCTTCTAACTATTGCAAACACAAGGGAGTTCTCATGCACATAAAATAAAATGAAGTCAAAGATTACACAATAAATATCTAAGCTAGAAGTCTAGAAGAAGATTAAATGTCTCCTGATGTGACTGGCAAAAATCCATGACTGTGTGTGACCACAGGATGATGTGAGAATAAAGACTTCTTTTTCCTTACTATTCATTCACTAGTCTCTAACATGCTGAAAGATGGAAAGCATTATTCCATATGAGAAAACAGAAAATACTATGCCCCCCAAAAGAAATGAATATGGATAACATAAAGTTCCTTTTAAACCATCAAAAAATGGGGCAATTAAAACTAAGTTAAACTTGATATCCATATATCTATATGTATGTCCTCAAGACAAAATAACAAAGAAAACATTGACCCATTTTCATGCTAAAGAGAAATGAAAAAAATAATCAATAAAATAACTGTAGACTGAATTTCAGTTTACACATTAAAGAACACATTAGGAAGTTCAAACATAGTAACCCAAAGGTTTTTTCTTCAGAGACTCAGGTTGAAGGAATTTGTATATATAATCTGAGTTTAATATAACACTTAAACAGAGAACAGAAATCATATGTCATCTTAGTATAAGCAGGAAAAAAATGGCCAAAATGATTTCATGTTAAAAGTCCAAGAGAAAACATGAATTAAATGGACTTTTAATTATTATTACATTCATTGATTGATAGATTTTGTGGAGAAGGCACATGTATGACTGTCAAAAGATAGCATATAGAAACCAGTTCTCTCCTTCTAGGTTGTGGGGCCAATGTTTGACATGTGTGGTGAGAACATAGCAATAAAGCGACTGTGGTTAGTGTAGATCAGTGTCTGGTTCATCTATCACTGGGAAGCTTCCTCCTGCAGTAGATGGCAACTGTCTTGAGTAAGAAGATATATACGGATATAGATATTGATATATAGATAGAGATAGATAGATACATACATACATATAGAATAAACATATATAGTATAACAAGTTATATTTTATTAAACTGAGGGTCATCACACAAGGTTAATACCCTAAATTCCTAACTATGATCCTGTCTCACCAAGGCTGCTCACTTGTGCAATATATCTTGCCTGAAAGTCAGGAAGTTTCTGATTTGAAGGTCAGTATTCTTAGGGACACTCTCCAGACATAGGACAGATCAAGGTGATGTCTCTCTAAATGTGCAGAGCAGAGCATTGCTATTGGTCTCTGCTTATGCACTGTCCAGTGAGTGCAATGTGGTCTAGGACTTTGTCTATTAATCTCGAGTGAGTAATGTCACTGGGTTCTGGTTATCATTTGCGGCTTTGGGTATAGTAATTATCCTATCTACGTTATTTTTACATGTTTAAAAGGCATTTTTACTTTGCTTATTACATTCCATCTACTGGCCCTTGAGGGATACACTGAGCTGATGAGGACCATAATAAGAATTAGTAACAATTTCACAGCAATTTAAAAATTCAGGCCAAAACAGCCAAAATAGAAAACATGCTATAAAAAACCCAATAGCAAATAAACATATAAGAGTAGAAAAATGAATCTCAGCTGGGCGGTGGTGGTGCACGACTTTAATCCCAGCACTTGCGAGGCAGAGGCATGCGGATCTCTGTGAGTTCGAGGCCAGCCTGGTCTACAAGAGCTAGTGCCAGAACAGGCTCCAAAGCTACAGAGAAACCCTGTCTCAAAAAAACTAAAAACTCCTTAATGTATTTCACAATATAGAAACAGAAGAGTCATTGCCAAATTCCTTTTATGAAGCTACAGTCACTCTGATACCAAAACCACACAA
>NC_022012.1:6559336-6582177 GCF_000317375.1 Microtus ochrogaster | reverse complement strand
GTGACCAAAAACGCTCCCTCTTTCTGGCTTGGGGGGGGGGGGGGGGGGGGGGTGGGGGGGGGGGGGGGGGAGAGTGGGAGGAGTGGGAGGCTGGGAGGAGGGAGAAAGTTTTTTTTCTTTCTTAATAAAATAAATAAATAAAAAAAAACTAAAAAAAAATGAATCTCAGACACTAAAACATATAATTAGCAAGCAAAATGGTCAAAACAATCTAAATTACAGATGATGGCCTTATGTACTATGATATATACGTACTTTCCCAAATTTATATTTTCTCCAGATCTTGTATATACCAAGTTGCATCCAGAAATAAAAGATAATGCAATAAATTTCAAGAAAAAGTATTGTAGAGTAAAAGGGGTCACAGCAGTGTTGGAGCTATATGACTTTGAGCTAAGGCAATCATAGAAGCATCTTCTTAATCTGATCAGTGTCAAGTAAGAGCATGTGAGTCAAGCCCAAAGGCTAAATAGTTCTTATTTTATTATTATTTTTTTTTTTTTTTGGTTTTTCGAGACAGGGTTTCTCTGTGGCTTTGGAGCCTGTCCTGGAACTAGCTCTTGTAGACCAGGCTGGTCTCGAACTCACAGAAATCCGCCTGCCAACTAAGAGTCCAATAAGCTTCATAATTAGCTACCAGTATTGTCTCTCAGTTTTGTACATGGTAATATAAGAAAGCAAATGATGAATATAAAGCATCAGGAAGTCTGGTGAGCCCCTAGAAGGGTCCATCTCTAGTCTAAGACCAAAGCATACACACCATCTTTCTTGGGAAAAAAAAAAAAATGGCAATTGCTTGCTGGGCTAGTTCTAAGAATCTGGAATACAATATTCTTAGCCTGAGATGTCACCATGAGGATGAAACAGCTCCTGAAGAAGACTTTACAATCATGGTTTGCACAGATGTGTTTGCCAGAATCATACATAGCTGATTTGTTCCTTCTGATAGTAGTCTCTGAAGCTCCTTGTCATACTTCCTTCTAAAATGGAGTTTATTAAACAAGCCCAAAACAGTCATGGACATTTCCAAGCCACAAGGGTCAATATAGTATATACAAAAGGATAAAAGCTCTCCTTTATCTAGCAAAATAAGGTCCATGTGGGGAAGCAAGTATAGTCAAATATAAATATTATATTGATTGTGTTGGATAAATAGCACTTTTAAGACTGCTAACTTTATGAGTATGGACAATAGTGTCAGATTTGAATACAGTTGATAAATGTTGACTTTGTCTATCTGTACTCCTAGTGTCTCAATATACCCAGCAATCTTGTAATCCATTGACTACACTTGTATTATGTTAAAGAAGAGAACAATGGAAAATTTATTAATGGCTTTCCTAGCAAGCAATCTTCATGTTACTTGTTATATTGGGTACCAGAGTCAAAATCATGTCTCTGTTCAAAGGATAGAGAGAGATCTTAGACATGTTTACCTGTCCTGAGAAGTTGGTTATAACTCTAATAGCATTGTATAACACAACCAATTTCTGCAGAATAAAATGTGGAGGCCAAGGTATTCATGCTGATCTTATAGATGTCTACTCTGAGGCTGAAGGCCTTCATTGAAGATTCAGTAAAGATTTCATTGCTAAGATCAGTTAGTTGGTTTGAAAAGACTGAAGGGGTTAGTTTATATGTGGAGTTCATTGGACAGAAGGTGGGTGCCATAAAAGTGTTGGCCCAATGTGAGATGGTATGTTCCTCTGGATAGCAGATATCCATTGTATTAGGCCAAGTAGTCCATAGGAAAGAATTAGTGGATATAACAAATTCATCCCCAAGTTTCTTAGACATTGGGTGTATGTGATACGCTAGTATTGCATTGTCCATTTAGACTAAGAGTAAATGCGTTTTTAAAAATGCATGCGCATACCAAGAAACTTGCATTAGAACTAGTAGAGTCTTGTAAAACTTCGCTCCTGTTCAAAATACCATAGAAAAGAGTTGAGAGAGATCTGCCTCTACTCTTTGAAAACGCAGTCGTTCTTGGATGCATTCTTCTATTTGTCTGTAATTCAGAATAAGTTTTAGTAGAAAATTTAGAGAGATCTGGTTGGCCACACCTAGTCTCTTATGATTTTCGGCTGTATAAATGCAAATATCTGTCAATGATTTCTTTAATAAATTTATTTCCAGATGAAGGCTTGTAATTAGTTTATTTGTAGTGACTAGTCCATCAGACAAGGTGTTAATAGGCCAGTGTTTGACATTCAGTAAGATTTCCGATATCTGCTATATCTGCATTTGTGTCCAAAAGAACAGAAGATGCTGTGCCAACTATAAGTAAGAAGACAACCAACATAGCTTCAGTACTCATCAATTATAAATATTTCCTTGTAGCTAAACCATTTCCCTAAGAGTAGGAGAAGACATGCATTTTCCTAATTCAGTCTCAGAGCAGAATTAATTTTTCAGGTGGCTGCCACAATTTGAGATTGAAAGTAAGTGAGATATTCTGAATCCTAGGTGTAATTATATAAGTCTTGCATGTAGGATAAGGTCAGGCAAAATACCCTTTATGTTGGTTTAGCCTAGCAGCTCCCACAATCAAATCCCTCTGCAGTTAGGTAATTAACAGTAAAAAATAGAAATAAAGAAAATTGTATTTATAATCCAGAATTTCTATGTATTTTTCATTTTACATGGCCTTTTTATTACTTTTACTGTCTCTTTAAAGATTTTGATTCCTTTTTAAAAACTATTTCTTTATGTAACTGCCTATAAACATTCTGAAAGCCTACATATATTTTTAAACACACCATGACCCATTTAGAAGTTTGTTTTTATCTGAATCTGTCTTTATTGTGTATCTGTAATCATTTTCTGACCAGCACAGTTTTTAAAAATGATAAACAGGCATGGCTAGGACCAAAGATTAGGCTTTGTCTGTTGGTTCTATTCTGTTTGGCTTGCCAACATGTGGGAGTTACATTGAGCACCAGTTCTGGAGACCATGTTCACTGGCCCAGCTCTAAAGGCACAGCAGGTTCATGCTGCCATCAACCAGCTTGTAACATGCTGTCCACAAAACAGATTATAACTGTTCACAAACCCCATTCAAGTGCTCCACAGCAGTATTTCTTGAAAAAAAAAAAACATCTATGCCCCCAGCACAAACCAGGAAGCTATCTCTTAAAGGACCCACACATCTGTTCCCCACCAGCAGCCAAAATCTATCTGCAAAAAATGTGGCTACAAAAAGACTCTTTTTTGCCCTGTTTTTGTGTGTCTAGAATCCTTTTGTAAGCTTTTTTAGTATTTATGTGGATGTACGTGCCCCAAGTTGGCACCATTTTTAACTGGCAATTTCACTTCTACCTGGCAGTTCTCTGAGGCTTAAGATTAATTGCAAATTATTTGGCCTATTAGCTCAGGCTTATTATTAACTAGCTCTTACAACTTAAATTATCCCATTTTTATTACTCTCTAGTGTAACATGAGGCTCATGACTTGTTACCTCACATATTGCTTCTCTGGTGACTCCAAATGGCTCTGTCTTTCTCCCTGTATTCAGATTGGCTTTTACCTCCTAAATATATTCTGCCCTGCCATATCCAAAGTAGCTTTATTTATCAACCAATAAAAGCTACATATATTCACATTGTGTAGAAGGACATACCACATAATTTGCCTTTCTCCATTAATCAAAATACCAAACTGTATCCTCAATAATTTCACAATGAGAATACTGAGCATAAATTAATTCCTGGAATATGTGAGGTTTATGATGAAGTGCTCATGGTCCCAATATTCTGGTAGGAATCTTTTCAAAGTATAACAGGGTTAATCACCAATATAATACTTTGCTTTTGTTTTATTTGTTATTATAGCTGTTCATAGGGTGATTGCTTCATTCTTTTTCTTGTTGTTTCTCATATGTTTACTGATAAAGGGTGACATTGTCTGAGTCTGATGAACGTAGTGATGTTGGTGATGCTGAAACATACAATGTTGTTGTCAAAGAGCCTGACCTTGACTCACTGAATAATATTAAACTTGTAGAACTCAATTGGAGAGTCCCAGAAACAGTGTCCTGTATGCTTTGGAACAGTAGATAGATACCATGGTGCTGTTAAAACTTGTGTTCTCTTTCATTTTCTTGTTAAGATTTTTATGAGGCACTGAGTGAAATTTGTTATGACCATGCCTTGTCATATGCTATTTCCTTCTCTATTTGGGCAGAAAGCATAATGTGCACTTAGCAGTAGTACTGAGTAAATAAATTCTAAAACTATTACTATCCTTATGAAAGTGTAAATCCAAAATATTGGATTATATCTTAACCACAGTTTACTTTTAGACCATATAATTTTCTAACTTTAGGTTTCCCTTCTCCTTTGTGTTCCAGATTGTATTTCCAGTTCTGTGTACCATGACTTCTGATTTTCTTTAAGTTTTGAATATTTCTGTCCCTGTAAACACATTTATGAAGAATTATCCTGCATGGTACAGAAATATCTGGTAGTTATTCTAGTTCTAAATCTACTTAATAGCACCTTCTAAGGGAGAAACTCTATTCAGTCTTAGTCTAGTATTCAAATCAAAGTATGTAATTTCAGCAGATTTTTATAACTGATACCTTTGAAATGGTTTGAGGAGTCTATTCTACCTTTCTACATTAGCAGCTGCAGTTGAGTTATATACTAGATAGAAGTTCTATTATGTGTCTATAGTCTGGGATTATCTCTGGACTTTAGATCCTGTAAATGGTGTTTCTTGATCTGATTCAATAATTACTGGGCAATCTGGCAATCTAATACCAGAGTGTGTATATTGTTGCCAACACATCTATCTAGTCTATGACTTTGTTTAGCTAACCTAAGCCCTGTGCTTACATCTACAAGGGTGTAAGCATCTAGGCCCTTGTGAACAGTCAAGGGTCCAATGAAATATCTTTGTAAGTTACCTTTAAATTGTTTAGGATACCATGCTACACAGCTAGTACTTGATGTCTAAATCTAGTTTTAAGTGATGAACAAGGGCAGCGGTCCCTAATGGCCTGCTTATAGACCGGCCAGTGTACCTTGAAGTTTCTTTTATCAAACCAATGGAGCAAGCATGTGTCCCTATGCGTTCCTATGTAATCTTGGGATTCCTTCCTAATTGTGCTAACACTCTCAGGTTTCTTAATTTTCCTGTCTGTGTTCCTTTTAATACTTACTCTCATAGGGTTATCCTGATTCAACATAGTTCTCCATTTCCCCACATTTTAACTGTTATGGGTAAACTTTGAAGTTTATCCCCAGTATGATCTATCATCCTTGCTGATTTATTCTGAATTTGTATCACAGAATGTTTTAATATTCTAGTCTTAATTTAAAATGATGCCAATTTGTCTGCTATTTTATTATTTTTAGATGTCCTATCTATCTTACCTGTTGTGGGTGTCTGCATGAGCTACATCAATTTTGATGTCTTTGCTAAACTTTGCCATTTCAATCTATGCCTCTCTTAACCAAATGCCTTTGTCATTTATCTGGCAGTTATTGGTGTTCCATTTTTATGATTTTGTGATATATTATGACCATATAACTATACTGTTGTTCAGAGAAAATACAGATTTTCTTTTTGCCTTCCATAGCTGTTAGTCTTATAGCCAATACTGCTATTATTATTTCGGAGTGTTATGCTGATTTCGTGGTTCCATCCTCAGTAATAGCCATTTCATGCCCTGGTCTATAGGCTTCTGCTTTCCATTTAGCTTAGATTCCATTATGTTAATGAGGCATCAGTAAACAATACATTAGCCAAATGCTATGATGGTTCCATTGATCCCCATAGTTCAATATGTACCTTTTTTGGGGAAATGGGTGAGTGGTTTTGGGATGCAGATTTTAGGCAACTGAGCTATTTTCTCAGTGTGGAAAGGTACAGACCTTTTTTAATTTATCATATCCTGATCATGAAGGAATTCAAATAGGTATCATTTCCAGAGTAATAACTTTCCTTTGTGGCTAAGTCTGGGAAGAACTCTGCCTTTGAGTAGATCCAATCCAATTGGAATTGGTATCTTATGACCATATTGTAGTTAGCAATTTTTGAGTGTAGAGTTCTGCATACCTCATAAAATGTCCAGATTTGTTTTTTAAAAAATATATTTATTCTCCACATATGTAAAGTATTTGCAATAGAAGTCAATAGATAAATGCTGGTTGAATCCCTTTCACTTTCTAGAGAATCCCCAGTTAACCACATTCACCAACAAATATGATATTATTAATATATGACTTGGTTCAATATTGGTCAGCGTTGCATGCTTAGAGATAAGCTTACAGGCTGTCTCAAAAATCTTCTCTTCATTATTGCACCCAGTTGAAATCTACTGCCTTTATACTAACCCTGTAGAGAGATTTTATAATAACCTGTAAATACAGATTGTTATTCCTCCAGTATGCAAACATGCCAATTATGTGTCACATCTGAATTATGTCCCTGGGTAGTGGATATTGAAAATCTTATGCAATATGCTATTTATGACCTTTGGTCTTTCAGGTGTTCATAACATGCCTAGAAATTTTGTTGTTGCATCCGACCCTTTCACCTAGTCTTTATTAATGGTTCAGCCATCATGCATCAAGGTATCTATTACTGTTTCCATATAATTATGAAGAGTACCCTTATTCTGTCCTGCAATTAAAATATAATCTATTTATCTCAAAAGTAGGAAATCTGATTTACCATCTTTCCAGTCACCATTTTAGCTTCTCCTGAGCCATTGGGCTATTCTCACAGCCTAGAGGCACTCTCTTGAGTCCGTATTGTTAATAATTGCATGTAAAGGCAGTAAACTCCCTAGAGTACACATGGAGTGGTATGCTAAAGCACATATCTGATAAGACTATGGTGCCAAGGAACTTTAGGTTGTAATTCCTAATCTTAAAAATATATCTTCTGCATTGGATAAATTTCCTGGTATTTGTGGAGAAATCTGACTGATGTTCTTATAGTCCATTATGACTCTCCATTGACTGTTTGACTTCTTTCCTGGCAAAACAGGACTATGGAACAGAAAAGAATGTGTGGGTTCAATAATATTTTTCTTCAGTGATTTATTTACATTGTCAGTTATGGCTTTATCATCTCCCTTGGTAGGGTACTACCACCTGGTAAATGATACCTTGATTTTAAGGAACTTTATAAGAAGAATTTGTACTTGGGTAACATTACAGCCTAGGGTTTAAGTTTTCAATGTAATGTCATTGGGGAAGTAAGTTGGGTATGACATCCTACCCCAGCACACAACTAGGTGCTGGTGTAAATACTGTTTATTTATTTAGAGATAAATTATAGACTAATCATTCTATTTTTTATATTCCTGCTTTAAGTGGTTTTCCTGCTGCTCCTTCAATAGTTATATAATCTGGGGGAATTTTGTTAGGACAGGTTGAGGTTGCAGATTGTTTCCTTAGCTCTGTATCTAACTGTTGGCCCTGATCCTTACTAGGATCTGTATAAAGAATTTGGTATTTTTTTCTTGATTCTGGGGTTGTAGAGTTTATATTTTTTTTTGTCTTCCTTAGAATCTGTTTCTCAACCATTTTCCTTATGGCTACCTTCTTTGTACCTTATCTTTTTTTTCAAATGGTACTATAAGCCTGAATTTCTGAAAATATGAAGGCTAGATTCTGGGAAGTTGTTTTGCCCAGGCTTGCCAAAATGACCAACTATTAGGTGAGTTTTTCAATGGTGTTGATTGGTTCAATTCTGTCCACTAGACTGGAGGAATACTATCTTATCTGTCTCCAGTTCTCCAGTCTGTTGAAGACGTTAATAGCTTCCCCAAATGTTTGGCAATTGGCCAGAGTTGACGTCAATAGCATCCTCAAATGTGGAGGGGAGCTCTTAATTAGAATTTTTCTCATGCTGGGGAGAAGCAAAGATACCTGTGTTTGGGGGCTGTTATGGCAAACTAAGCGAAGTATACTCAACTTTCTAGTCAGTTTAATTGCTTCTTTTATCATTTCCCATTGTCCTTCTGCCTCAAATTGACTCAGAGTAAATACAGGAAAATTTTGTTTCCATGCTCCATTATCCAATATAATAAAGGGAGAGTTTGACCTCTGGTTATATCTAAATTCATTCCAGACATTCATATATGTGGGGATTTTGCAAACTCCCTTTGATTTCCTTCATTTCTTCTGAGATTAACATTGCTGTATCAGCTTCCTTTCTCTATAAGCAGTTACATAGGATGAAACCTTGTATACTCTTTTTACAAAATCTTGTCTAATTTGCTACAGCTCAGTCCTTCTACGTGGTCTGGATGCTACTTCAGTGGTCACATGAGTGTGATTGGCTAAACAACTAGGAGCAGTCTTAAGCATACTGATAGAGAGATCTTGATGCCATTAAGGCATCTGATTGGGACCTTATCAGCTACCTTCAAGTCAACTCTGAACACGTTGTTTCTCCACCTTTCTACCAAGTTGCTAGCTAGCTCTTTACTTTTCATGCTACATGAGTCTTTAAGTATTTTGTATTGGAACACAGGTACCTATCAGGTGTCTGCCCTCTCTACTAAGAGCTCAAGACTACTGGGGTGAAAAATGGAATATCGACTGTTCATTCTTTCTTTAGACTATGTAAGTTTTGGTGTAGCAAACCAAATGTTTTATCCCATCTCTATCCCTGGGATGGTTTTGTCTTTTGCATTCATTTTCTTAATTCCTTTCATTAGTCTTTGCATTTGCCAGTTTGACTGGAAAGTAATAGAGGACTTTGATGCTTTTATTCTGAAGTACCAGTTTGACTGGAAAGTAATAGAGGACTTTGATGCTTTTATTCTGAAGTACCAATTTAGGTTGCTGGAAGAATAGGTCTCATTTTCCATCTTTTCAAATTTAAGATCTCTACTTCTTGCTATTCTCTTGGTTATCCAGTCCCTCATGTAACACTGAGCCAACTGCTCTTGCTACTCAGTCTTAAGGAAGAATTCTGTGCCTTCATGGGAGTTAGTTCCTGACACAGGTTTCTCCTCAGGATTCTGGATTCTCCTTCCTTCCTGAAACCACCTTTCCACTAGAGAGTCTTAAGGCCAGAAGCCTATGCCTCCATAGATGGAAGTCCTATATTCACCACATCACTCCTCTTCCTTGGGTAAATCTGGGGATGCCTTTGGAATAGCAAGAAGCCATCTTAGTTTCACCTCTTCTAAGGATTATCTAAGATCCTGATTAAGCCCACTGTCCTGAGCAAGAAAGTAGATGCATGCAGTTAGTATAACAGAAATTATATTTTATTATGCTGAGGGTCATCACAAAAAAAAATCACTCTCTACATTCTGAAGGTCCTCGCTCTACATTCTCAGGGCTGCTCACTGGTTTGGCATATATTAGTTGAAATCTCCCATTTTGGGAACAGGATCATGGAGGAAACTCGCCAGTCCCGGGAGATCAAGGTGACATCTTTTCAGATGTGCAGAGCAGAACATTGCTCTTGGTCTCTGCTTATATACTGTTCATTGGGCATCATTGAGTTCTAGGACTGTGTCTGGCTATTTTGAGGGAGTGATGTCACTGAGTTCTGGTTATCAGGTGCAGCCTAGGTTATAGTGGGTATCCTGACTAAGCTATTTTGACATGTCTAAAGAAATTTTTCAGTAGGTTCTTTTCAGGAACAAATACAGAGATCCACAACTGAACAAACCACAGGAGTGAGAGATCTTGGAGCACTCAGTGCTAAATAGAATGTCTGGGAACTCTGTGAAAGAGGATACAGGGAGAATGTAAGAGCCAGAGGGGAGAGAGAACACCTTGGAAACATTTTTCCACATATGACAGGACTGGCACACTTAGGAACTCATAGACTGTGGCAACATGCACAATGCTTGTACATATCTAAGTCAGTTTGAGTCCAAGGTCTGAGACCTGAAGTCAACACGAGCCCCCATTCCTAATTGAAAAGCTATGTCCACGATTGACCTCTTACAAAGAAAAATTGTGTTTCTCTGATGGAGTCTCATGGAAATATTTTCCATGAAAATATACAAATATAATTAATCCATTTTTTGAGAGAAAATTACAATAATATGCTGGCATGAATGTGGGAAAAGATATGGAGACAAATCTTGTGTTTTTCTCACTCGTAGAGACCATATATATGTTTTTGTCCTATCTACTTTTCTCTTCTTATTATGAAACACTGTTACCTGGAGCAACTTGGGGGAAGAAAAAGGTTTTATTTTCTTACACTGCTGGGTCACCAGCCATCTGTAGGTGGGAAGGGTCAGGGTTAAACCTGAAGATAGAAATATGAAGTTAGGGGCCATGCCAGAACATTGTGTGTTAACTCTCCCCCTCCAACAGGTCACTGCTTGCTAACTTCCTCATCCAGCCCAGGACCACCTGCCTCAAAGATAGTGCTCCTTGCAGTGGGCTGTGACCTCATACATCAATAAGACAACCTTGCATAGACATACACAGACAACCTGATACAGACAATTACTCCCTTGACACTTGTTTTTCTAGGTGATTCCAGGTTGTGTCAAGTTGCAAGATGACAGTGGAAACTCATAGGGCAAATGCATATAAATACACGTAATATAAACACATGTTGCAAGCACACACACACTCACACAGAGAAGAGAGGAGTCTATATGGATGGGGGAAGTAGAAAGTGATGGTAAGGGGGGAAGTAAGCTGAATGAAGCAGAGTAGTGAGAGACTAAGAGAATGCTACAATTGTGTACATAAATATATGTATGTGAGCATGCCATAACAAAACTCATTATTTTGTATCCTAAACTATAAAGAGACTAAATAAATAAAGGCTTCATTAAGTCAGTGATGCTCTAGAAGGACTTCCCTGCTGCTGGGTCTTGTAGGTGGGAAATCTCAGGAGTAGAGGCTGGTGTCGAAACCCTGCAGCAAATCACACTCATAGGAAACAGGAGTGTCTCCTGTTTTCAGAGTAGGGAAGGCTGAAGGTGATGCATTTTCATGTTCACTGCTGATTCCTCCCCTGCTTCAAACTGCAAATGAGTGGAACATATGCTGCATATGGCTATCAATCAATTAAATTAATGTCTGCTCCTTCAGTTCTGTCTCAATGTTATGCTGTTTATATAAATGGGAAATTGTGAATTGTGAAAATTATGCTGGCCATCTGGAATATTTTTGTACTTAATCTTTATGACATCTGTCTCCTTCCTTCATGCAGATAGAAGAATATGAAGTGAAGATATGTTTATTAGGGCCCTCCAGGTGCTTCTCAATTTATTTTTGTCAAAACCCAATAAAATATATGTAATTTATAAAAAATAAATTGTTTATTATTTTGTGTGTGGTGTGTAGTGCTTTTGATTGTGCACCTATACATACCATAGCATGCAATTAGAGATCAGGGGAAACCTTGCAGCATCAGTCCCTGGGTTCAAACTCAGGACTTCAGGGTTCTCATCTAATGCCTTTATATAGTGAACCATCTTGCTGACTTTATTGCCTTATTTTGAGGTGAACAAGTGTATTAAATTAGAAGTTTGTCACTAACATTTATTGTTACTGGGAAATTTAAGTCATGACTATAAAGAGATATTTAAGAAACTGATAATGATGAAAGTGTAATTCTCTTTCAGTTCATTTTTGTCACCACCACCCACTCCAATGGCATAACGACAGTGAATTGTCATGAATCTTCATGCTTGCTACCAGTAACCATGGTGCTGTGTATTTACACTGTACCGTTTTGTGGGCCAGCACTTCCAGCTCTCTGCAGATCACAGAGTTAGAGCAACCGCTAAGAACATTTTTGCAATAAAGAAGAGAACATAATTTCTGTCTGATTCCAGAACAAAGGGCAGCAGCGACAGTTGCTAATGATTTTGACAGTACACATATTACTATTTCCGTGGTATCAGCAGAATCCATGGCCTAAGTGAGGGACAGAGTGACACAGCTTGATGAGCAGAGAATAGCATGTGATGAAGCAAGGAGTCCACCAGATAGTAGAGTATGGCTAACAACCTTTATCCAACACTGTAAAGAAAAAGATGGAGGAGGACATTGTCTGTAGCCAGTAGGTCGTAGATAGAGAAGATGCACACTCCACAGGACAGCTAGGCAGAAAATATGTAGAAGCTTCTGAAGTCTGTCATGTGGTGCCAGCCTCCCCCCCACCCCCGCAACACACACACAGGTTTCCCGGACTGTTCTGAAGAGAACATTAACACCAGAATGTTTGAAACGGAGATGTTCAAATTCTGTATCCGTCAGAGAACAGCAAAGAGACACTATTGGTTACAATTCCAATCCCTCAAGAATCAGTGTGAAAAACTTTCAGACTCTAGCCATCTCCTCTCCAAGTCCTTATGTATGCCTCTTTGCAAGTGTTCATTTGCTAGAATCCAGTCCTAGGGCTATACCTCATCAATCCATACTTAAGACAAATCTTCATAATAGCAAGTCAGCTGCATTTCCACAGGTCATTGTCTCCATAGAGTTCCAAGTTCCACTCCCCAGCCAAGCTGTAATGGTGCTTATCTGTGGGTTGAAGCCACAGCTGTAGCCAGAAGGCTTTTCTCTGTCTCACCCAGTCTCACTGTACCTTTTTTTCTATCCACTGGATCACTGCTCACGAGTTCAGTAACTGCTTATGAAATAACCACTCTGAAGCTTAATATTAGTTACAATTGTTTGGTCAATGACTTAGGCCTCTTACTGGTTAGCTCGAACTATAAATAGTTTATATTTTACCATAAGACTAATGTTTGCACCTCTTTCTCCTTTGTCAGTTACATGGCACCTCCTTAACTCCACCTACTCTCTCCCTGTCTCTGGATTTCCTGCCTAGCTTACTCTGCTAAATAATTGGCCCAAATGGTTTATCAACAACCAATAATATCAATACACATTGACAACATACAGAAAACTTTCCCACATCATACAACTACTATAACTATAAACAATTTTTGTGCCAAATGTGCTGCTTGCTATTACACCTCAAATAGTCATTATTATACAGTGTAGCACCTATTAACCAAAATGCTTATGCCTGCAACTGGACTCCTGGACTGCTGCTGCATAGAGCTGAGCTCAACTCTCCAGAGTTACTGTGCATGCTGGTCTTTTCTTCTGGCTTCCTGTTGATTCTCAAGTGCTCACATCTGGCATATATCTGCCAATTCAATAGAAAGGATGCTGATGCAAGGGGCAAGAGTGCTAGTGGCAAAACACCAAAACGGTAGGGCCATCTCCCCTTACCTATTTCTATGCTCAGCTCCAGGACTGCTTTGTGAGCATCGCTCCTCACACAAAGGTTTAAACAGCGTATAAGGGACTGCAAGGCATACAGTGCTAAGAGCAAGCTATCACTAAGAAAACCTGCAACTGAATTCAGAATGCACCAATAGATCGTGGTACCCTGAAATTTTTTTATCTTTGCTATAACTTTTTAAAGAAGTTTCTCTATGCCTTTAGTACCATTCTCCTCATGCTGGATCACCTTGTCTAGCATTAATGAATGGAGTGGAATGGGATGCTTAGTCTTGCTGCAAGTTGATATGCCATGTTTTGCTGATACTCATAGAAGACCTGCCCTTTCCTGGACAGATGTGGTGGGGGGAGTGCATTGGGGGATAAGAACATACAAGTGATGCATTAGAGGGGTCGGGAGGAGAGAATAGAAGGGAAATCATGGCTGGAAGGTAAAGTAGATAAATAAACAAATGAATCAATGTATTAAAAATAAAACAGCTATAAATTTTAAGATAGACAAAATATAAAGTGCTTCAAATTTTGATATAAAATATAAACTGGAGTTCATGAAGTAAAGGTGTAAAGCTTTTCAATGTCATTAAAATGTTTTCTTTAATTAGTTTAAAATAGTATATTATAACTATTGTTCTAGGTTAGTTTAAGAGTAACCATAAAACATAAGCATAATAAAGAGGTAGCATATGTTTAAAAACTATAATTTTTCTATTGCCCAGTTGGTCTTGTTAAAGTGTCAGACTATGCTCAAAGCAATGACCCATGGTAAACAACGCCTTTGGGAACTTTGAGCGAGCCACCAGGAAAAAGGCACTGGCTCTTCTACCTCAAGTGCATTTTGTTTCTTGGATCATTCAAGGATGTGATTTCATGCCTTCTGTGTTAAACATTTGCATTCAATTTGCAAGACATATTTGTTTCTGTTGGATGTCAGAACATAGCTATAGAACCCAGAATGGTCAAAGGATATGCTGAGTGCTGTTTTCTGTGCACCCTCAGTCTGGATATGGCCTCTGCCTTGCTTTCATGTTTTCCCAGATGTGTTCTATAGTATGTGTTAGGCAATTGTCTTTAAATTTGTCCTGTGAAAGTTCTGGGAAAAGGCTGCTTTGTTAATATTTAGTATGGCGTACTGAATACATGTTTTCCTGCTCATATTTTCCTAAGCTCAACAACCTTCTTTGGACCATTTCTTCCTTTGTCACATTCCTGTTTAAATATACACTGAAACTGAAGTAAATTTGTCTATAGCATCAAAATGTAGTCTGCCCCATTCCTTAAGGTCCTCAAATCTCAGGTCTTTCAAAAAGATGTGCATAGGTTGGTAAAAATCCAATTGTAGGTAAAAGTTAAAGAGTATAAATACTCAAAAAACATTATATGTAATACGCAAAGAATTAAGAAAAGGTAGTTTAAAAATTAACAAAAGGAACTAGACCAGGCTGGTCTTGAACTCACAGAGATCCACCTGCCTCTCCCTCCAAAGTTCTGGGATTAAAGGACAGGCTACAAAGCTTCAGAGAAATTCTAACTTGAATAAATAATAATAATAATAACAGAAGGGTGGCAATGTAGAAAAAAATAGCAAAACCATATACAAAGATGACTTGAGAGAGGATGAAAAATAACAAAATCTATAATAAAACCAAAAAAGCTGAAATAGCAGTAGGAAATCTTTACCTACATATGACTATCTTAATATGGGTGGTTTATGCTTTCCAATCAAAGGCATATGCACCTGAATGGACAAGAAGTGGCTCAACTCTTTGTTGCCTGCACATATGGGTTAGAATGAGGAAAGGAAAAAGGTAAGTTTTGAAAACAGAGACAAGATTATCTAGTATGTTTTTATTTGTATCATAAAAATGCATGTAAGCTGTGCTACATTGAGCTCATAAAGTAATTAAAAAACAATCCAGAAATCTACTAACTAAAAGGAGATAGATAGATGGATAGATAGATAGATAGATAGATAGATAGATAGATAGATAGATAGATAGATAGATAGATGTGGATACTGGGCAACTTAAATATATGTGGCAAATTTTACTAGATATAAACAGAAAAAAAAACTGTAACACATACTTGTTTACATCAATCTAAGTGATGGTGATTGCCCAAACAGGAAGTTGTTAAAACTTGAACGTCAAGTTTTAAAGTTATTGAATGTAATTACAACCACAGACCTGTCATTAGTAAAAGCAAGGTCAGCATTTTTCCTAGCCACACATGGAAAGTTCCACATGTATTTCAGGCTAGAAAACCAGTCTTTGAAATTGGGTCAAGTATCTTTTCTAACAATAATGGCATCAGACCAGAAATCAATGACAGATATAAATTTAGAAAATTCACAAGGTCATGGAAATACCACCTGCTTCTCCTGAAAAAAAGAAATAAAACAACAACAAAAATCAAACAACAAATCAATAAAAAATGAAAACAAATACAAACATATTAAGACAAAAGTTAAAACGCAGAGGTGTACAAATTATGATCACATCAATAGAAATTACATGAGAAAAACAGTTAACAAATGACTATACTGAAAACTATAAAGACTTCAAAGTTTAATGTTATATTTCAAGCTACTGAGAAGTAAAAAAGCTAAAACTAAAATAAATAAATCAAGTATAGTAAAATTTTGAATATATATACAAAATAGAGACTAAAGATGTAAAATAAAATTTTCTAAAAATATAAAATGGACATAAATTAGTAAGACTACCTAAGGAAACAAATATTCAAATAAAATTATAAAGAAGAGATGTCATCAACAATCTTAAAGTCATAAAAGGCCTGTGACATCATCGTGTGTGACATAGAAAGACTTGATGAGTCCTAAACACATGGTCTCATGAATGCAGAATCAGTCAGGAAGAATGGGAAAGCCTCTTCAGAACAAAGGCAACAGTTTCACCTGTCTCACCAGGAGGTGGCCTGTCCCAATAGCTGCTTAGGAGATAAATAATACTGATTTTTCTTAGAATGTTCTAAAATTAAAAAGGATACATCGAAGTCTCTTATGTGACAACCAATTTACTCTAATATCCAAACCAAACGGAAGAAAAGTATATTAGAAATTGGTACTGAATATATAACTATGAAACACGAGAAAACCGTTTCAGTTGCATTTTTATAAGGATCCTGACTACTAGATCTGATTTATCTTCAGTATTTATAGAAACTCATAATACACAAATCCATAAACATTTAAAATAAGCAAATCTACAAATATAACATAGGATAAAGCAGGATTAAGGATATAATCATATTATCATTACAATAAGAATAGAAAAGCATATTGACATATTCTGCCTCCTTTCCTAATTAGCTAATTTACTCAAAAAACTAGATTTAGAATCCGAGAAAATAATTTTGAATACAGTGTTTGCGCTGCAAGCATCAGAATCCAGGAGTACATAGCTGTGTGTGTGTGTGTGTATATGTGTGTGTAAAATCTCACCTGGAGTTTTGTGAGTATGTTGTGTGTGTCTGTAATTCCAGTACTGAGAGGTGAAGGCAAGAAGTCATAGGAGTTCCATATCTGTTTTTTCTGGCTGAATCTGTGAGCTCTAATTTCAGTAAGAGACTATCTCAAAAAATAAAGGTGGAGAGAATGGCACTCAGCATTGACCTCTGTTCATCCTTATGTGTGCACAGAAATAAACCAATCAGATCTCTTCCACAAACTCCACTACCACCACCACCAATAATAATTAGGTTTAGAAGAAATGTGTGCATTTAGCACATCATAGTGAGTGGATAAAAAAAATGTTGGAAGTTTGCATCTATGATCAAATATTGTCAACATTGGCCATTCTGGTCACATTTTTCTAAACATAATACTGGTGGTCCTAACAAAAGCAATAGTCATGAAACAGACAAAAATCCCCAAATTAAAAATGAATAAGTGATTATCTCAGTTTTTTAATAGTGCTGTTAAAACTGCCAAATTGCTATACTTAATTTGGTAATGGAATACAGTAAAAATGTACAAAATTCAGTAACATTTCTATATACTTGCATTGGATTATCTACAAAAGAAATCAGAAAGTTCAACAAACAGGAAAATAGGCTGAAACAAACTAAGAAAGTCAAGATTCCACACACTGAAACACAAGCACATTTTGTAAGGAACTGAGAATGACATCAATAAATGGGAAGATACTCCATCCCTACCAAATTCCAATGACATTATTTTTCCCAAATAAAATAAAGGGTCTTAAAAATTTGTGCTAAACTCTCAAAGAATAAAACTGTGAAAATAATTTTCAGCAGGAAAACAAAAATAATACAAACTCAAAGCTGTCAAAAAATATAATTAGAATTACACTAAATATAGGCAAAAAAAATACACCGTAGGAGACTTCTTGTTGACATGCAATTACTAAAAGGATCTTCAAAAGTCAAAAGTTGCCTCTTTTTTGCTAGTAGTGTGTGTGTTTTAGGAGAAGAACAAGTATATTCCATTTGTCCTGTACAAAAAATTAAGGAGCTTCATTGAAGTCTCCTCGGTCATGGTAGAGACCGCCAGGAGACTAGGCATGGAACGAACAGAGCCAGATGAACTTGTTCCCAGATGACCCCACTGGACTTCCAAGCAATGAGCAGGCAAGTTGACTGCTTAAGCATACAGAAAAAGGAAAACTAATACAGACTTTAAGCCAACAATAAAATATGCTTGGAAAAAATGTTTTCTTTAAAGAATTGGAGCCAAAAGTCTGAGACCTAAAATCATGGTATTCATTGTCTGAAAAACAAAACTGCATTATTGCCTGCATTGCTGTGTGAATTGCAGCAGTGTTGGGAGCACCTGAAGGGATTTCAATAGCAGGAGAAATAAACCCATCACCATCCCAGAGCTCCTAAGATGCTGCCCACATCTTTGTCTACAGTGCAGCTCTAAATTTTTCTCTCTAGCAAAGCTGGGCATTTTATTCACAGGGAAAGAAGAGATTTAAAGTGTGGGCACCATTTGTCAAAATTCACTATGACAATTTTGCAGCATGGTTACCATTATAATAATGTTTAATTTATAAGAACTGTTTAAATGATAAATGTCATTTTCCAAATAGTTATTAGAGCAAGATTTTTCTTTTGGGCCACCAATCAGCTTCTAAATCATGACACAGAGACTTAGTAGTTTGGAATGTTCAACCTAGCTCAGCCTAGCTTAGGCCCATTTCTTGTTAGCTCTTTTAAGTTGAATTAATCTGTTTCTCCTTATCTACCTTTTACCTTGGGGCTTTTTGCCTTTCTTTCTGTATGTCCTACTCTATTGTCTGCTGACTGCAAGCTGCCTGACTGGTCCCAGGCATGCCCCCTCTCTTTTTCTCTCATTCTCTTTTTCTTTTACTTCTCAAGATTTCTTCTTCTATTTATTCTCTATGCCCAGTAAGACTATCTATTCCTCTTCTGCCTAGTTACTGGCTGTTCAACTTTTTATGAGATCAGTCATGTTTCTTAGGCAGACAAAGTGAAACAGCAACACATCTTTACATAATTAAACAAACACAGCAGAAATAAATGTTACACATTTTTGCCCAGTTAAAGTAATATTCCACCATGTAAACAAATGTAACAATCCTTACATAGTTACACATTCCAAAGCCTGTTATGACTAATGGCCTATTAACATCGGGAAGACACTGACGAGAGTATCAACTACAGTTAAACTTTGACAAAGTGCATTTGGAGTAACACCTAAAGTTAAAAATGTGCCTAGCTTCCAAATGGATGTAATATTTATTTAGAAAAAGTCAAAGAGAAAGGAACAGAAGTAAATAGAAGAAAATGTAATAGCTAATGCATGTAAAACAAACAGAATTAGGTAAGAGCAAAATACCTCAATATGTAAGCAAAGGCAAAAAGTAGGAAACCTTAGTTCTATAGTTCCAGGTCATTTTCAGCATGGATTAAACATAAAATATTTTTATATCATAGTAACAAATTTGTATGTTTAAATAAAAAGTCCAGAAATAAGATAGAAAATAAAATTATGGCAGGCACAATTTAGATAAATCAATTAAAGTAGCTGCCACTAATAAATTCAAGCACTTCTTCATACTGTTTTAAAAAGGATCAAGGGTAAAGAAAGCTGTTATACAGTGATTGTATGCCCATTTTACCAGCAGCAGTGGTAAAGTTGCTAAACAGAAAAATATATATTCGACTAAAAAACAAATGGACAAAAAAGAAAAATTGACAAATGCTTTATATTATTATGAGTTTTTCTACTCTTCGATGTTAGAAATAATCTTCTGCACATAGATTTTTATTGTCCAGGTAACTAAAGTCACTCAAGGCAGGCTCTATTCCTCTCTTTTATTGAAAACAGATTCTTTTCTCACACAATATATCCTGAAAATTGAAAATAGTCTTCCCTTCATCCACTTTTCCCACTTCCTCCTTCCCCACCTCTCCTCCCGTCTAGATCCACTCCTTCTGTCGCTCATTAGTTTTTTAGTCAATGACAACCAGACTACAATCTGTAGAACCACAGAGGCTAGGCTGAGAATAACAGACTAGGGGGAGACAGGTCTTCCTAGGAAAGGGAAATAGAATAGATAGTTACTGATGATGGGGAATGCTGGAACAGAAAGATCAAATGAAGAGAGGGAGGGAAAAGGGATGAGGGAGGGAATATTGGTAGAGATGTTGAAATAGGAGCAGTGGGGCTGCATCCCTGGCACCCGGCCGCCCCTACGGCTAGCTTTACCCGAAATAATTACACGGAAACTGTATTCTTTTAAACACCCATTACATCTAGCCTTTTCTCGGCTAACTCTCACACCTGGACTAGCCCATTTCTAATATCCATGTAGCTCACGAGCTGGCTTACCAGGAATGATCTTAACCTGCATCTGTCTTGAGTTGGAGAATCATGGCGACTCTCTGACTCAGCTTCTTTCTCCCAGCATCCTGTTCTGTTTTTTCCGCCTACCTAATGGTTGGCCTATGAAATGGGCCTAGGCAGTTTCTTTATTAATAAGAAATCACTCCCACATTATAGAGAAGCTAAAGTCAGAGACCAATTGAAGGGTAGTATGGAAAGCTAATACAGTAGAGGGCTCCTAAAATATGTTCATGTATGAAGGTCATCTAAATGAAATTGCCAAATAATAGGGAGACAGAGCCCCAGCTGATGATCCCTTATCACCAGTTTCTAATCCTGGGCTGGGTTACATTTAATTGAGTCATTCACCACTGGGGCCCCATGTGAAACTCCAAACAACCCAGGCAGCTACCAAGACTAAAGTTTGCTCTCCACAAACTGACAGCAAGGCCCTATTACTGACGACAATGCCTACAAAACTCACTGAAATGGAGAAGTTGAGCTTGTGCCTACCTAGAGCCTTCACCCCTAGGTACTTGTGTTTTTAGTACAGAAATGAACTCTGTGTGCTACCAAAAGAAAAGAGGAAGCACCAATCTAGCCACAAACCCTTTGACCTTCAGTGGTGTCCTGTCTGCAAGATATGCCAGGACAATGCTGGTATAAATCTTGTGGAAGCAACCAGCCAATATCTGATTTTACTGGAGGCTTACTGTATAAGATAAAACAAATACTTGATACTGCTTGCGTAACCAGAGCCTGATACTAGATAGCCCTGAGACCTAGGGTAAAAACAAATTTTACTGTACAAAAAAAGAAAGACTCCTAATGGCATTATGCTATATTCATAGATCATAGCCTTACTCATCACCAGAGACATTGACTTCCTCCTGCAGTAGATTTGAACAAATACAGAGGCTTTTGGCCCGACATAATGCAGTAAACACTTAGAAACCTTGGAACATTCTGCTCAGAACACCCCACTGAAGCGGTGAAAAGAATGTAGGAGCCAAAGGGGATGGAGAACACCAAGCAAACAAGGCCTCTAAATCACCATGCTGGATGCACATATGAACTACGAAGCCTGTCTGTTTTCTAATAAGAGACAGAAAGGGGGTGGATCTAGGTGGGAGGGGATGCGAGAAGACACTGGAAAGAGAGACGTGGGGAAGCTGTAATCAGGATAAATTATGTGAGAAAAGAGTCCATTTTCAATAAAAGTGAGAAAACCAAAAAGGTAAACAAATGGGTTGCCAAGGAATAATAATAAAATAAAACATAAGAATATAAAACAAATGCTAATACGTTGGAATGGAACAGAACAAAGAGAAGGAAAATAGCCCAAGAAAAGGCATAAAAAGCTGATATAGATACAGAGACCCACTGTATCTCACACTCAAGAATTCCATAAAAACACTAAATTGGAAAAGGTATATGCAAGGGATCTTTAGGTAAAAATAAAAATTATGATAGGAGTAAAAAATAGAAAAGACAAGACAAGACAAAGCTTGACAGGATATTATGGACAGGGACCCTCTAAGAACTCCTCTTCAAGCAAGCAACAGGACGACAACAGCAAACAGAGACTTTGGAGGCAGGACATTTTAAATAGCTGGAGAGCATCCACTCTTAGTAATTCAGCAGCAGAAGTAGCCCTACCAGAATCAGCTAATGCACTTTTCTTGCTAAGGGGAGCAGGAGGAACAGGGACAACAGAGGAATTGTGGCCAGGGAACAACATTTACCTTTCAAAGAGAACCTTCCAACTGGTACTGACTAAATTGCATTTAATCATCACTTCCCCAAGGAATATATGTGTCAAAACTAACCATTCCCTTCTCACCTTCTCAACCATTACCCAATTCTTCACCTCTTCAGACTGATAATGACAAAATTTGCTGGTTTTACATTTAATTAACAGAGCTTGAAAGATAGCTAGGTGGGTAAAAACACTCACTGCTCTTGCAGAGGAGGGGAACTTGCCCCCCACGGACCTTTTACGAGTATCTCAGGTGCCTGTAATTCCAATTCCAGGCACTCTGTTGTGCTCTTCAGACCTACTACAAAAGGCAACTTTATGCATATGGTACACAAACTTGTAACCAATCAAGTGGAAATAAATATTTAAGATGCACAAAATCATGATGAATGAAATTATTGTACTGAGCTTAGAGTATAATATGTTATGAGATTATAATGCTACAAAATAAACATAGCTTAAAATATGGTTTATCTAATTTAGATTAGAAAACATTTTCTTAGTGATATATTAATAAAAAAAATTCTCATGGAATTTAAGAAATCCTGAAAATTAATAATGTGAAAATTTTGGTGTCAGGAAAATATGCTGAATTTTGAATAGTAATAATTCTGTATGAAATGTGTAATAATTAGATTATAACTAGTTTATACAATTTAACATATCTAAATTGCACTGTTTTAAATTATGCAACATGATTCCTATCAGAGATAAAAGTCAACAGAAAGTAATAGAAGGAAAATCACAAACCAAGGAGTCCAACAATGACCACAATAACTCAAACATCTAGAGACCCTACACCAGCGCAAATCAAAGAAGGGAAACACACAAACTCTACTACTAAAAAAGTGACCGGAGTTACAACCACTGGTCATTAATATCACTTAATGTCAATGGACTCAACTCACCTATAAAAAGGCAGAGACTAAGAGATTGGATAAGAAAACAGGATCCAAAATTCTGCTGTTTACAAGAAACACACCTCAACCACAAAGACAGGCACCTACTCAGAGTAAAGGGATGGGAAAACATTTATCAA
>NC_022012.1:6519098-6554686 GCF_000317375.1 Microtus ochrogaster | reverse complement strand
ACGGAGGGGGGAGGACCTTGGACTTTCCACAGGGCAGGGAACCCTGACTGCTCTTTGGACTGGAGAGGGAGGGGGAGAGGCGTAGGGGGAGGGGAAGAAGGGTTGAGCGAGGGGGAGGGAAGTGGGAGGCTGGGAGGAGGCTGAAACTTTTTTTTCCTTTTCTCAATAAAATAAAAAAAAATGACAAAAAAGTCAGTAAATTGAGTATTTAATAAGGAGATTAGATGAAAGCAATAGATTGGGATACAAACATGACAGTTATATTGATGATATAATGAATTATACTATATTATATATAAATGGATACCTCAGGGTTAGTGAATATTCCAAAAACACTAACAACACTGAAAAATTTGCATAGTGCAAGAAAAGGAATATGGGCAGACAGAATAGATGGCATTAAACTGAGAAAATAAGGCATTTTATTGCAATTATGCTTTTGTGTATGACAGAAACGAAGTGAAAATTTCTTAGAATAATAAATAACAAATTCAGGCATATTGGTGAATGTTGTTAAAGTACTCCCCAAGTAGAGATGTAATGCAATGTCTACCCTTCTTCCTGAGATCTCAAGGACAGACTGAGCCACATTTCCACTAACGTTCACTCTGAGAAACTGAGTAATATTGAGCTTCTTTTCAGAGTCTAGGCGAGGAGTATTTGCAAGAGTGTGGGAACTCATTCCTCAAAAGTCTGAAAAGCCTCACCCAGCAGTTGGGAGTCAGATAGGTAGAAGTTGGGGCTCTACTCTCTAGTCGTCTGTACACTCCAGGCTGTGTCCATGGTGCAGCTGGACCAGAGTAGCTGAAGACTCAGGGAAGGGATGACTTTATTTCAGTCCTCTATGACTAGGACAGATTGTCAACATGCCCAACTGGAATAATCTTTTGCATCCAGATGGCACAGCTGAACTCTATACAATGGTAGATGCTTGGCTTGGAGGACAGATACTCATGGTAAGCTAGACAACAGCATATCAACACATTATAAAATTTGGGAAAATGCATTTCTAAACATGAAACACCCAAACTAGGTCATAGCATAATCTAGATTTATTGACTGCAGTTTATTCAAGAGCATGTGGTTGGTTTATCACAGAGAACAAGTCCACAAGATATTAGCAAAGAGAGAAAAATAATACACAACCATTTGATAAATTTAGTAATCAGTTTATTTAAAATATAATTCTCCAACCAAAACTAGAAAGAGACTATTCTTACCTATCTTTAAAATGTCATTAAGTAATGGTAACTGAACTTGGTTTGGTGGTACATGCCTTTAATCCCAGCACCAAGGAGACAGAGGTAAGAGAATCTCTGTTAGGGTAAAGGCAGCCTGATCTACACAGAGAATTCCAGGTATATCTGGAATACATAGTGAGATCCTGCCTAAAAAGAGTACAACTGCCTAGGAATGTGGAGGTAGGTCAGTTGACAGAGGGCTCATCTACCAAGAAGTAAGTGCTAGGTTTAATCTCTGATGACACCCAGTTTGGTGACACATGTCTGTCATCACAACTGTCAGGAAGTAGAAACAGGAGGATCAGAAGTTTAGGATGATTCTTGAGTGTCTAGAGAATTTGAGGATAACTTGGGCTAAATAGGACCCAGCTCCAAAAATCAAAGCAAACAACAAAACAAAAGCAAAAGGTGAAGAAAATGGTATTTTCTAATTATGGTATTTTCAAAGTATAATCTTAAAAAATGAAGTAAAAGTTCTGACAAAAGTGGAGAGTAGTAAAGAGCCTCCTGCACGAGCATCATTCTGTGACTCGCATGTAGACATCTGGATGCACAGCAGCAGCAGCTGCCTATAATCCCAGTGTTATTGAGGTGAAGACAGAGAGGCTCCGACTGCACACTATGACAGACTGGCTGAATGACCGAGGTAGAGGCTCTGACCATGAGAGGTCCTGGACTGGATGTGAAACTCAGAGGCTGAGAGCCAGAACAATAAAACAAAGAGCCTTTCTCATTGCAGTCTGGTCCTCAGGCCAGCAACTGTAACTCCTGCGCACTTCAAATATTCTTAAAATTGTAGACTTTCTATGCCCAAAGAAAAAAAATCATCTTTTAGAAATTACTTTGATTGTTCACAATAAAATGTACTTTTAAGCCAAACAATCCATATTGATTTATGTGATGCTGAGAGATATTTAACTCTATCTCTGTCTATTTTAATGTATTTTCCTATGACTTATTTCCTTCATAATGAAGTAGTAACAGGTGTGACAAAATACCTCAACTCTATTTATTCTAAGATCATCAAAATGGAGACAAATGAGAAAAAATGAGTTTGTATGTGCAGTGAAGAAGAGTGGGAAGTTGGTAGTTTTGATTTTCCAAGATCCCAGAGTGGGAGGGTTTATAATTAAGGTGCCTTTTCTTCTTTCAATTGCCTCTGATTTTTGAGTTGACTGATATGCATTTCAGTGACACCCAGTAGAGAACCTAGGTTCAAATAATTTTCAGTAAGTGGGAAATGCTCTCACCTTGATGATAATTGGTATCTTGGGTTTTGAAAACAACAAATTATTTCTGCATTGACTTTGGCTCCTCTAACCTCACAGTGATTTTCACTACTATTTCCATCTTCCCAGGAGGCAGATTTGGGGATTTAAATAAGCTTTAGGTCAAGAAAGTCATTTAAAAATTCACTCATTTTTAATTTACTTATTTATTATTTATTTATTTATTCATTTTATTTGTAATGGTGACATATCCAGTTAAATTTTGATGTGCAAATTTCTAGGAAATTCTCAAATACTCCCATTCTCTTAAAAATCATAAAATTATTTTATCTAGTCGATAATATTATGCACTGGAAAATATTTATTTCATTATCTGCTTATGATTAATTTTCCTTATAGGATCATTAATTGGTGTCTACAGTCATTTTGGCCTGTGTTCCAATATGTTTGACTTTGGAAGGAGAATATATAATAAAGGGTTTTCTCAGTAAAGTCCTGCTAATTTACCATTACAGTGTCATTCTAATGGTAATTTCCCTGCATCTGAGGTTCATTTGGAATCATATTGAAAATGTTGACAAATTATAATGACCAAATTAAGGAAAATAAGATGGAAGGGAAAGGATGCTGAGGATATACTCTAAGGCTCTTGCCTCAGAAAAGAGGTTTCTTGGAACATGGCCATGTTCAGGGCAGAGAGAATGATCCAGAGGATGGGGTAAAAATGTGAAAAGATAACTTATTCATCCCACTGATGTTCAAATGGGGTCTCCTTAAAATGCAAATACTTTGTCTCTGATGAAAAGAAGCCCAAGATGGTAGCAATGTTTATGCTCAATTATTACTTTGTTTTATCTCCAAGAACTTGATTTTTTTTGTGACTGTTGTTGCTGTGTTGTTGTTGTTTCCTGCCTCCTGATCTCATAAAAAAAAATCTTCAATCAGTCTTTTAAAAACAGCACCCATTCAAAATTTGTAACTGACCATTCTTTTCCCTTGTTTTCAGGTTTTGTATTCCATATAATGAGGCCAAAATTTGACCCTGGATTAATGTAAAAAATGGGACTAAACTATATTATTAAAGATGATGCAGGAGCTACCAGCTACAGGTAAGAGAGCTTCATGTAGGTCACACCACTACAGGTGCCAGCCATTGAATTCTGTTCCCACAAGACCTACTCTGCCACATACCTCCACCGATGCCAGCATCCTTCCAGAGGGCAACTCTCTCCAGAAACAGGAGCAGACACTATAGTGTCATAAATGTCACATGCAACAGTTGGAAAAATAGGTGAGTGACTGGTCTCTCAGCAGTACTGTCCCAACCTCCATGTCCTAAGCCCCAGGGCACATCCCTTGTCCCCCTCTCTCCCATCTCAGTCCCAGCAAGATAGCTGGGTTCTGTTCCCAACTCTGGTGAAACCCCACTGCACTGCTCTGTTGCAAATTGCAGCTGTCACACAGCAGATGAGGGACCTGAGGACAGGCCACACCACCACCTCTGCTACCCACTGGTCTCTGTTCCCACATGACCCACATTGGCACCCAAACCCACCTACCCCAATATCCTCCCAGTAGACAGCCCTCTCTGACAACATTAGTAGACCCTTATAGGCATAAATGCCACCCACAATTGGAAGAACAGAAGCCCCTATAGGCACAAGCACCACCTACACCATGGGAAAGAACAGATGGATAAATGGCAGTGTAAGAATACATTCAACAACATAAAGGAAAAATATGGTACCCCATGAACTCAATGGCACCACAAGAGCAATATCTGAACATTCCAACTCAGAAAAAAGAACAGAAGAAAATTATCTTTAAAATAACTTTGTGCAGATGATAGAGGCTCTTAAAGAGGAAATGATACATTCCATTAAAGAAATTGAGGAAAAGATGAACAAATAATTGGAAGGAATCAATAAATCCCTTAAAGAATGCTAAGAAAGAAACCCCACTACAAGACTTGAAAAATTAAAATAGAGACTGTTATTCTTTCTGTGGGGGGTGGATGCGGGGTTGGAGAGAAAACACGAGACACTCGGTGGTCCCAAGTGGGTGAACTTTAATGGAGGGGGGGTCAACAGGTGAGGGATGGGGTGAAGAGACGAAAGGAAAAGAGGGGGGAAGAAAAGGGCAAGTTGTGGCATCCCCCCCATTTTTAAAGGGGGAACCGAGTGCGTCTGGGAGAATGTCCTGTGCATGTGTGGCTTTCCATTGTGCTGGGATCAGTTTGGTAGGATGCTGGGAACCGTAGTCCAGGGGGATGCTGTATTCTCTGCACATGTGCGGCCTTGTCTCCAAAAGGAACAACATTTCACCCTTTTGTTTTTATTTAAAAAAATTGGGGGGGATTGAGGGTCTTAGTAGGTAGGGAATGGGGGCGTAGCCCAGTATTTCATGACTGCTTCCTGCTGGCTTTGGGCGTCAAGGGATCCTGGGAGTGTCCGATCGTTCTGATGATGTTTTGTTGATTATGTCCTGTGTGCTGGCATTTTGAGGTGGCTGATTGAAGAAATCGCGTTTGTCTGGAAATCGCATCTGTCTGGCTCTTGAGAAGCTGGGTCATTGTTAAGATGCTGGAAAGCAAACGTCACATTAGTAGAGAAAAAAATTAAAGGGGAGAGGAGGTTTGGGAAATTAAAGGGGAGATTTGGGGTTGGGGGTTAGGAGGTCTGGGGTTAAGAATGATAAAAAAATTAAATGATACTTATTTCGTTAATGATCGCTTGTGTTTGCTTTGTTTAGGTGGGTCGGGCTGGCATCCTGGAGCTTAAAGAAAATGTCTTAAAAGAAATAGATTTTAACCGTGTATTCCTTAGCATTTTAGGGGTCACTGCTGCAGTTAGTGACTGACTTGTTATGTCAAGGAACCTTGTTAAGAATTTGCTTACCACCTGAATTTTTGACTCCGTGTTCGATGATAATTTCTGTAAAGACAGCTGGATGGTTATTTAGGAATTTAAAGAAGGGAGGGTGTGTTAACACAGGAGGATTAAGTGAAGGATGGGACCACTGTTTTCCTTAGACTGGAGTAGAGGGGGCTGAACCTGGTGTCCTTTGGAACTTAAGAGAACAAGGACCTGTCTGAGTTACCGTGTATGGAGGATCATCTTGAGCCATGAAGATGAAAGGTTTAAGATGTGACAGGTGAATCCAGTGAGGAATTTCTTCAAGCTTGGTAGCTTGTCTCCTATTTTAACCGGCGGTGGACATGTATTAGCGCATGGTTGGGGTAATGATTGATCTGTGAAGTCCCGTAGTAGCAAGCGTAAGTGGAAAAGGAGAGGAGTAAGCAGGTGATCAGGAAGGGGAGAGGTTCCCAATGGGAGGCCGGGGGTTAAAACCGGCCGCCCATACATGAGTTCGAAGGGTGAAATGAAAAGGGGGCCCTTTGGTAGAGCCTGAAGCCTGAGAAGAGCCAGAGGCAGAAGTCTTACCCAGTCGAGGTGGAGTTCCTGTGACATTTTGATGAGGGCTTCCTTTAAAGAGTGGTTAGTCCATTCTACCTTACCTGAAGACTGAGGGTGGTATGGTATGTGGAAATTCCAGGGGGTTCCAAGTGCCCTAGACAGATTTTGAGAAATCTGGGAAGTAAACTCTGGGCCGTTATCTTTTGGCAGATCTGACAGGAGGCCATGGTAGCTTTTAGGAACCTGATATCCTTAGGTGTGGGTGTTTTAAGTGAATAACAACAGGGGAATGGTGATTAGTGACGGTGGGAGCCCAGAGGGGCTTTGGAAGATCAAGGGGGAGGAATAGGGCGGAAAGGGGATGTAGAAGAGTCTGAAGAAGCTTCCAGCTGCCTGTGCGACCTGTGGCAGGGGGAAGCTTCCAGCTGCTTGTGCGACCTACTGCGGGGAAAAATGGGGTAAAGCTGAGTCGGAGGGAGTAGGTGAGGCCCTTGCAGATCTAGAATGGGAGTTTCTTGGGGACCTAGAAGGGGAACGGTTAGGTGACCTGGAAGAATATTTATGCGGCACTCCTGGAGACCTAGAAGTGGAACGTTTAATGCGTCATGGGGGGGAAGATGTAGGTGAGTCCTTCCTGTGCCTAGAAGAAACTTTTGAGGAAAGAGGGAAAGGTGAGGTGTCACTCGACTGGGCAGAGAGGGAAGGGGTGGTCCCTCGAGGCCAGGGGGGTAGAGGTTCATCCACGGGATCCATGGCAGGAACAGAGGGTTCCTGGAGGGATGGCATTGCTAAGAACATGTGGGCAGGTGAACAGTGAGAAGAAGCGGAGGGGTCAGTTTTTAGGGCCATGTAAAAAAATGCCATAATGTACGTCATTTCTTTCCATTTAGCTGAACGGTGACAAAAGTTAGCTAGCTCCCTAAGATATCAGGGTTGACGGATCCCTGAGAAGGCCATATGAAGTTACCCTGTAAATTTTATTTTGGCCACGTCTTAGAGCAAAGATGGATGAGTGTAGATAACTTAATGGAAGGAATTAAGGCGTGAGGTCACAGAGCTTCCAACAGCTGCCCCAGGGGAGAGGATGGGGGAACTGTTTTAGAAGGCTTAGCACCCAGGGCTAGAACCATGAAAATATCCACAGAAGGCACCGGGAGGTGCCACGAACACAGCAGCTCTAATCACAGGCGTCCGAGTGATCAGAGGGCAGTGTTATAGCCTAACTGACCCGGTCTTAGCTTCCGACGGGAAACGGGGTCACGGCTAGGAGGAGACAGTCAGGCCTGAAGGCTGCCCATCGCAGCAGAGGTGCTCATACCATAATGAGCCTGTAAGTAAAGAGGACAGAAAAAGATCAGAAAGAAGAGGGAGAATTAGGAGCTCAGAGCTCCCAGGTGTGGTAAAAAAGAGGTCTAGCTGAGAGCAGAAGGCAGTGGGGGGGGAGTGAGGTCGGAAGGAGGGGGGGGGCTAGCGCCGTTGCCCAGGACACGCCAGAGAAAGCCAGGAGCTCTGCTAGCCAACTCTGGGTGAGAGGAGACGCAACCCAGGTAAACTCACGAATCAGCCGCTGATGGTCGGACAGGGCTGCGTTGAGATATATGGAACACATGGAGTGGTGGAAGGTTGTTGGTTCTGACCTTGTCCCGGGGAGGCCCCGAGCTCCGGGAGGCACCAAAAAACGGGAGCCAAGGCCTCAGGTGAGGGTACCAGGACGGAAAGGTCCCTGAGTAGACGGCACCAGTGTTATTCTTTCTGCGGGGGTGGATGCGGAGTTGGAGAGAAAACACGAGACACACGGCGGTCCCACGTGGGTGAACTTTAATGGAGGGGGGGTCGACAGGCGAGGGAAGGGGGTGAAGAGACGAAAGGAAAAGAGTGGAGAAGAAAAGGACAAGTTGTGGCGTCCCCCCCCCCCGTATTTAAAGGGGGAACCGAGTGCTTCTGGGAGTATGTCCTGCCCTGCGCATGCGTGGCTTTCCATTGTGCTGGGATCAGTTCGGTGAGATGCTGGGAACCTTAGTCCAGGGGGATGCTGTATTCTCTGCGCATGTGCGGCCTTGTCTCCAAAAGGAACAGCAGAGACAATGAAGAAAACATAGACCAATGTAATTCTGCAAATGGAAAATATGGGTAGGCAAACAGTATCTAGAGATACAAGCATCTCCAGCAAAAACAAGAGACAGAAGAAAGAATCACAAGCATTGAATAAATAATAAAGGAAGTAGATTCATTAGTCAAAGAAAATGTCAAATTCAAAATATTCTTAACACAAAACATGCAGAAAATCTAGGACACCATGGAAAAATGAGTTCTAAGAATAATAAGGATAGATGAAGGAAACTAATTTTATCCCAAAGGTGCAGAAAATATATTCAACAAAATTGTAGAAGAAAACTTGCCCAACCAGAAAAAGGACATGCCTATGAAGGTAGAAGAAGCTGACCAAACACCAAATAGACTGGATCAGGAAAAAAAGTCTTCTTGCTACATAAGAGTCAAAACACTAAATGTACAGAATAAAAAGAATATTAAGAACTTCAAAAGAAAAAGGCCAAGTAACATGTAAAGTAAGACATACAGTAATTACTCCCCACTTTTCAATGAACACTGTAAAAGTCATGAGTTCCTAGACAGATTTTTTTTTTAAATTTTATTGAGCTCTACATTTTTCTCTGCTCCCATCCCTGCCTCTCCCCTTCCCTTCAGCCCTCTCCCAAAATTCCCATGCTCCCAATTTACTCAGGAGATCGTGTCTTTTTCTATGTCGTATGTATATTGGATCTATGTATATCTCTCTTAGTGTCCTCATTCTTGTCTAGGTTCTCTGGAATTGTGAGTTGTAGGCTGATTTTCTTTGCTTTATGTTTTAAAACCACTTATGAGTAAGTACATATGATATTTGTCTTTCTCAGTCTGGGTTACTTCACTCAAAATGATGTTTTCTAGCTGCATCCATTTTCCTGCAAAATTCAAGATGCCGTTATTTTTTTCTGCTGTTTAGTACTCCATTGTGTAAATGTACCACATTTCCTTATCCATTCTTCAGTAGAGGGGAATTTAGGTTGTTTCCAGGTTCTGGCAATGACAAACAAAGCTGCTATGAACATAGTTGAGCACATGTCTTTGAGGCACGATTGAGCATCCTTTGGATATATACCCAAAAGTGGTGTTACTGGGTTTTGAGGAAGGTTGTGCCCTAATTTTCTGAGAAATTGCCACACTGACATCCAAGGGCCTATACCAGCTTGCATTCCCACCAGTAATGCAGGAGTGTTCCCTTTACCCCACAACCTCTCCAGCATAAGTTGTCATTGGTGTTTTTGATCTCGGATGTTTTGCAGACACTGACAGACCAAAGATACCAGCCCAGAATACTATATCCAGCTAAACATTCAATCACAATAGACAGAAAAAAATCAAGGCATTCTATGGCAAAACTATATTTAAAAAATACATATCCACAATTTCAGCTCTACAGAAAGAACTACAAAAAATCCTCCAAACAAAGGAAGCTTGCTATACTCATGAAAACACAAACAATAGATAATTTCACAACAAAAAAGTCCAAAGAAGGGAAACACACACACACACTACCACCCAAAACTACAAAACTAAAAGTAAAGGAATTAACAATCACTGGTCATTAATACCTGCTAATATCAATGAACTCGGTTGACCTATACAAAGACACAGGATAAATGGTTAAAAAAAAATCAGAATCCTTCCTTCTGCTGCATACAAGAAGCATACCTCAACTTCAAAGACAGGCATTACTTCAAAGTAAAGATTTTCCAATAAAATGAACCTAAGAAGCAAGCCAGTACAGCTATTCTAATATCCAAAACAACTAGACTTCAAACTAAAATTAATCAAAACAGATTAGAGAAGTGCATCATGCAAAAATTCAGGAGATGAAGTCCAATTCTGAACCTTTATGCCCCAAATACAAGGGGCATTACTAAAGCTTAAATCACTCATGAAAGACTATATATCAATAGTGCCATACTTCAACACTCCACTCTGACCAAAAGACAAGTCAGGCAGACAAAAACCAAAGAGAGAAGTTAAGACTCAAAGGAACTTAACAGACAACTACAGAACATTTTACCCAATACAAAAGAATATAGCTTATTCTCAGCACCTCATGGAACCTTCTCTAAAACTGACCACATACTCCATAACAAAACAAATTTCAACAGATACAAAAAATAAAATAACTCCCTATATCTTATCAGATCACCATGGGTTAAAGTTAGAATTCAACAACAATACAAATACAGAAAGCCTATTAAACTCAGGAAAACAGAACAAGGCTCAACTTAATTACTGCCGGGTAAAAGAAGAAATAGGAAATAAATTACAGACTTTCTTGATTTCAGTGAAAATGATTGTACAATATACTCAAACTTATGAGACACTATGAAAGCAGTGCTAAGAGGAATGTTCATAGCAATAAATACCTACATAAAGAATTTGGAGAAATCTCACACTAGCAGCTTAACAACACCTGAAAGCTCTAGAATAAAAATAAGCAGACTCATCAAGGAGTATACAGAAGGAAATAACTGAGGACTAAAATTAACAAAATAGAAACATAGAGAACAATAAAAAGAATGAATGAAACAAAGAGTTGGTTCTTTGAGAAAATCAACAAGGTAGCCAAACTATTATTTAAAATAACCAAAGACAAAGAATATCCAAATTAATAAAATCAGAAATGAAAGGGGAACATAACAATACACAATGAGAAAATCAGAGAAACATTAGGTCATATTTTGAAAACCTATACTCAACAAAGTTGGAAAATTGAAAAGCAATTGACAAATTTCTTTATAGGTACCACATACCAAAATTAAATCAAGACCAGATAACCAATTTAAATAGACCTATAAGCCCTAAAGAAATAGAAGCAGCCACTAAAAGTCTCCAGATCAAAAGAAGCCCAGGACAAGATGGTTTTGGCACTAAATTCTACCAGAATTTCAAAGAACTAACACCAAGACTACTCAAATTGTTCCATGTCCATTCAATAGAAACAGCAACATTCTCAAATTCTTTTTGTGAGAATACAGTTACAATGATACCAAAACCACACAAAAGACAAAACTAAGAAAGAGAATTACAGACCAATCTCCCTCATGAACACTGCTGCAAAAATAGTCAATAACATACTGGCCGGTGATTTTAAGAGCACATAAAAAAATCAATCACCATGATCAAGTAAGTGGCATCCCAGGAATGCAGGGATGGTTCAACATATAAAAATCTTTCAAATGTAATCTACCACATAGACAAACTGAAAGAAAGAAAAAAAAAACACACATGATCATCTCATCAGATGCTGAAAAAGCCTTCCACAAAATCCAATACCCTTTCATGATAAAGGTCTTGGAGAGATCAAGGATACAAGTAACATACATAAACATAATAAAAGCATTATACAAATGGCCAAAAGCCAACATCAAATTAAACAGAGAGAAACTCAAAGTGATTGCACTAAAATTAGAAACAAGAGACAGCTGCCCACTGTTTCCATACCTATTCAATGTGATGCTGAAAGTCCTAGCTAGAGCAGGAAGATAACAGAAGGAGATAAAAGGAATACAAATTGGAAAGGAAGAAGTCAAAATTTGGTATTTGCAAATAATATGATAGTATACATAAGTAAACCCAAAATTGTACCAGGGAACTCCTACAGCTAATAAATACTTTCAGAAATGAAACAGGATACAAGATTAAACTAAAAAAAATCAGTAGCCCTCCTATATACAAATGACGAATGAGATGAGAAAGAAATCCGAGACAGAACTTTAGGATAGCTACAAATGATATATCTTGGGGTAACTGTAACCAAACAAGTGAAAGGTATGTATGGCAAGAAATTTAAGTCATTGAACGAAGAAATTGAAGACATTCCACGTTCTTGGATACATAGGATTAATATAGTAAAAATGGCATTCTAACCAAATGAAATCTACAGATTCATTGCACTCCCCATCACAATCCCAATACAATTCTTTACAGACCTCAGAAAAACAATGCTCAAATTTATATGGAAAGACAAACAAACAAACAAAAAAAACCAGGATAGCTAAAACAATCCAGTACAATAAAGGAACTTTTAGAGATATTACCACCCCTGACTTCAAGCTCTACTATATAGCTATAATTTTTAAAACAGTTTGGTATTGGCATAAAAACAAATATTTGAATTAATGGATACAAACCAAAGACTCTGACATAAATTCACACATCTATGAACATCAGCTTTTTGACAAACAAGTCAAAATTATACAGTGGAAAAAAGATAACATCTTCAACCAATGTGAGGCGTAACTATATGCAGCCATACAGAAGAATGCAAATAGATTCATATCTATCACCCTTCAAAAAAACTCTAGTCCATGTGGAAAAGACCTCAAAATAAATCCAGATACATTGAACCTAATAGAAGAGACAGCGGGATGGTGCCTTCAAGGTATTAGCACTTGAGACTACTTCCTGAATTTAACACCAGTAGCACAGACACTGAGCTCAACTATTAATAAGTGGGAACTTCTGAAACTGAAAATCTTCTATGAGGCAAATGACACTGTCAATAAGAAAACTGAGCAGACTACAGAATGGTAAAAATCTTCACCAGCCCCACATTGGACCCAGGGCTAATCTCCAAAACACATAAAGATTTGGAAAAACTAGACATCAAAATACTAAATAATCCAAGTAAAAAATGTGTTGCAGATATAAACAGGAATTCTCAGAGAAAATCTCAAATGGCCAAAATACATTTAAAGACATATTCAACATTTTTAGTTATCAGGGAAATGCAAATCAAAATGACTCTGAGATACTATCTTATACCTGTCAGAATGGCTAAGAAAGCTCACACTGGTGACTTAACAGGAAAGAGCAAAAAGAAGCAGAGTCACCCAGGGGGAGTAGAAGACAAGAAATAATCAAAATAATGGCTGAAATCAATAAAATAGAAACAAAGAAAACAATACAAAAAAACACATGAAACAAAGAGCTGGTTCTTTGAGAAAATCAATAAGATATACAAACTCTAATCCAAACTAATCAAAAGGCAGAGAGAGAACATCCAAGTTAACAAAATCAGAAATGAAAAGAGGGACATAACAACAGACACTCAGGAAATCCAAAGAATTATTACATCATACTATGAAAACCTGTACTCTACAAAATTGGAAAATATAAAAGAAATGGACAATTTTCTGGATAGGTACCACATACCAAAATTAAATCAAGACCAAGAGAACAATTTAAATACAGATACAACCCACGAGGACATAGATCCTCCCATAAAAAACATATCCACCAAAAAAAAAAAAAAAAAAAAAAAAAAAAAAAAAAGCCCAAGCCCCCATGGTTTCAGTACAGAATTCTACCAGGACTTCAAAGAGGAGGTCATACCTATACTCCTCAAAACGTTCCACAAGAAACAGACGAAACATTGTCAAACATTTTTATGAGGCTATAGTTACCCCGATGCCAAAACCACACAAAGAGCCAAGCAAGAAAGAGAAATATAGAACAATCTCCCTAGTGAACATCAATGCAAAAATACTCAATGAAATACTGACAAACCAAATCTAAGAACACATCGAAAGATCATCCACCATGATCAAGTTGAATTCTTCCCAAAGATGCAGGGCTGGTTCAACATACAAAAATCTATCAATGTAATCCATCATATAAATAAAATGAAAAAATATGATCATTTCATTAGATGCTATAAAAAGCATTTGACTAAATCCAATAGCCTTTCATGATAAAGGTCTTGGAGAGATCGGGGATACAAGGAATATATCCAAACATGATAAAAGCAATATACAGCAAGTCAACATCCAACATCAATTTAAATGGAGAGAAACTCAAAGCTATCCCACTAAAATCAGAAACAAGAAAAGGTTGTTCACTCTCTCCAAATCTATTTAACATAGTTCTTGAAGTTCTGGCTAAATCCATAAGACAACAAAAGGAGATCAAGGATTTTCAAATTGGAAAGGAAGAACTCTAACTTTCATTATTGAATTATTTGCAGATAATATAATAATATACATAAGTGACCCTAAAAAAATCTACTAGGGAACTTCTAAAGCTGATAAATACCTTCAGTAATGTGTCAGGATACAACATCAACTCAAGAAAATCAGTAGCCTTCCTTTACACAAATGATAAAGAGGCTGAGAAAGAAATCAGAGAAGCATCACCCTTCATAATAGCCACAAATAACATAACATATCTTGGGATAACACTAACCAAAACAGTAAAAGACATGTTCAACAATAACATTGAGTCCTTGAAGAAAGCAACTAAAGAATATACCAGAAAATGGCAAGATTTCCCATGCTCTTGGATAGGTAGAATCTACATAATAAAAATGGCAATCCTACTAAAAGCATTCTATAGATTCAATGCAATTCTCATCAAAATCCCAAAACAATTCTTCACAGATCTTGAAGGAACAATACTCAACTTCATATAGAAAAAAACCCAGGATATCCAAAACAATCCTGTACAATAAAGGAATTTTCGGAGAATCACCATACCTGACATTAATCTCTATAATAAAGCTACAGTACTTAAAACAGCTTAGTATTGGCATAAAAACAAGGAGGTTGATGAATGACATTGAATTGAAGTCTCACATATCAAACCACAGATCTCTAAACACCGGATTTTTGACAAAGAAGCTAAAATTATGCAATGGAAAAAAGAAAGGATCTTCAACAAATGGTGTTGGCATAACTGGATGTCAGAAGAATGAAAATAGATCCATTTTTATCCACATGCACAAAACTCAAGTGCAAATGCATTAAAAACCTCAATATAAATCTGATCACACTGAACCTGATAGAAGAGAAAGTGAGAATTAGCCTTCAATGTATAGGCACAAGAGACCACTTCCTAAATATAACCACAGTAGTACAGACACTGCGAGCAACAATAAATAAATGGGGTCTCCTGAAACTAAGAATCTCTGTAATGAACACAGTCAATAAGACAAAAAGGTAGCCTACTAATTGGGGAAAGATCTTCACCAACCCCACATCACACAGAAGACTGGTCCCCAAAATATATAAAGAACTGAAGAAATTAGACATCAAAATTTCAAATAACCCAATTTAAAAAATAGGGTATAGAACTAAATAGAGAATTCTCAACAGAAGAATTTCAAAAGACCAAAGACAGTTAAGGAAATATTCAACATCCTTAGCCACCAGGGAAATGCAAATCAACACAAATCTGACATTCCATCTTACACCAGTCAGAATGGCTAAGATCAAAAACACCAATAATTGCTTATGCTAGAAAGGATATGGAGTCAGGAGAACATTCCTCCATTGCTAGTGGGAATGTAAACTTGTACAACCACTTTGGAAATCAGTATAGAGGTTTCTCAGAAAATTGGCAATCAACATACCTCAAGACCCAGCAATGCCACTCTTGGGCATACACCCAAAAGATGCTGAATCACACTACAAGAATTCTACATTAAATTCATAGCAGCATTATTTATATGGCCAGAACCTGGAAACAATGTAGATGCCCCTCAACCATAAAATGGATAAAGAAAATGTTGCACATTTATACATTAGAGTACTACTCAGTGGGAAAGATGACATATTTTTTTTAAGCAAGGGATATGTAATAAATGTACAAGAAGAATAAACCCAAATGTAAACATGCTGTATAAGGAAAAGCCAACTTTGTCCGGATTCAATTTGAATTTGGATGATTTCAAACAGTATGAGTCTGCACATTTCTGCATGGGTGACTACATGTCTGCCATGCTAAATTTGACCTTAAACTGACCTTCTCCACAAACACAAAAATATCCAAATTCTTCTGTAGCTTGCTGCTATCATTTGTCATGCAAATGAAACCACACATATGCCTAAGTCATCCCTTCTAACACATTACTTCAAAACTAAGCATCATTCCTTTACCAGGGGGTTTCACAAGAAACCCATAATGAGTTAGTTATGTCCTGTTGACATTTACTAATATGATGCTTCCTAACATCAGTGAAGCCATACATTCAATTCCTAATCCTGGTAATAGGAATGGTTAGAGCAGTGATGAAATCAAGGTTTAACTGTAGCTCTGAAATTTTCCTAATAAGCATGATTATACATTTTATTTATACACACATATCTCTGGACATATTAAAAAGTGGTTGCTACCTTTCCTGACTTTCTATTTTGCTAGGGCCTTTTGGTAATTATGAATTTAGCCTTGTCTTGATTTTGTGCTTGAGAGTTAAACAGAATAAACTATTTAATTTTATTTAATTCCTTTTAAGCAACCATTTGGGAATTTCCCACCAATATCATGATTTGCATTTATAAACTTTATTACTTTCAATTATTCTTACAAATCTACAATAAATTACACGAATCATGGCATTACTCTAATATGTGAACAGAAGTTCCCGGAAAGAGAACCAATTGGGGGCTTTTCCCTGGGGAAGACTATTTTCCTACTCTCAACATTCCTTGGTTACCTGTAGTTCTTTGTGTAGGACTGAGACCCCATGAACGTTCCTCTTTCATGTTAGCCTGTCTGTTGGTGCCATCGTTGTTCAACTTGTCCTTGGGCAGCCATATTGATTATAATGCAGAGTGTCCCTGACAGTCAAGGAATCAAGACATCAGCAAATGTCATGTTTCTCTGTCTCTTACAACCATTCTATTTCCATTTCTATCAAGTTCTCAGAAGTTCTCAGGTTCAGGTGTACGGATTATGTTGCAATTGGATAAGCAGGAGGAAATGAACAACACATACTCTTTGTTCTTTGCATTTAGATAAGCTGTGTTCTCTGACTGTACTTAGTGATCAGCCTGAAATTCGTGTGTGTGTGTGTGTGTGTGTGTGTGTGTGTGTGTGTGTGTGTTGTTTCTTAGTCAGGTTTCTATTGCTCTGAAGAGACACCATCACTACAGGAACTCTTACAAAGCAAACAAAGAAAACATTTCGTTGAGGTGGTGGTGTACAGCTTTGGAAGTTCAGTCCATTATCATCATGGTTAGGAGCATGGGAGATACAGGAAGATATGCTACTAGAGACGTAGTCAAGGGTCCTGCTTCTTAAAGGCAAGAGGAAGTCTTCTGATGGTCATACTGAGGAAAGCTTGAGAAAAGAGACCTCAAAGACCACCCTTACAGTGACATATTTCCTCCAAAAAGGCCACACTTGTTAATACTGTGACTCTCTTTAGGGGTCATTTTCTTTCAAATCACCCCACTGTGTGAACAACAAAGGTTAAACAAAAAGACCAGAAGCTGTGAATTTGAGAAAGAGCAAGAAGGAGTGTGACATTAAACGAATGGGATTAAAGGGAGGAAAGGGAAAGGAAAAATATTATAAATATGTTATAATCTCAAAAAATAAAAATAAAAACCTACTTTAGGGCATATTTTAAAAGAGGTCTTAAAAGAATAACATTTTTTTTTACCTAGAAATGAATGTAGCTCCTAACTTTATCTTGCATTAAATGTATTTTGTATCAGACAAAATTTTTTCTCTCTGTGTGGATATTTTTATTTCTATTCATTTTTTAACTCTGGTTTTGTTATGTCTTGTTAATATGCAAGCTGCCTTTGCTAAGTAAAGAACATAAAACATTTTCCTACTCTGTTTACTTAGATGTGTCAGGCAATGTTCAAGTTACATAACTTAATAATGTTTTTATTCTTTTGTGAAACCACATAGGGCTGTGGATTTAGCAACAGGAGTACACTGAGTTCTTCGTTTTCTTCTTTGGTAAAAGATGTGTGTGTGTGTGTGTGTGTGTGTGTGTGTGTGTGTGTGTGTGTGTGTGTGTGTGTGATTGATTCAATTTTCTTTGTCCTCTTAGTCCCTGTCTTCAACCATGTGTGACTACAGATTTGAAATTGAAACATAAAAACTACTTTTCAATTATCAGTACTTCTACTGAGAACAATGTCTTCTCTTGCTTGGAAAGACAAGATTGCCTACAGTTTGGTGTCTGAGAGCTCTCTGTCAGGGATGGTTCTTAGAGTTTTTCCTAGAGCAAGAATATCAAAGCTCACATGTCAGTATTCTGTTTTGAAGTGAAAACCAATGCATGTAGACCCTAGAAAATTTGTCAAAGTTGTGGAAAGATATTTATGTTTTAACTACCAAAATCTTCCAGAAGTTGATGGTATAAAAGGTAACTTGTTAATATAAACAATAAGATTTTCTTAAGATAAACAAAACCAAAAATTTTTTGACAGTGACAGAGTATTAAAATGATATTTTAATATGTCTAATAACAGTGCAGTACACTGCACTCTCAATGGAAAACATTTTAATTTCACACTCATACACGTTAACTGTATAATTTAATGTATTCTGACCATTCACATAGCTTTATAAGTTTTGCATGGATTGCTTTTGTTACCTTTTCAAAATTAACTATCACATCATCCTATATGTTTGTTCCATTTCTCTTCTTTGATGTCTTATTTTCCTCTAAGAAGAGAAGGAGAAGATGAGGAATGTAGTTGTTAAGTAGCAAGACGTTAAAGAAAGGATGGAGAAGTGTGAATTATTTTACAGAAAATGAAAATTATTTGGAACATCATCTAAAAACAAGGGATAATCCATATGTTCTTTTTCTTAAGACATCTGTAACTTGTATATTATTTAAGATACTCAAACATTTTTAGTTGCCTAATATGATTTGCTATTTTTAATTTAATTGTGTTAATTGTATATGCAGACATGACTTGTGCAGGGGACACTTTCACCACTATAATGCTTTATGCCTCAATACTTTGCAACCGTAAAAACATTCAAGGGGAAATGTGTTAATTTGAATGTCCAACACTCTAAATTTAAAACTTTTGATAGCAAAATTTTTATTAATTAGTTAATTGTTTCATTATTTTACACAATGTATCTTGTTTACATTCACCCACACTTCTCTCTCAGATCCTTACAGATCCACCGCTTCTCCTATCTCCTCTACTTCCAGTCTATTTTTTTTCTTTAGAAGACCTTATTTCATAGCAGATTGTCCTAGTTATCTGAATCTTTAAATCTTCCTGACCCTTCTTCCACCATACTCTCTAAGCCTTAATTGTAGGGTTCATATACTAATTTGTGACAAACACCCCACCTTCAATGGATCTCTGCATTTTGACTAATTATGCTTTTCTGTACTGATCTATGTCTGCTACAAAAAGGAAGAAAATTTTGATAATTACCTTTAAATGCAAGAAGAAGTATTTACAATGCAATTGGAGATTATTCTGACTTAGAAAATGGCAGAAGTGCATTCTCCTCTAGGTTACCAGACCTTACGAGGAACAGGTAATTGTCTAAGTTTATAGTGCCTGGCATGAATTCCCCCCTTCTCCATTGACAGAATAGTTAATGTGAATGGCTGTTTGTTTCTCCTGAGATAAAAGTACCACTGCTGCCCCTTTAAGAATATCTTGCCTGTGTGCCTGTGTGTGGATGTGTGTGGTGCAGTGCCTGCTGAGTCTAGAAGAGGGAGCTGGATCTTCTGGAGCTCGAGTTGAAGGTGGTTGTGAGCTGAGTGGAATAAGTCCTAGGAATAGTACATGGGTCTTTTTCCAGGGAGGTACATGCACTGAACTGCTGAACTATGTCTCTAACCCCAAGTTTTTCACATTCTGTTCTGTCGGCAACAAATGGTTGGCTGCAGTTCTGTGTTCTCACATATGATTACTTGACATAGAAATTAATATAACTTGGTTTCCTCTATAATTATGAAATAGAAGTTGTTGTAAACTTTAAAGCCCATTTAGAAATCAATGACGAAAAGAGAAGCTATAATTATTTGCTTTGTTTTTATTAATAAATTAACTGTACAGATATAGATAGAATAATCTGGAAATGAATAGTTTTAATCTTGTTTCCTACATTAAGACCAGTAATATTATCTAGTGCAATTCTGCAGTAATTCAGAAACTAATCAGCTTTATCAATAGAAATAATCTGCCTTTCTTCAACTTGGGTTTGGAGTGGACAGAGTGATGGTACAGCAGAAATAAAAGTGAGTTCGTAAAATAAACTAATACAGGTCATTTCATTTTAAGTTAATGAACCCAAACAATTTTTGTGCAACACATAACAAACTACTTTATGTGCACATTGTAGAAAATCCTTAGTCTATACCTCATTTACCATTATAAATGTTCCAGGAGGCCCTGGGTGGCAGGAAATTCTCAGTGCAGCATGCTGGACTAACTGAAGCAGAATGAAGCAGAAGAACAGCAATCATGAGTGATTTTACATTCTGCTAACTTCCTGGACTGAGGGCAATATCTTCCTCCAAGGGGAAAATGCCTTGGCAGCCTTAACCTAAACCTTCATCACCTGGTGTCTCATTAAAAGGAGTGGGATATAACAGCACTGTTTTTCATATCAGGCAAAAAAAAAAATAATAAAATACCTAAGAATGAAGGGTGTTTATTTATGCAGGACTTGAAGCCAGCACCCATATAAATGATGAGTGGGTATCAAGGCTCATCCATAACTCTATTGTACCCTTGAGAGCAAGAAACGGGGATCCTTCAGGCAAACTGGCTATCTATACTATTATAGTCAGTGAACTCTGAGTTCAAATGAAAAGTAGCCAGCCTCAGTGTAGAAGATGGATAGTGAACACAAAACACACTTCAGTGTCAATCTTGGGTATTGATATATATGCAGAGAAATACACTCACAAGCCCCCCCCACAAACATACATACAACCTAATATTAATAGACACATGCAGGCATATCACATAGACACTTAGACAATAAAACTACAGATATAAGAAATGAAGGAAGCTAAAGCAGCATAGATAAAAAGAACTCTATGTCCTGTTGTGGTCATTTCATATGCTCTCTGCTTTATATTTATTTATATATTTATTTTCATAGTTACCTCCTTTGACCACATATTTCTTGTCTTTTACAAGTTTTGCACCAAACAATATTTTGCATGAATTAGTAAATCATGCCATAGTTTTTAGTCAATAATAATGTTCACATTTAACGTTCTTGTTTCATTTGGAGCTCACAATAAAGGCTTATTTGAAGAAAATCTGAGGACTTCTTGATGTTAAGAAGGACTTCACTAGATATCCTGTACCTTTGCAGCAGTAAAAGCTATCTTTTCATAAGAGAGAGAAGAAATACTGCCACGTTAGGCTTCTGATTGAGGTCTTGAGTCAAGACCCTTTCTTTTCACATGGCAATGAAGGCTGCTTCTTTTGTGGTTTTGACAAGTATTAAAAACTTTATTTTTTGAATAATACCTTTTGAAGGAATACAGTATGGAAATTTTCCTCATTGTCAAAACAAAGATTTATATGGCATTTTGAAAGTGTTTTAGCCTTAAGCATCTTGAATATCTTCCATCACCGTGCAGTTCAATCATTTACTTCACTAATGAACACAGCAGCAATAGCTGTGCAATATTACATCATCCTGTGCTTACATATATGCTGATGTTGAAGACTATACTGCCTTTGTTTAGAGAAAGTGTGCACTGATTGCACCACGAGGAACAACCATCAGAGGCATGGATCCACTGGCACCTGAAGAATTGATCACCAGAGTCATAGACAGCCCCAATTACACCAATAACGGGTAGACAAGGTAAGAACACATCCAACACCACAAAGAGCAACACAAAACCAGTAAAAACTAGTGGCCCTACAACATTATGACTTATACAACCAAATATAGATGAAGCAGGAGAAAATAACCTAAAACATAACTTTAGGAAGATGTTTGAGGCCCTTGAAGAAGAAATAAAAAGTTGTCTCAGAGAAATGGAGGAAAAGACAAACAAAATATTGGAAGACATCCACAAATCCCTTAAAGAAAACCGTGAAGAAGAAATCAAACATATGAAAGAAATTATTCAAGTCTTGAAAACTGACAAGAGACAATAAAGAAAACACAAGCCAAGGGAATTATAAAAGCAGAAATCATAAGAAAACATTTAGGAACCACAAATGTAAGCATAAAAAGCAGAATATAAGAGATGGAAGAGAGAATCTCAAGCACTAAGATACAATAGAGGAAATAGACTCATCGGTCAAAGAAAACATTAAATCTCACAAAAGCTTAACACAAAATATGCAGGAAATATGTGACACCATGAAAAGACCAAACCTAAGAATAACAGGTATAGAAGAAGTCCTTCTCAAAAACACAAAAATATATTTAACAAAATCATAAAAGAAAAATTTCCCAACCTAAAAAAAGATATGCCTATGAAGATATAAGAAGCTTACAGAACACCAAATAGATTGAATCATAAAAAAGTCCCCTTGATACATAATAATCAAAACATACAGAATAAAGAAAAAATATTAAGAGCTACAAAGGAAAAAGGCCAAGAAACATATAAAGGCAGAATAAAACCTGACTTCTCAATGGAAACAATGAAATTCAGAAGGTCCTTGTCAAGTGTTTTGCAGAAATTAAGAAACCATAGACTATTATACCAGCAAAATTTTTAATCACCATAGAAGGACAAAACATGATATTCCATGACAGAATCAGATTTAACCAACACCTAGCCATAAACTCAGCCCTACACAAAATACTAGAAGTAAAACTCCAAAGAAAGGAAGTTGGCTATATCCACAAAAACACAAACAATAGATGATCTCACACCCACAAATCCCAAAGAAGGGAAAAACACAGAAAATAACATCACTAACAACAAAAACTAAAATAACAGGAGATGGTAATCACTGGTCATTAATATCCCTTAATATAAATCAACTCAAGTCACCTATAAAGACACACAGGCTAGCAGATTGATATGAAAACAGAACCTAACATTCTGCTGCATACAAGAAACCCATCTCAACCTCAAACACTGACATCACCTCAGAGTAGAGGGTTGCATAAAAATTTTCCAGTCAAATGGACCTAATAAACAAGCTGGTTTAACTATCCTAATATCTAACAAAATAGATTTCAAACTAAAATTAATCAAAAGAGACAAAGAAGGACATTTCACATTAGTCACAGGAAAAAAAATCAATCATGAGGAAATTTCAATACTGAACATTTACTCCCCAACTACAAGGGCACCCTCATATGAAAACAAAAGGAAGAAAATTTTACTCAGGAGAACTAGGCATCAGAAAATAATCAAAAAAATGAGAGCTGAAACCAACAATATAGAAACAAAAAAATGACTAAGAATCAATGGGAAAACATGTTGGTTCTTTGAGAAAATCAACAAAATAGACAAACCTTTATCCAAACTAACCAAAAAGCAGAGAGAGAATATTCAAATTAACAAAATCAGAAATAAAAAGGGGGAAATAATAACAGATATGGAAGAAATCCAGAGAAATCAATACTTTGAAATCATGTATCCAAAAAATTGGGAAACTTAAAGCAAATAGAGAACCTTCTGGATAAATATCACTTACCAAAATTTAATTAAGACCAGATAAGTAATCTAAATAGACCTACAAATGCTAAAGAAATAGAAACAGTCATCAAAAGTCTCCCCCAAAAAAATACTCCAGGACCAGATGGTTTTAGCTCAGAATTCTAAAAGATTTTCAAAGAAAAACAAATACCAGTACTCCTCAAATTGTTCCACATAATAGAAACAGAAGGAACATTGCCAAACTTCTTTTATGAGGCTACAATTACCATGATAACCAAACCACATAAAAACATTACTAAGAAAGAGAATTACAGACCAATCTCACTCATGAACATTGATGCCAAAAATACTCAATAAAATACTAGCAAATGGAATTGAAGAACACATCAGAAAAATCATCCACCATGATCATGACAGCTTCATCACACAGATGTAGGAATGGTTTGACATATGAAAATCTGTCAATATAATCCACCATATAAATAAACTGAAAAATAAAAACCACATGATCATATCAGCAATCCCTCTGAAATCAGAAGCAAGACTAGGTGGTATACTCTCTCCATATTTATTCAATATAGCACTTCAGTTTCTAGCTACAGCAGTATGACATAAAATGAGATAAAGGGAATAAAAATTGGAGAAGGAGAAATTAAACTCTCATTGTTTTCTGATGATATGATAGTTTACAAAAGCATCCTGAAAATTCTACCAAGGAACTTCTACAACTCATAAACACTTTCAGTAATGTATCAGGATACAAGATTAACTAAAAAAACAAACAAAAAAAACTAATATCTCCTTTTACTCAGATGATAAATGGGCTTAGAAACAAACCAGAGAAAGATTCAAAATAGCCACAAATAGCATAAAATATCTCAGAGCAATCTAACCAAGCAAGTGGAAGATCTATATGACAGGAATTTTAAATCCTTGAAGAAAGAAGTTGAAGAAGGAACAAGAAAATGAAAAGATTTCTCATGCTCTTGGGTAGGTAGAATTAACATAGTAAAAAATGGCAATCTTACCAAAAGCAAGCTACAGATTCAATGCAATGCCCATCAAAATCCTAGCAAAATTCTTCATAGACCCCTGAAAGAACAGTACTTAACTTCACATGGAAAAGCAAAAACCCAGGATAGCCAAAACAATCCTATACAATAAAGGAACTTCTGGAGGAATCACCATCCCTGATTTCAAACTCTATTACAGAGCTACAGTACTGAAAACAGCATGTTATAAAAAAAAAAGTGAGACTGACCAATGGAATTGAATCAAAGATCTGAGTATTAATCCACACACCTTTGAATACCTAATTTTTGACAAAGAAGCTAAAACTATACAATGGAAAAAAGAAAGCATCCTTAACAAATGATGCTGGCATAAGTGGATATCAACATGTAGAAGAATAAAAGTAGATCCATATCTATCACCATGCATAAAACTCAAGTCCAAATAGAACAAAGACCTCAACATAAAAGCATCCACACTGTACCTCATAAAAGAAAAATTGGGAAAGACACTTGAACACATTGGCATAGGAGACCACTTCCTAAATATGCCCAAAGTAGCACAGACACTGAGGAAAAACAAATAATAAATGTGACTTTCTGAAACTGAAAAGCTTCTATAAAGCAAAGGACATGGTCAATAAGACAAATGGCAGACCACAGAACTTCACCAACCCCATATCAGACAGAGGACTGATCTCTGAAATATACAGAGAACTCAAGAAATTGGTCATCAAAAGAACACATAATCCAATAAAGAATTCTCAACAGAGGAATCTAAAATGGCTGAAAGACTCTTAAGGAAATGCCCAATACCCTTAGTCATCAGAGAAATGCAAATCAAAACAATTCTAAGATTCCATCTTACACCTGTAATAATGGCCAAAATCAAAAACACTGATGATAACTTATGCTGGAGAGGTTGTGGGGAAAAGGGAACACTCCTGCATTGCTGGTGGGAATGCAAACTGGTGTAGCCTTAAATATCAATATGGTGATTTCTCAGAAAATTAGGAAATAATTTTCCTGCAATACTACTTTTGGGTATTTACCCAAAGGATGCTCAATTATACCACAGGGGCATATACTCAACGATGTTCATAGCAGCATTGTTTGTCATAGCCAGAACCTCCAAACAACCTAAATGTCCCTTGACTGAAGAATAGTACATTTACACATTGGAGTACTACACGGAAGAAAAAAATAATGACACCTTGAAATCTGCAGGCAAATAGATGGATCTAGAAAACAACGTATTGAGTGAAGTAATCCAGACCCAGAAAGACAAATGCCATGTGTACTTACTCATAAGTGGCTTTTATACATGAAACAAAGAGAACCACCCTATAATTCATAATCCCAGAGATCCTAGACAACAAAGATGACCCTAAGAGAGACTACATGGATCTAATCTACATGAAAAATAGAGAAAGATAAGATCTCCTGAATAAATTGGGACCATGGGGACCATGGGAGACGGTTTAAGAGGAATATAAAGGAAGGGAGGGGAGCAGAGAAAAATGTAGAGCTCAATAAAATCAATTTAAAAAGAACAGTAAATAAAGTACAAACTACTCTACAGAGTTACACATAGGTGGTGATCAATGAAACCCAGCTCTAGGAGTCTTGGTACTTTTAAGTATGAGGGAAACTAGATATTAAATAAAAATTATGCAAGTGTTAAGTGAAGTTTATGGAAAGGCATTTATTGAAGTTATTTCATCCCTTCTAGGTTCTCACACACTACACAAAATCTGCTTAAGCCAGTTGTGTTGTTAATTTGAATTAGACAAAAAGAATAAGACACAAGCATCCACGATGCCAGGCAGATCTATTTCTCATTTGAACAAGCTGTTATATATTTATATTAAGGACTGGTGAGATAACTCAGCAATGGTAAAGGTGATTTTTTTAAGACTGTACATTTGTGAAACAGTCACTTCTGTGTGGTAAACTAACTTAGCATTTCTAGGATAAAACTCTCGTGGTCATGATGTGTCATCCTGTTACCATTTGTATGTATTGATTTTCAAAATTCATTTCAGTCTGTAAATATATTCTGTTTTTCTGCTTGTGGCTACAAGGCAACTAGAGAACTACAGTCTCTGTAGTCCCCACAGCAAATATGCTCAGAAGTGCTCTGTCTTTAGAAGAGTCGCTGAAAGGCTGGTGCTAATCTTTGCCATCATTTTATTACTTGAAAATGATTTGAACGCACACTTCCCATGTCTCCTCACACCAAAAAACTCAAATCATTCATAAAATTCTATCCTAACAATTTCCTGTATGTTCCCTGTAAATTGGGAAGAGATAGGGCTTTAATCTGCCTTTCTCCATCTGCTTTTCATGTATCTCATATCCCTGTTTTAATGTGTTCATCCATCCTTGTCTCTATTGTATCATATATCTAGTACTGTACTTTATAATTGTTTCCCCCTAGTTTGACATAATATTTATTAGTGATAAAAAATCACTAATGACTGAGTTTCGAAATGACTGTGGAAATATTACTATTTCTGGCCCCCTTTGTGAGTTACATTACCATGTGTTACCAAAGGTTCCTCTTCTCTACGTTCCTGCTTCCGAGAAGTCCCTTTCTTCTACATAGCAGATGGACAACCCTGACAGATGCCCACTAACCGTGCAAACATGTGTCTGAGATGTTTCTGCAGACACTGAGGAGCATACAGAAGGGATATGATAGATGTTTACCTCAGTCTTTCCATTTTTTTCAAGAATCATTTGTCCTTGGGACACTATATTATTGTGTGCATCATTTTGGCTAGAGGCCATCATTGTTTTTAAAAGAATTTTCTTTACTGAAAACTTTTCCAGAGATGAGCTTTTGAGTCAGTTAAAACCCACACATTTCTCCAGAACTACAATCATAAGATAACAATGAAAATTTCATTGCATTTGCTATTTTAACATGAAACACTCTTAACTATATAATTTCAGAAATATACATAAGATATATTTCAACATTGCTATATTTCCAACCTCTTTCCTTTGGGACATTATTGTTGTTTTGATGCTTGCCTTCTTTATAAGGACATAATTAGATAACAAAGAAAAATCTATGTTAATGAACCCATTTTACCCCCATTAAGAGAAATGAGAAGAACTGTAGTGTTTCTATAAAACATTCTGTAAAATTTTCTTAGCATGGTTTAATATCTTATTGTCTGTTCAACTGTGAGACACTAACTGAAATCTGCAAATTTGATCATCTTTATTTAGACCCATTTGAATTCTTGAAAGTATCTGGTCAAATTGTAACTGTTGAGGAGCTTTTCCTGTCCTTCTCAGGTGCCATCTTCTGACTGACATAATCTCTGGTTTTTTTGAGACACTTTCTTAAACCTTGACACATTTCCAAATGTGTGCTTGTTATTGTGAATGTAGTTTTAACTGAACCCATTTCTTCATTGGAATCATTTTGGTACACTGAGAATACATGTGACTATTTTTATTTAACCAAATCTCCCAAATTTCTAGTAATGTAATTATTTCCTGTTCTTCTTTTTATCCTATTTGGAAATCCATGGCATAAAATTTCTGTAAAAAGAAGCATCCACGATTAACAAGTTTGACTTTGTCATTGGCTAGAAAGCAGGAGAGTTCAAAGTCTGGTTGTATGTTCTTACCCATGTGTGTCCCCCTATGGTCTCATTTTAACTCTGGTTATATATCCTTGCCCACGAGTAATCCATCCAGTCTCATGTTAATTCTGTTGTATGTGTTGTCCATGAATGGCCCTTCTGGTATCATCTTTATTTGGTTGTATGTCCTTATTCATGTGTGATGCCTCTGTTCTCATCTTAATTCTGGTTTTGTGTCCTTACCTATGCGTGATCCCGCTGGTCTCATCTTCTCCCAAAAGGAAGCTTTAATTTTCTCATTTACATTTCCTGTTTCTTTTAATATTCAGTACTTCTTTTAGGATTCATAGATAATCTACTCAAATAATGTGCGATTTTTCCCGAGTCTGATACTTTCATGATTGGAATATATAATATTCTTCTGTTTAGTATTATGTGAAAATATATGTGCCTTTAGCAATAACCAAAACTTGTCTTTTTCAATTTCAAATTTTACAAATTACAAAGTTTAAAATAGCTTGAGGGACAGATAGTATTGTGAAAAAATGCAATGAATTTTAAGTTAAGATTCTTATCAAAAAAATCTTATAAATGTATTAAAATATAATTTTACTTTAACACTAAGAGACTTGTGTCATTTTTATATAGTTAATTTAATCATCTCTAAGCTTTCATCAGTTGTCTATGATTGTACCAGAGGATGCTATTTTTTTAATTCTCAAAAAATGTAGAGGAAGATCCGGGCCTGGTCTGAATGCTACTAATGGTGATGGTAGTGATGCCAAGATGCCAAGAAATGAACACAAGGCTTTGAACACAGGAGGCAAGGGCACTCCCATGGATCCACACCAAGCCCTTAAGTTCTTGGTATTGGACAACTGTTAAAGATCATCACCCAGACAATCGCACAGTGCCCTCCCAGGCCTGCGGTAAGGAAATGCCAACTCAGCACGCCACAAGACACTTTCCTATCACAGTGACTCATCAGAAAGCACCTCTTGAATGACACTGTTTCTGGGTGTTAGCAGCAGGTAAAGACAAAACCACCCTGAGTACAGGCACTTTTACTCCAACTATGAAAGGCAGGCTGTCTGTTTTGTCCTCATCCTGTCCACTTCATCTGAAAATCAAAAATAACTCTTCTAAAAAACTCATCCCGCCCCACCAGAGGTGATAGAGAAATGGGAGCCATAAGGGAGCAGAGTGATGGGTACACTGTGGAAAGACATCAACCTGGTGACATGACAGCAGTGACAAACATGAGAGTGTGCTGAGCTCCACTGAGGATGATGTTGTGCCCCAATGGAGAGTACAGTATACTGTGCAGCAGCCTGGAACTTGAGCAGATACAGACTCAGCTCCTAAACAAGCCACTAGGCTGTGAGATCACCCTAGCTCTAGGCAATGCCTGAGGCCTGAGATCAGGAAGAGTTTACTTTTTAGATTGGACACCCTCAGACGTCTATGCAGAAGCTTGAAGCTATGTTAATGTTTATCGGCTCTGTTGCTGCCAGGGGTCAAGGTGATATCTGAAATGGTGATGCCACCAAAAACCATGCCTGGGTGTGTAGTTTTACTATGGTAGAGTGTGTTGATATAGTGGCACATGTTTACACCAAAGACAAGGTGTATGTCCATGGTCTATTCTTCCACTTGAAGCCATAATAAATAGAGTTTCTGTGTGAATATTTCGGGTCTGGCCATCAGGGAAACAAACAAGCAGCCTTTGCCTACATTTGCATGGTCTAACTCAGTCCATGTAATAAATTCTCTGCTATTCTAGTGTTTTTCTATGTCCTCATTATCTATCATTTATCAGTCTATCCTAATGTTTACCATGTATGTGTTTTGTCCACTAGTCCAAACCTCTTTGTGTTTGGAAGACAATTTATTACTCATTATGTTTTAAAATTAAACCTTGGGAATTGTTCATTAATAGCAATACACTGTTTTTAAATAACAAGGCAATTAATTAACAAATAAAAATCACAGAGGAAGCAGTTGCAACTGAACTATAAAGGAAAGCTGCCCTTCTGGGCTTTCAGAAATTCTCATATCTTCACCACCATTTCTTCTTTTGCAATGTGTTATCATACAGTTCTCTTGGCCATACCACAAGACACAGGAGGTGAGAATAGAGACTCTTCATTTATAAGGAGAAAACAAGAAGAACTCAAGGGGATTACGGACATGAAAACAAAGAATAAAATCCCACTGTTAAGATGAGTTCAGGATGCTACATTATTTCAGAGTACTCCCACAAGTTACCTTGAGACTAAACAGTCCTCTCTACAACAAGTTAACTCTCCTTTTAATGAATGCTAAGTACTCTACCAGAACAGAATGCAATAATGTGCTGGTATGCTTTTTTATTTGGCTTTATTACAATCATGTCTCTAGAAGCAGAAATGATGTCACTTTCTGACTTCAGTATATTAGATGGCATGAGTGTCAGTATATTACAAAAGAGCGTTATGTGAACTGATGTGTAGATGAGAGGAGAGAAAATAGAGAAGCTAGTTAGCGGTCAGATAATTCAGGTTAATGTACTATAGAAGAAAAATACCAAGTGCCAACAAACCATAACTATATATAGCATATTTCATATATAATGAAAATAAATATGTGTTTTTCTGGGAAATTAAATATGTAAAAGATGTGAAAGGCACTTGTTGCAATATAGCCAGGTAGTGGTGGCACTCTCCTTTAATCCCAGCACTTGGGAGGCAGAGGCAGGTAGATCCCTTAAGTTAATGGAGCTGTGTGCAATCTATAGAAGGTATGGCTCATGTATCACTCAATCCACCCTCAGCACATTGTCATGAATTTCCCACAGTGATAATAAAGACTGATGGCATCACTGACGAGAGCTGGATCTTTTCAAACCAAACTTCTTGATAAAGATATTCACATAGAATCAGACACTATCAAAAGTTAACTTGCATTTTCCCCATCACTCCCCTGAAGTCAGCACGTTGCATTGCAACTGACATTGTGTGCATATGTGATGGTCAGGTGACAATTTTGAAGGATCCCTTATGTTAAAATCAACTTCTCAGTATTGGAATCAAGTACCTTTATTCAATTAGCAGTATGTCACACCCTTTGTTTCTAATTATGAAGAAATCACTTATATAAAAGTTCCCTGGATCTGTGAAGTGCTGTGTGCATGTTTGTATATTTGTTTGTTTCGTGTGTATGTGTGTGTGTGCTTTTATGTGTACTAATCAGAGAAGAAAGTAGCAGTATATTAATTTACTTGGACTTGTCCTGTAGGAAGGTCCTGGAAGAAGGTGCTTACATTTGTGACAAAAGTCAGTAAAGGTAAACTTAAATATTAGGAAGTATGAGCAGTCATCGGTTCATTTTTTCATTGTCTTGTATCTGAACTTCTGAGAATTTGGGTATTTTTTATTCCTATTGTATCACTTGCATAAGTTCAAACCATTTGCCTGATTTGAGAGATATAGAATAGTAACAGAATATCAGTATCTCCAGAGGACTCTGAGTGCATCTCTTCTTGCTGTTTTCCCCCTTTTAGCAAATGTTTTGACGGGTTAAAAAACTTGCTGCTTCCCAAAAGTGAGCAGTGCAAAATGAGAAAGCTGACTTTGTATGAGTGCATGTAGCTAGGGAAGGATTTCTGGAAACCACTGTTGGGCTGTTGCTGGGAGACGTTCTTCAAAGCCTTTGTCAAAGCCTTGCTAGAAGGTAGCAGGCCTTTGAAATACATTATCAAAAGCAGTTTGAAAATTCACAGGCACTTGTAGGCACAGACAGTCTTCCTGCAATGTGAATTAAGGTAAGCAAACACTATGCAGGTTTTTTTTTTTTACTGCTCAGATTTACAAAGAACCAAGTCTCTTTGTCCAGAAACACAAGGTCACTAACCTTGTCACATACCAAATGCTGGGTACCAGGACACCATAGTCAAAGAATTAAAGAGGGTAAAATGCTCCAAGGGGAGTGAGATATTCTGATAGCTTAACTCCTTTGGATTTTTCACCGTGTATTTTAGTGTTATGGGCGCTTATTGAACATAAAACTCACTGTACTACTTAAAATTGCTGTATTTTATTGATAGTTCAAATATCTGTGTATTTTGACATAGTATAACTCAGAGCTAGAAGTTTGAAAAAATGTCTTGAAGAAACTTATAAGAAAAACTGGTTATTGACAGGTTTACTGACAGAATTTTCTAAAGGATGTGTTGAAGAGGGTGACAGTTTGTTGAGAAGTTCATGAAAAGCCAGATTCCTGATGCCCTTCTTTCCCACAGCTCCCAATAGGTAGTGTATTACAAGATTTCCACACAGAGAACACACGAAGAAAAAAATCATGGGCTGGGCAGTCACATCCATATACTATACTGCAAAATGAAGCTTGAACCAAAATTTGATCAATTTATTTCTAGTAGAAAAATTAGTTTGATGAAAAGGTCAGAGTCACAGAATTGCAAATACATACTTTTAACCCTCTAGATAGCTAAAAAAGAGATTATGTCAAATGCAGTTCCTATCTAGGCTGATATATCTCAACATCCATATTGTTATAATTCTATTGATTGGGCCAACTGGATTCTGAATGAAACTGTTTACTGAAGGCAATATCAACTGCTACAATTCCATTCAAATTTTTGGCTATATTTAACCTCTTTCCCATGCTAAGTTCCACCCTTGCAAGACCATCAATGCAAAGATTGTTTTGTCATGGTGCCTTTATATCATTACTGGCTGAATGAAAGGCTGATTTTGGTTTTTTAAAGGAATGAATCTGGGACCTCACGCAAGCTCATCAAGTGCTCTACGTCTGAGTTACACTTCCAGGCCCCACTACGTCTGAGTTACACTTCCAGGCCCCAGGACTGCAAGAGTACATTTTCAGTCATGTGACGTAGAGATACTTTTTACTGACTAGTTCATAGATGGACTTGTCAATTTTCATACTTGTCTTTTCTCTTTCATTGTAAGATACAAATATTATTCTGAGTAGAACATTCTGTTCTCTAAAAATAGAAATATACAATGGTTAAGATCTGATGGAAATTTTCATTTAAACTCCCGAGGATGATTTAGACATGATTTTTTATTAATGAGGTAGCATAGCCATTCTTTCTTTCAAATGACTACAAGAAATTGCCTGTCTCAGCCATACTCCTAGTTTATCTATTCTGTCAGTTTTTGTAGCCAGTTTTGTGTGAATTCTATGTAAACTATAACAAAGTCTTACTTATTTTTAATGTTGTTTGTAAGTATGCCCTATAAATTATCTATAGATCACGAGATTTTTAAATGGAGCAATTATGCCCTGTAATTGGAAGGGAATTCTGCAAGAATGTTTCTCTTCTCACTATAAAGCCTCCAAAAAACACACATCATCTATCAATTTCATTGCAAACAGAGCTTATTCTCTTGAGCATGTCATGGCATAGACAAAACCAGGTGTTCATCACATCCTGTGAGTAAAGGCAATACATTCCCAGTCATATAGCCACATCCGAACCATATAAAGATATCTTATTGGCATACTGGAACATGAGCAGACAGTAAATATATAAGGTAAGCCGTTTCTAACCCTGGCTGCTCTTTTGAACATAGCTAACCAGCGTTCAGTCTCATCTGTCTCTTCCTTGGGTGTCTATGTTCCAGAAGATTTGCTGCAAGATTGAACATGTATGGCTCACCACTACAGGGACAAAACTTGTTTGAAATACAAACATTCAAACAATCTAATAAGGCAAGAAGGATGTTGCACAGCAACTTTGTATACACAGATATAATACATGTGCTTTTGGACTTTATCCATCTTCTAGCTCATTTCTTCTCTCCAGATTCTTCTTTATTTTTCTCCAACACATACAACCAGGCCATACTATGTGAACATTATGAGGTTCTCACCAACTCATACTTTTTCTCATAATATTTTGCTGTTTAATATAATCAATCGAATGTTTGTTTTCTGTCACTTGACTTATACTGTGTATTCTCAAATTCATGGACACCCATTGGGCCTCAGAGAGAATGGTGGGATTTCTGGCATGTACTAATATGCTCCCCTTATAGCGTTTTAAATAATCATGTTTATTAAACATGCTTTTCTACTGATCTAATCCTAGAGCCTAGAGATTCCACCACATGATCCAGGATCTCTATTTTCTTTCTTTCTTCCCTTGACCACTTCTCTTCATTCTGCAGGGAAAAGAAAACTTAACCAACTGTGCAACAACAAGAAACACAACAAAACACTTTTCCTCAGAAACTTCCTGTAACACTGTGAACTTTCTCCATGCTTTTCTGGTGACATCATGAAAAATTTGTGATCATATTCATTGCTTCACTTTTTATCTGGGATCCTCAGAGGGACAGTGACCTTATCAGTTCTGTATATCACTCCAGTGGTAGACACAGGCTGGAAGGTGGGATCTTGATAAAAAATGTATTGATTCATGAATTAATTTTTATTATCAATGATACTGAATATCAGCCACCAGTTTTTATTAGTTTCCTGAGTAGTTTACTTGATATAAAATTATTGAATTTAAAAATCACTTAACCAAGTACAACAAGTAAGCAATAATCTGGTGGCTACATGGGAAGCTGAGCGTGGAGGATTGCTTGAATTCATGAGTACAAGACCAATACCGCAAGATTCCATTCCTTTCCTCCTTGAAAGGTTAAAGATCATTTAATATTCAAAAATCACTTCTCCTCTTTCTCATCTTCCACTCAGAGGGGCAGCTTCGCTTTTACCTCTCTCCCCACTTCTCTGCTCCCCGACTTCTCTTTCTTCTCTCTCTCTCTCTCCCCCTTCTCCATTCCCCCTTCATAACCCCCTGAATAAATATTCAACCTCAAAAAAAAATCACTTCTATATCTCTTTAACTATAGAGTATTACTGTTTGTCACCCAAGTTAAGTAGGAACTCATTATTTATTCCAGGTTGTCCTGGAACTTGCCACAATTGCTACATCCAAAGCCCCTAGATTTCATAATTTAAAATAACTCATCTGAAACTAACATATCACTTCTTTCTACTCAATGTCACTAAGGTAGGACATTCTTTGTTATAGACTTTCCACTTCAGCTCAAGCTCTTTGGAATGATTTTTCATGGGAAAATACTTTTGTGAAAAATATCAATTAAAATACTGATAAAGAATGTCCTCTACATTTCTGCTCAAAATAACATACTATGGACAACAAACACACATATGCTTTAATACACTATACACACATGAACACACATACCACACACATGGACACACGCACACACCTGGAACACACATATCACAAACACAATACAAACATGTATATGCACATGAACACACCACACACGTACACCCTGTACACACATATACATACATGTACATGCACACGATACAGATATACCTATGTATTCACACATATGTACACACAGATGGATACATGTTATTTACAGTAACTTGAGCCTAGAGGACTGAGTTGGAGTTCAGCTCAGTTACAGTACAGACCTCTTATCTAGGGCTTTAATAATGTTCAGAGTTGATTCACTGTCATATAGTTCCAAGACAAACTCTGCAGGGAACTGGAAAAAGAAAGACAAAAGTGATCTTAAGTGTCTTTTGGCCATTTGAACTTCTTCTGTTGAGAATTCTCTGTTCAGATCAGTGCCCCATCTTTTAATTGGGTTAATTAGCATTTTA